>NC_138742.1:32666290-33266290 GCF_965113295.1 Leuciscus leuciscus | reverse complement strand
GCGGTGAGCAGCGGCACATTGTTCCATGTTCCTTACAGACATGTATAGCAGCATGCGGTAAGGAACATTTTTCTGTTTATGTTATATCATACAGACCTATAATAACCACAATATATTTCCAAGCAATAGCCAGTTGACATCATATCCGGGAGATATGTCAGTAATTTCGAGTAAAATCACAGGCTTCGTTTATCCCGTGCGAATGCGCCACACGAAATTCAGATGTGGGTGGGTAATTTCTAAATCACACGAGGTCCCCAGATAATACTAATCCAGTGCGAATAGGGCTTAAGGCTGTGTCTGAAGTCAGTTGTAGTTCTTGTGTTTCTCTTTCCTTCAGTGATTCTGCTTGTTAACAGCAGGTGTTCATAATTAATGCTCAATCATCACTTAATGATCTCATTAACTTCAACACCGCTTTAACTCTGTAGTGTGCACACATATGAACAGAGCAGTGTTAATTTAACATGAGCGTTTTCTGTGTACTATTACATAAATCTTACCTGTTTCATTTACATATGACTGACAAATATAAATCACATTCAGTTTATTAATACAATTACATAAATCTTATCTGTTTCATTTATATATGACTTAAAAATATGAATCACATTCAGAGTATTGATTGGTTTATGTTACAACTATGTAATCCAAATGCATGGGAATTTTACATGCAATTCAAATACATAAATCTTATGTTTAGACACAATTTTTTTTTTGAGTGAAGACATAACTCTTACTGAAGCAACGGTCTCATGAGTTAGCTTTGCTGGATTACCCCTCCATTGTTGGGCCACCTCATATCATGTCCTTTATATGCGGTTTGTTATTTTTAACTCTGATATACCTTTATCTGTACACTGTAAAATCCAACAGTTGTTCTAACTAATACTTTTTAGTTTACTTGTACTTAAAGGGATAGTTCACCCAAAAATTTAAGTTCTGTCATCATTTACTCACCCTCAAGTTGTCCAAACTTGTATAAATGTCTATGTTCTGCTGTACTCAAAGGGAGATATTTGGAAGAATGTTTGAAACTAAGCAGATCTCACAGCAACTTGAGGGTAAGTAAATTATGACAAAATTTTCATTTTTGGGTGTGCTATCCCTTTAATGTCTTAACTTAATAGTAAAAATCTAGTAATTTATACTATTCACATACTATGCCTTAGTTACTCAGAAAACCCAAGGTAAAATTAACTGGTTTGAGAGACATTTTATCACGCAAAAATGGAGTTTTGAGGTGGGGCAATAGACTTTTCAGACTCATTCAGTTATCTGTCTCTAGTTGCATTCAGATATTTCCCAAAGTCATCTTGAATGTTGAATTGTCAATACAACTGAAACATTTGAGAGAACATCACATAAGCTGACTTCATACATTAAATGTTGATTTTCCGAAAATGTTTTTGTTTGAACTCACCATTATGGTGATTAGTGTTCTCTTTGGTTGGGCACTTGAAACTTAATTTATATTATTGTAATTCTCTTTCTATTGATGCAATAAGTAATCACAATTATATTTTCAAAGAAATGGAAATAATAAATAGGTTGCTTTTAAAAGGTGGTCTAACTTCTGACTGAATCATTAACTTGACTTGTGCTAACACTTGCATCATAAACACCTTGTGAAACTTTTAATTGCGTTGATATAATCCATTTATATTTGTGACAATATATCACAATTAACCGTAATTGAGTCACTCACAGACTTCAACATTCAGCATGCAAAACACAACAATGGTATCAATGAAATGTTATTTATTATATATTAATTGTAACACAATTTGATTTGATGTTTCTTGTTGTACTACTGCTGACACAAGACAGCAACTAAAATTCCCCAAAACAACAAACAAACAAAATAATACAACAAACAATTGCATCATTTATTCATGCCGCAATGCACTCTGGGAGTCAGTAATTCTGAGTAGCTATGCGAAGTCAAGAGTAAATCTAAAGTAAATTATTAAGTAATCTCTACAGTTCTTTCTTAGTTACTAGAACTCTCCTGTTAGTGAACTATACCAACTAAGCATTTGTCAGTACAACATACTATTCCTATTTCATGTTACTTAGTTTGTTTAAGGTAATAGGTTTGCATGCTTTTTTTAAGTTAGACTAACTAATTCGATTTTTACAGTGTAGTGTGTCATCTGCAAAATAACTAAATAAAAAGTCTTTGAATTTTAATAAAATATGAGTTTGGACTAAAGGAAACCTGTTTTTAATGGGAACACAACTTTGAAATATGTTTTGGCAATTTACACGATTTGTATTTCTGATGCTTTTGATGTTTCGATTTTCTCAGTGAAGAAATCCATTAAGGCAATACTAAACTCCTCTATGACATCGCAAGCTGTGGAGCTTCCGAATGCTGGTGCTGGTCCTTCTCATGGAGGACTCAGTATCTCATTCAGGGCTCCTCAGGAGATGGGCATGGCACCATGGCACGCTCCGAGTGACCATCACTCCGACCTGCCACCAAGCTTTCAGCCCGTGGTCAGGCCTTGCATTTCTACGGGCCAGAGTTCCCCTAGAACAAGTGTCCAGGCATGTTGTTGTCTCAACAGATGCCTCCATGCTGGGGTGCCGTCTGCAATGAACATGCTGCCTCGGGCTCCTGAACAGGACCTTGACTGCAGTGGCATATCAATTGTCTCGAGTTGCTAGCAGTATTCCTTGCTCTTCGCCAGTTTCTGCCGTTGCTGCAAGACAAAAATATACTGGTCCGGATGGACAACACATCGACCTCCTCAGATCTGCAAATGGAACTTTCTACAAGATGGGTTGGAGCGAAGGCTGTCTCCCTCCACCCTAAAAGTGTATGTTGTTGCTATCGCCACACATCACGACGCAATAGAAGGTAAGTCAGTGGGAAAGCCCGATCTGGTCATCAGGTTCCTGAGAGGTGCGAGGAGGTTGAACCCTCCCCGACCTCGCTTCAGGATGTCGACCTCCCTCTTGGGATCTCTCTCTGGTCTTAACGGCCCTGCAGAGAGCTCCCTTTAAGCCCCGCGCTCAATTTTCTAATGAGGGTCGAGGACCCACAAGCATTTTCGGTCAACCTAACGTGCCTGGAATTCGGGCTGGCCTGCTCTCACGTCATCCTGAGACCCCGGCCTGGATATGTGCCCAAAGTTCCCACTACTCCTTTCAGGGACCAAGTGGTGAACTTGCAAGAACCCAGCCCTAGCGTCTCTGTGCCCTGTGCGCGCTATACGTCAAGTCAAGTCAAGTCAAGTCAAGTCAAGTCACCTTCATTTATTTTTACATAAATGCTTTTTTTTAACAATAAATTACAGTAACAGAGATTGTTTTGGCTTTACAGCAGCTCTAGAATAAAGTTATTGTCCAGCTAAAGTTAGTTTTGATTGATTGATTCACTTCCGTTGCAAAGATCGTTAGTTATTAACTTAGGAGCTAACACAACACCGTTCTAACAGAAAACCCTTAATGCGCTCCGGCCCGCTCATCCGCACAAAACAGTGCCTGGCGGCTCGAGAACACAAACCCTGAAATAGATTCCAAGGTGCAAGCCTTGAAATTTTTTGAAAAAAAAGGTTATCTCTGCGCAAACCTCAAAAACGCAAACCTGCGAAAACAGAGACATGCGCATCACGTGTTTAGTCTATAGGTATGGCCGTTTGAATATATATATGTGTGCAGGTGTGTAGTCCTTTACAAACCAACCCTCAACAAACTACTTGTCTGGCCTTAAAAAATTATAATAAAGAATTATTTATCGCTTCCGCGTAGCGACGTGAACCGGAAATATCCCAACAATGTTTTATATGTACAGAGGTAAAGGGAGGGGAAGGAGGCCTTCACAGGGAGAGACTAGTTGACACTTCAGGACTGCGTTGTTGTCGGGTTCAGGCGCAGGTCCTTTATCAGATCTGGATGCGGCCTGGATCCGGCGGACTGCGGTAAACCTCGGGATAAATAGAGAGACTAATATTAGCCTACGCGTCTACACACCATTCTTCTTATGATGTAACAAGTACATCAGGATTTATGGGTAGTGTTTCCGGTTCCGGCTGACCTAATCAGCCTAACATTGAATTATAGAAGTCTATAATGTGTTATGTGTATGCTATGTCAAAGAGATGTGTCTAAATTTGAACTGACAGAGTGTGTCTGCTTCCCGGACAATGTTAGGAAGACTGTTCTATATGTAGACCGCACACAGAGCTTCAGGACCTCAGATCAGCTCTTTGTCTGTTATGGAGGCCAGCAGAGGTCTCTAAGCAGAGGTTGGGCCACAGGATTGTGAATGGCATTGTCTTGGCGTATCAGTCCCAAGGCGAGCTATGCCCACTTAGGGTGAGAAAATGTGGTCTCTTTCAGCTTGGATTAGGCTTGCATTCTCAATGTTATCCAATATTCTTACTGTGTGGGAACAAGTAGGAACAGCAGTGATTGAATTCTCTGTGTTAGCCCTGTTCTTCTTCCCCCCGGGGGATCAGGCGGCATTGAAAGACGCAGCGATTGTGGCATTTTTCTTAGGGATCCCAATTCGTCAGTCACTGACGTAACTCGTAGAGACTGACTGAATGGGAACATCTAGGTTACTAATGCACTGCTCGGCTTCTCAGTGAAAACTTGGTGAGTGTCTCTCTGATCGCTTCCTATATACCCGCAGCATGGGCCATGGTTCGCAATGCAATCTCACTTGCCAGTGTCCATTGGCAGGTTATGTTAACACTCGAAGATGAAAGGGCTCTCAGGCACGATCCCAATTCGTCAGTCACTGATGTAATGTCTCGTTCCCTCCTTCAGGGAACAGGAGTTACATTAGTAAGCTAGACATTCAGGTGACATCTGTTTATTTGTTAATCTAGACACTGTACAAAAAAAAAAAATACTTGTTTTGGTTATTTTCTATGAGTTTGCAGAGATGGTCCGTTATTGACCTTTGTTCTTTGTGAAGCATAAATTGTAAAATAAAATAATAAAAAATTCAGAGGACACTTTTTTTTATTTGATTAGAAACCTTTTAATTAATATTTTTTATATTTAATTTACTGTTTGTTACAAAAACACCAAAATCACACAAATCCACTTACCAAAACGTAATAACTGTGTGAATGCATGTTTGTGTTTATTTGTGTAGTGTGCATTATGTTTTGACTTTGTCATAATTATTGATCCATTGATGTCTTCAACAGGTAGAGCAGCTCACTGATGAGCAGAAAAATGGTATGGCATAGTAATACTATACGGCTGTGAATGTAAAATGTTATGTTATATGTTTTAAAATGCCTCTAGATTATATATATTTTTTATTACCTACAGTGCTGTAAAAAAAAAGTACAACAGTGTAAAATAACAATGAAAATAGAAACAGCCCGCTTAAAGCCCCCCCCACACTATTTAAATTGGATTTGAGATTTGGACATTATTTGGGCCACCCCAAGTCACTCCTTTGTAGTTTTGATTGTTTTGGGTCAATATGTAAAAGGCCCACTTACGCTTGAGCTTTAATTTTAACAAATGGCCTCATGGTGTCCTCAAGCACTCTTTGGTATCTACATTATTTTTAACATGAGAACGGCCATTTGTAACTTGAATGTGCGAGGCTTCCGGTGTTTTCCTCTTTCACTTATTTTACCTGTACACAAACACTCTGTTATGCTGCATGATATTGCAAACTCATAATTGTTATCAAATTGTTTTAATTATAATTTTTTATAAAAAGGTGGTGGTGATTCAAAGTTGGTATGAGGTTCTTGAAATGCATGTCACCAGATTAAAATGGTCTGATCGAAGACATTTTCAGGCATTGCATGAAGTATGGCAAAGTGACGCAACCGGGTTACATACGTAACCTCAGACATTCCCTTTCAAATGGAACTCAACCCTGCATCACGATGTTGATGCTATGGGAACGTTAATACCCACGTCGCCATACTGAAGGCATGCCTGACCAATCAGGTTGTGAAGTATGCAAAAGCACAAACCCTATGGCCCAAGAATGATTACCCAAAAAAGACGAACCTGGGGAAAACCAACTCCATAATAAATATAAGTGAACGTGTATGGAAAGGGCTAGCCTGCCACAGCACAAACATATAAAAGTATAATATTTCTCCAAGAAGGTAGAAGTGAAGCATACTGTGTGCCTCAAAGGAATGAGAACTGATACAGAAGAATTAACCCAAAAGGACATGAGTTCCTGGGGTTGAATCCATATTCAGACTGTAAAACCTTATAAACGTGTGCAGAGAGAACCAGCTGCCACAGCACACTTTAGCTAGTGCCTTAGAAGTATTGACACTCTTAGTAGAGTGAGCCCTGATACCTCAAATCAGCTGGACCGCCTGGGGGTGGAGTCTCCACTCTCCCGGGAGTGTGAGCTGTCGTGAGAGCGTTAGCTGCACGATTGAGATTGCCCGGAATATGAATGGCACGAAGCAACTGGAGTCATTTCTGACTCCAGAAGGGGAGATGGCGGGCATGTTGCGACATGCATCGGGAACGTAGACCACCTTGGCAGTTGATGTACGCAACAGTCGATGTGTTGTCGGTCCGGACCGGTATATGCTTGTCACACAGCAATGGCAGAAACTGAACCGCAACTGCATGCTTCACCTGAGAGATGTCCACGTACCCTTGGGCCGCCCTGCCATCGAGGGTAGTGAGAGTGGAGAAGGCTCCAGAGTGGCTTTGGGCAGAAAAAAGTGCCTTCCACGACTTCGTTACCTTCTCGTGCACTTCTGGGAAGAAGGGCACCAGAGCGGGGCGCTGTTGCTCAGTGGACCCCACCCCTGGGTACCAATCATCCAGCCTTGAGGGTGGAGCAGCAAAGTTTGCAGCAGCAAAGTTTCTCAGGAAGATGATCACTGCTGACGCACCGTCACACCAACACAGGAACACTTCCGGGTTCAATGACAATAAAGTGAAACTGAACTGAACTGAACTGAACTGAAGTCCACACGTGTTAGATGAAAGCAGAGCTGAATCAACGTAGAAACGCTCGGCTCCGAAGCAAAAACTTGCTGAATGTGTCTCTGATCATTTCCTATACCCGCAGCACAAGGGCGTGGTTCGCGATGCAAATCTCACTTGCTAATGTACATTGGCTTGTTCTGTTAACACTCGAAGATGATAAGGCTCTCAGGCGCGATCCCAATTTGGCAGTCACTGACGTAACTCGTAGTGACTGACTGAATAGGAACATCTGCCAAAGCCTCCAAAGCAGACCCACAACTGATCAGATTTACCTTACAAGGCTGAACGGTCGACTTAAATCCTCAGTGCCCTGACTGGACACAAAATATTACGCTTTTCTTGCTCCTCTGATTCAAACGGCGGGGGAGAAAAAGCTAGAAAGGATGACCGAAAACAGTAAAAAACTTCACCTTATTAATGTAATCCGGCCTCAGGTGCAATATGACCTTAACCAGTTCAGAGGCGAAGTGTAGGCAGGATGGGGCAACTGATAAGGCTTGCAAATCTCTTACCCTTTTTAGCAAAATTAATGCTAATAACAGAGCCACCTTGAGAGTAAGAAACCTCTCTGATGCTGACTCCAAAGGCTCGAATGGAGGCTCTGATAATCTTTCCAAGACTATGCTAAGATCCCAGGAAGGAACTCATGGTCTGCAGGTAGGCTTCAGCCGTCTGGCACCATGAAGAAAGCAAGATATCAAGGAATGCCTCCCCACAGTTACTCCATCTATGTGGTTGTGGCAAGCAGATATAGCGGCCACGTATTCTTTAAGTGTAGCAGTATGGAAGTAAAATAATGTCAAATGTTTTTGAAACAAAAAAGCCTGTTGAATTGCACTACTTTTTTCACTTCCAAAATAGTCAAACTGTTTAAAAAAACAACCTACAATATTCAACAGGCAATTTTTTGGTCCATTTTATTTCGCTTAAAGCCCATAAAAATGCAAGCCATAAAAATACAATGCATTAAAATGCAAGCATGGTTAATGCAATGCCTTTTTTTTTTTTTTTTTAAGTAGTGCAATTCAACAGGCTTTTTTTGTTTCAAAAACATTTGGCATTATTTTACTTCCATATAGCAGGGGATAAATCTGAAAAGCCATCCGAAACGCGCTCCTGTAAAAGCTCCAGAACTGAACCAACCAGGCAATGTACTGGCTATGTTTGGTGCCTTGTGTACCAAGACTCAAAGAGACACCACTTCATGGTATAAAGTTTTCAAGTGGACGGAGCTCTAGCATTCATTCTAGCATCCCTGTATGGGGGTCGAATCCCATACCAACCCCAAAAAGGTTGTCCTCTGACTAGGAAAAAGGACGCTTTTCTTTATGTTCAACCTCAACTCTATGCCGAATCCAGGTCCTTTGACTTGGTAAGTATGAGCCAATCGTCAATATAACTGAGAACATGGTTGCTGAGGAGCCAGAGCTGCATCCGTGCACTTTGTGAATGTGCGAGGTGATAAAGCTAGGATGATACTGGTACACATTAGGGATGTAATGATTCACTCAACTCAAACGATTCACAATAGTGGTTTTGCAAATTTTTACAAATTAAGATTTAAGACAAAAAGTGTCCTTTTATTTCTCAGACAAAATGCTGCACATTTCTTTATCAAATTGTAATATATTTTATGTAAATTGACATTTTAAAACAATTCCCAAAAAAGTCAGAGGAATAAAATTTAAGTACAACAGGGGTTTCACATTGTTATAAAGGCAAGATTTGAATATTATTTTATTAATTATTTTAATTTGCATCATTACACTTGCAAGAGTTAGAAAAAAAGAACACATTTAGAAAAATATGCCATAATAATCAACCAATTATTGAAAAAAATCCATGCAGACATTTAGAGAAAGAGATAAATACAACACCTGGTTCTGCAACAGCACAGCTTTCCCTGTGGAATACATCCTCGTGCTGGTCTTTCTCTTGGTGAGCACTGGAGCTTCTCAGTCTCACTGTGGTGATTATTAGTCTTCAGAATGTCAAAATGCTGCCACATCTCCGTTTTGAATGAGTCAATGTAAACATCTACGCGCTTACCTTCACCATGTTTGCTTCTGTTTGAAGGTGTGTGCACACTGGCGCAGAGCAGAGAGAGCATTTCAATTCATTCCTATGGAAGTTGAGCTTCCAGCCCAGCGCCCGCTCACAAACTCAACTTCCCTAGGAATGAACTGAAAACACTTGCTGCTATCGTTCCTGTAAAGCAAGTATACAGTAAAATGTAAAACTCTGCTGTTTAAAATGTGTATCGTGATTAGTTTATCATCTCAACTGACTTGAATCGTCACATATTTTTATCGATTTTCAACCGCCTCGGAGTGAATCGTTACATCCCTAGTACACTTCGCCCCCGAAAGTGAACCTGAGATACCAGTCTGAACACCGCTGATTGCTTTTAGGCCACCTGGAACCTGTCGACAACAGCAATAGCCGCATTTCCACTGTCGGGCCAGGGCCGGGCCGTGCTAGTGCGTGCCAGGGCCAGTCGCGTTTCCACTGTCACTTCCGGGGCTTGATCGGGGCTTACTCTGGGCCAGCGGCCAGGATTTCTGGCCCGTCGAATACCTTGGGCCTGAGTGGGCCAGCTCGGGCTAGAGGAGTGGTTACGAACAGAGGCGGAGTTCACCTGAGTCGGGAGACGGCAGCGCCGGATGATTCTGTCAGCTTTAAAGACTTTTAAAATAATTTAACTCGCGTTCATGTTTGAATGCCTTTTGTTTGTGATGCAAAAGACTATGCGCGCTAACCATTACCATAGTAAACGCTTGAAGATACGCATAGTAAAAAAACATAGTGAACGCTTGAAGAAATCAGACCAATCATAAAGGCTATCACTGTCAGTAGCCCACGTCTCGTCTCATTATACCGGACTATCATAAAATAAAGCAACTTTTTTTTCGGGAGCTTCCTCTGTTTCTCTGACTGAAAATATCTGTATGGGAGTCGAGAGAGTGCTAAAGCTCCTTAGGTCGTATTTTTGGTGGCATATATTTGTAGAAATTATCATTCTTTCTAAATGTGATGTAAATATGTCCTGTAACTACCAGATAAACAGTAACAGACGCGACTGAAGAAGTAAGTGTGTCCTCTTTCTTTTGTGAAATAGACCTAACGGTAATTTATTTTCTGAGTGACTAATGTGCAATTTTTACATAAATTAATTCATTATGATCAATGTATCACTTTTTATTGTAAACCTGTGGTAAAACATCGATGCTTGGGTTTTAAATATTCAAGTAAACAACAAAAATGCTAGCAAACGGCTACTTTTATCATGTTTGTTTTCAACGCTGTTTCCAGTGATTTCTGATTAGTTTTCTGATAAAACTTCCATTTGTTGGTGAATGGGTTAGTGTGACATTGTTCCAGAGAGGCGTGTTACGGGCATGTTTTAGTGAAGCGCTGTGGAGCTTCTGGCCCGACAGTGGAAACGCAGGCCCGGTACTATTAGCCCGAGGCTATCAGCCCGGCACGGCCCGTTTAAAGCCCTGGCCCTGGCCCGACAGTGGAAACGCGGCTATTGACTGCGTCACTGAACAGGCCTGATAACGAAACCGTTTTACGCTGATGCTAAACAGGTGCTGCTACGTCGCAACCATAGCAGCCACTGCACAGTCAATAGAGCAACCGTCTGCTTAGGGGGACGGAGGACATGGTCTGTGGCCTGGCGGTGTTCCCTGATTGACTTAAAGTCAATAGCCTCACCGGAGTCCAGGTCGTTGTCACGCTTTAGGCTGCGTGAGGCATGTCGAGGCAGACTCAGAAGACAGGATGAAGTGACAACAGGAATTTAATATAAACAGAAACGTACCAAAACTACAACACAGTGTTGACGAGAACCAACAGAGAACAATGAGGAACTTAAATACACAGATGAAAATGGGAAGACAAGGTGACAACAGCTGAACATGGTGAGTAATGATGATGATCGCTGGCATGTGTGGGTAATGGTAAAGTGAGTGCAGGTGTGAGCCGGAGAGGATGATGGGACATGTAGTGAAGATGGGACATGTAGTGCACCAGCCTGACCCTCTTTACCCACAAGGCTGGATGTAATTCTGCAAGGGCTCATGTAATTCTGCAAGGTCTCGTGGGTAGTGTGGGTTTCTTTAGGGTTGAGGCCAAGACAGTAGACAAACTTCTTTTTGTTTCTTTTTTTGAACTCCTAACACAGAGAACAAGACTTCTCACACACATGCAAACAGTGGCTTGCTGAAGACAAAGAAGCTGGTGACGTGCATTTCAGGCATCTATTTATGGTCTCAGCTGATGATACATCACCTGATCATGCTTTTGACCAATCAAGATCGGTGTTTCCCACCGAAAACAAAAACTGGCTGAATTTTTTATTAACTATATTTTATTTTTTATCTGAATTTAACACCCGTGCACAACTAATAAAAATTAACAGCATTATTTATAACCTCCCTGCTAAAAAAAAATTCAGCAATGCTGGTCACCAGCATAAGTTATGTTTTGCATGCTGGGACCAGCATGGGATGCTGGTTTGCTGGTCCCCATGGGAAGCAGGAGAGCTACACCAGCTAGAGCAGCACTATTCCAGGTCTAGCCAGAATAAACCAGCCTGGACCAACATGGAATTAATGCTGGTTTATGCTAGGTTTTTCAGCAGGGCTATAGGCAATAAAGATTTACTAAACTGACATTAATTAACAATATCATTAAGTTCTTCATGACAGAGACACTATAATGTACACAAAACCTTAACTGACTGCTTAAGTTCTGTGCTTGTGTTTTGTAGAGTTCCGCGCAGCATTTGATATTTTCATTCAGGATGCTGAAGATGGCTGTATTAGCACTAAGGAGCTCGGAAAGGTAATGAGGATGCTGGGCCAGAACCCCACGCCGGAAGAACTCCAGGAGATGATTGACGAGGTGGATGAGGATGGTAAAGTCTAGAACAATCCAGAATAAGTAACATTCCAGAACCCTAACCTGTAATGTCAACAAGTGTTTTAGTCAAGTCCACCTAGACCGAGACCAAGTTAAGACCAAGACCAGTGTGTGTTGTGACCAAGAAAAGACCAAGACATTGTGGGGTTGAGACCAAGGCAGGGCAAGACAGAGTCAAGACTAAGACCAGACCAGGTCTCCTCAAATTCCTCTAAAAAAATTCCCATTTACTGCTTGAGAAATGTCTTAATCAATAAATACAATTAGAAAAATAAGACAATCTATAGAGCTGTTACCAATCAAATGAAATCACTAACAAAATTCATCTTTGTACTGCAGAGATGGCACAGACGCTACAATTACAACTATGATAAATAATGTTGAGATTAATAAAATTTTGTTTATTGAACATTTGTATAAAATCAATATCAGGTTTACAATTGCCTTTTTTGTGAAAACAGTTCTCTTGCTCATGTGATATATCATGTTATAATATAAAAAAACAAGTCATACAAGTCATTTTTTCAATCATATCTTGAATTTGACTTAATATGATATGGTCACAGTTATATCACCCTGTACCCCAAGACTGGTTGCCCACTGAAGCTAAGCAGGGTTGAGTCTGGTCAGTATCTGGATGGGAATCTCCTGGGAAAAATAGGTTGCTGCTGGAAGAGGGGTTATTGAGGTCAGCTGGGGGTGATGCTCGCCCCTGTGGTTTGTGTAGATCCTAATGCCCCAGTAAAGTGACAGGGACGCTATACTGTAACAAGCACCGTCCTTCAGATGAGATGTTAAACCGAGGTCCTGACTCTCTGTGGTCATTAAAAATCCCATGGCACTTCTCGTAAAGAGTAGTGTGTCCTGACCAAATTCCTTCCATTGCCCTTATCAATCATGGCCTCCTAATAATACCCATCCACTGAACTCTCTCTCCTCTCCACCTATAGCTGGTGTGTGGTGAGCGTACTGGTGCCGTTGCTCTGTGGCTGTTGTTGCATTATCCAAGTGGATGCTGGTTGAGGAGAGACCTCCTGATATGATTGTATAGTTATTTGGGTGTACAGTAGTGCATAAGAAAAGCACTATACCTTTATTCATTCAATTAATTGATTAGGTGACATTTTTGACAATCCCTTGTAGGGCTGTGTAATATATCGTCTGCGATATCGTGATTGTTATTTTAACGATGTGCGATCTGACATTATCAAGTATGTCCTTCACTTTACAAAAACACACCCACCTAGTCTAGTGCGCTTGCGCTAGTGAACGTTTTCACTGCATGATTTAGTTAATTAAATTGCTTTTAAAATGGCCACAATATTTAAGAGGATGGGAAAAAATACCTCTGCATGTGTCACGTACTGATCCAAATGCAGTATTTATTTTGAAAGGGTAATCCAAAGACGTAATCCAAATCCAGGCAAGGGTCATACACAAACAAGCAATCCAAACAATAACAGAAAAGGGCTGAGGCAAGGAGAGAAATCCGAGGGAACAGGCAGAGAATCAAGGTGACCAGGACACAGGAGAAATAGGATACAAACACGCTCAGAATTGCAGTACAAACAAGACTTCGCAGGGAATGAATGTGAAAACCAGGCTTATATGGGATGAGCTAAACAAGGTAATGACATACTGGTGAATGTGATCATGGCTGATTAGTCTGGGCAAAGGATTATGGGAAATGTAGTTTGTGGATGTGTGGTGATTGTCCAGGTTGGAGTGCCCTCAGATGGTTATCCCGGGCACTCTCACTGGTGATCGTTACAAACCCCACCCTCATTTGCCCGCAAAAATTTTGGATGGAGGGCCAGGTTCGTGGAGCGGAAGAGGACCTGGAGAGTGAGGTGGAGCAGGCGGCCGGGGCGGAGCAGGCCTCCGGGGCGGAGCAGGCCGGGCAGGCGGCCGGGGCAGAGCAGGCGTCCAGGGCGGATGCGACGCTTCAGGGGACCAGGGAGGCGCCGGTTGCCCAGGCGTAGAGGTGGCCATCTTGTCCGAAGACAAAGGCGTAGCTGCTTCCATCTTTTCCCGAAGACACAGGCGTAGAAGCTGTCATCTTGTCTGAAGACACAGGCCTAGAAGCGGCTATCTTGTCCGAAGACACCGGCGTAGAGTCGGCCATCTTGTCCAAAGACAAAGGCGTAGTTGCTTCCATCTTGTCCGAAGACACAGGCGTAGAAGCTGCCATCTTGTCCAAAGACAAAGGCGTAGTTGCTTCCATCTTGTCCAAAGACAAAGGCGTAGTTGCTTCCATCTTGTCCAAAGACACAGGAGTGGAGGTGGCCATCTTGTCTGAAGACACAGGCGTGGAGGCGGCCATCTTGTCCGAAGACACAGGCGTGGAGGTGGCCATCTTGTCCAAGGACTCCATCTTGGCCGAGGGGTCACGGGATGGAGTTGATGTGTGTGCTGCCCACATTCACAAAATAGCCATGGCCATGATGATCAGCGCTGTATCATCTGGAGCTGACTCAGGCACAGCGGCCATCTTGTTCGAGGACTCTGGAAGGGCGGCCATGACAGGCCGAGGCTCTGGAAGGGCGACCTTGACGTGAAGAAGCTCAGGCCAAGCTCCGTGGCCACTGGATCTTGGAGTGTGATGCCCCTCCCCAAAAAACGTTTAGGGGACATGTCCTCCTCAACTTCCCCAACAGTGAAGGAGGAACCACTGAACAGCAAAGCATAATGTATTGTTCTAGAATAAGTTTGTTCTGTCCTCTAGGCATAAGCGATCTTATAGGCTCAGCTAAGCCATGACAATACAAGTCCTTAAAAACAGGATATTTCCAGTTTAACCGGTTGGCGAGAGCACAGAACTGTTCAGTGTAGACCTCTATAGTACAGGTACCTTGATGTAGAAAAAATAATTCCTCTGCTGGATCCGTGTAAGGCGAAGTCTTCAGTCACGCACTGCTCCGAGAGAAGAAGGTTGAGGATCCAAATGCAGTTTTTATTTTGAAAGGGTAATCCAGAGACGTAATCCAAATCCAGGCAAGGGTCATACACAAACAAGCAATCCAAACAATAACAGAAAAGGGCTGAGGCAAGGAGAGAAATCCGAGGGAACAGGCAGAGAATCAAGGTGACCAGGACACAGGAGAAACAGGATACAAACACACTCAGAATTGCAGTACAAACCCTAAACAAGAATTTGCAGGGAATGAATGTGAAAACCAGGCTTATATGGGGTGAGCTAAACAAGGTAATGACATACAGGTGAATATGATCATGGCTGATTAGTCTGGGCAAAGGATTATGGGAAATGTAGTTTGTGGATGTGTGGTAATAGGCCGGGTTGGAGTGCCCTCTGATGGTTATCCTGAATGAATCAGCAGTTTGAATGAATCGGTTGAAACTCAATGACTCACTCATTAACAGTGACTTTCTGCCACCTATTGGCGGTTTTAATTGAACAATTAAAGCATCTCTTCATTTTTTAGTCCTAATTTGTAAGTCGCTTTGGACAAAAGCGTCAGCTAAATGACTAAATGTAAATGTAAATCATTTTTAATCTCAATATTCAACGTTTTATGTTTAAAACTTTAAAACCTGCGTTTGTAACTGCAGGTTAAATGCATTCATGTCCCTCTGATCTGCATTAAACAAAACAAAAATTGTTGATACTGATTTAATTTGATTGTTAACAGCCCTATTGTGTCTTATTATTCTAAAAGAATTTGATTTAATGTAAGAATTTGACAAAACAAAATGATGCATGCATTTAATTAGGTAAAAATGGCTTTATAAAGGGGACAAAATGCCCATAAAAGGTAAAAGTCATTTTAATCTTTATTGGAAAAGTTGATTTCTGTCACTGTTGCAAATTGACCACCATATAGAATATGAAGAATATCAAAAAGGTTAGCAGTCAGCTGTCCACGGCAGTCCTAAACCTGCAAAGGTACCAGCACAATAAAATCACTCAGCAAAACATTGTCTAATTGTCGTTATCGATAAAATCCCAGAAAATATCGAGATACTGTATAATTTTTTGTCAATATCGCACACCCCTAATCCCTCGTTGATTTCTGACCTGGCACAACATCTGTTTCTGACCTGCCGTCATAATCAGTAACATTTCTAATTTGATTTCTTTTCTTACTGTTTTTGCCAGGTCAGAAATAAAAATATAAAATATTGCATTTGTTGCAGGAAGGTTACATCCAATCACAGTAAAGATGTTAACAAATAAATCAGACAATACACTAGAAATTTAGTGATATCCCCACTTGTGGTCTTGATCTGTCTTGAAATAAAATCCTGAGTCCTCTTAGTCTGAGACAGAGACAAGAGCAAGTGCAAATGCAGTCGAGAACAAGACAAGACCAAGACCTTCAAGAAATGCTCTCTACAACCAAACAATACAACACAAATGAGGTACTGCAACACTAATCTCAACTAAAATACACTCAGTTGTTGCAATCTCCTATATCTTACAGGAAATAGCAAGGCAACTCTGACTTTTAACAACGTTACAATGATAAATCTTCATAAAAGCCTACAATCTGTTTGGAGTCTCAGAGGTTTTGATATTATAGTCCAACTTTCTCCATTCAAGGAATAGGTCCCCAAACATGAAGATTCTGTCTTCATTTACTCAGGACATAAGTGTAAAAGTAATCTGTACAACTACCAAGTAGGGATGGGCACATCGATACTGCAGTATCGATATAGATACCTTTAAAATATATATATCAATATTAGAATGATATTAATACAAAATGTGTGTTTTGGCATCTCTTTCAAATGTTTAAAGTACTTTTTTAAATATTTGTGCCAAAACCCAGACATTTTTAGCTGGCCTGTGACACATGACTGTGAGAAGCGAGTGTAGAGCCAATGCAGGATGGCAGAAAGTATGGTGTGGTGCTAAATGTACAGCAAGATGCAATGATATACAGTATGATACATGGTATTTTATTTTATTCATATTTATGTTATAATAAATTACTTTATTATTAATCACAATTTGTATATAAAATACAAGATAATTTTTACACCTATTGGTTCACATTTTTATTTAATTGTTCTCATATTTGCTTTTGTGATAAATTTGTTATTAATGGCATGTCATGTAGTAGTGATTTGAAAAATGTGAAAAAACATTGAAATGCAGCATAAAGTGTATAAAAAATAAAATGTCAGTGCATGTACTGTCATTGCAGTTCTGAAATGAGCATTTGCTAAAACGATTGTTTGTGCATGAGTGCAGGCAGTGGTACGGTGGATTTTGAAGAGTTTTTGGTCATGATGGTGAGATGCATGAAAGATGACAGCAAAGGAAAGTCAGAAGAAGAACTGGCAGAACTCTTCCGTATGTTTGATAAGTATGTGTGTCCTTAATCTAAAGTAAGATAACTAACCTGTGGTAGGTTTAGTGGTTTCTAATGGTTTGATTGGTTCTGGACAGGAATACAGATGGGTATATTGATCTTGATGAACTGAAGCTGATGCTGGAAGGTACAGGTGAAACCATCACTGAAGATGACATTGAGGAACTGATGAGGGACGGAGACAAAAACAATGATGGAAAAATCGATTATGATGGTAAGCATGTGTTATTGCTTGCTTCCCCCTGGGAATGATGGGAGATTGCTTTAAACATTTTGCAATGTTGCTACAGAGACAGTATTTGTGTCACATGTGATGCGAATCTATCCTCGTCTCTGTCCCATGCATCTCCACTATCCTTCTATTGCAGAGTTCCTGGAGTTCATGAAAGGGGTGGAATAAATGATGAAGGAATGTCTTCCTGGTCTTTCTCCCTGGATTGTCAAACAAAAGGATAGTAAATATTCAAGCTTGATGAGAGACAATATAGACTGACAGATCCTCTATTGTTCTATCTTATTAATATGTGTATAATTTTCAGGACAATATTTTCAGAAGATTCAATTATTGTAAACACCTGTAAACATATTTTGAGGTCAGGGCCAAGTTGTGTAGATTTAAGACTTTATTTTAATTGGTCTAATAATTTATTCATTTACTGAAAACATTTTACCTTCAAATTAATTGAGTAAATCAGTTATGATTGGTTACACACTGACCAGACTTGGAGGCTACTTTCAAATAATAAAAAGGTACCAAAAATCTAATGTTCTGCTCTATTCCTCAAATTATTTCTCAAATTTAATTACATTCTACTGCAGTTTGTTTTACACTTGGAAAGAAATAACTCTCCTAAAGGGATTCCCATAATCCACATCTTTCAATCTTTTTTTTTTTTTTTAGTAAAGACTGAGTTTACATATGAGAGTGTATTGTTTTCCAGCCTATGTCAAATTAACAAAATGCTACTTGTCTGCTTGTTCATGAAGACAGAATAAAGCTTTTGAATATTTTGGCCTGTTTTTTCCTTGAGTCATGCATTAAAACATCTTGCCCTCCTTCACAGACAAGGCTTAAGCCTAGTCCCAGGAGTTTGCATGTTTGAGCTGTTTTAACTGAAAGCAACTTGCATTGAAATATCTTGCAATATGTCAGTGCCATTGTTTTGTCTCAAGATGCACAATAGTCATTTATCTTTTTCCTATGGCACATTTTAAAAAGCTACTTAAATGAGCGTATTAGAGAGTTATACTAGCATCACTAGTATTTATGGGATGGTAAAGTCAAGTCACTTTCATTTATATAGCGCTTTTAACAATATAGATTGTTTCAAATCAGCTTTACAGTGATAATAGGAAATTAAAGTAACAGAGATTGTCTTGGCTTGACAGTAGCTCTAGAATAAAGTTATTGTCCAGCTAACCCTTATGAACAAGTATACTTCAAGTTCATTTTATTAAGTATACTTAACCTCCTGAGACCCTGCGACCTCATATGAGGACATTACATTTTTGCCTCTTGACACAATGATAGTCAAATTTGTAAATCTTAGACATGTTGGCCACATTTAGGGACACTGCCCACACCATCTTGTGGTGATATCACAACATTACACCAATGTCAGTGAGAAGAAAATGGCTGGAATATCAGCAAAACACTTCTACACCAGTTCCCGAAAGAAAAATGACCCAGGTAAAAAATCTATTCAAATTATAGGAATGAAACAAATGTACAATACTGTCTCTATCATCATACGGGATTAAAATTTGACATATTTTAGTAATAGTAGCACTCTAGGACATCAGTAAATGTGAAGTACTCGTTTGAGGACATTGGGACTATATTACGTTATTTATTCTAACATATGGTTAGCTGGTGGGACGTTTGCCCATATATATTTAGAACAATAATACCTTAGTAAAAACCTAAAGTAATATTGACAAACTATATATCATTTGAAAGCTTACAATCTCTAGTTTTCATATTTGGTGGCTGTTTTTTTAAATAAAATCAATTTGCAACAAGAATATTTCATATTCATTAGGCGTGTTTAGGCCTTTATTTTGAAATAGAAATAAACATGAAAAATCATGAAAGATTGGTAGAAACCTCAGTTTGTTTTCATGCCAAGAGTTCAAAAGATAACACTAATTAAATGTTATGAGAAAAAAAGGTCTGAAAATGTTTAGAATATAAAGAAAAATATTATGGATTCTCGATTTGTGATGCAGCAGTGAGCTATAACGCACATATGTGCTCTTTTTATGTTTATTAGAGGTTGAAATCAAATCAAATACTGCCAAAACACCCATACTATTTCTGAATAGGATGTATACTTCATAAATTGTATGAAATTATGGAAAGACATGGTTCAGATCACTCAAAACATATGAAAATGGAGACGCCCTTATATGGTCAGTAAGGAAGCTGGCTGTCCATCTAGTGAAAAAGTTTGGTACTACGCCCAAATAAAATCTTACTGAAAGCTCATTTTTTGAGATATCAACTTAAAATTTGGAACACAACTTTTTTAGATTTTTGGCTTTAATTTTCTAGCAGTTTTAGAGTAAAATATTTTTTATAATATATATATTTTATATAAAATATAAATAATTATATTTTTACATTCTATATTTTCATAAACTCAAACTTATATAACTTTTTTTCTGTTTCACTTTCATAATTTATTTCACTTCTACAATAATCTGGCAAATGTCTTCTTAAAAACAATACCAACCATATGTCTATATTCCAAAGCATTCTTGAATTACAACCATTTAAGTTTGTTTTTTGATTGCAGTACTATGTCCTCACATGAGGACATCATATGGTAAATCATAGACCCACTGTCCTCACATGAGGACATCATTTTCTGCAAAAACTACTTCCTGTACAAAAACTAATTTTAGTTATTATACTTATTAGGTCCTACTTATCCCAAATAGCAAGAACAATTATAAAATGCACACCAAGCAAACTCTCGGGTCTCAGGAGGGTATGTAATGTTCAAGTATATTTTTAAGTATACTTTATGTAGTACGTATACTAATATCAATGTGTACTTGTAAACTTGTAAGTGTATTATTTCAATACTGCTTGGGACTAAATTGGCCCACTTTTAGTATATAAAAGTATACGTTTAAGTGTACTACAGTATAAGTGTAACAGTAGTAGACTTTAAGTACACAACTAGGTTTCTCATTTGTAATGCATCTGTACTACAAGTGAACTTATAAGTATACTAGTAGTTTACTATTTTAATACAAGTAGTAAATGTTTTAGTTTATGAAAGTACACACTGAAGTGTACTCAGTAAACTACTAGTTTAGTAGTTTATACTGCAAGTATACTTGTAAGTTTTCTTTAAGTGAACATAACATTATACTTATAGTTGACTATTTATATATTATTTTTGCACATCATTATTCCTTAGGAACTCCTCAAACTCCCTGGAGGTGAATGGTGGGCCATTGTCCGATACCAGCTCTTTTGGGAATCCATAGGCAGCCCAGAGATGACGCAAAAGGTTTATAGTCTTCTCTGCATTGGTCAGCTGAGTAGGAAAGATTTCCACCCATTTTGAATGAACATCCACAATCACTAAGAAGTGTTGCTTGTCTATTTCTGCATAGTGTGAATGCGCTCCCAGGGTGTTGTCGTCCAGCACCCTGGGTAAAGAGGAGCACAGGGTGGTTGGTTTTGTCCCAACATGGAGCGCACTTACTTACAAAGTTCTGAATGTCTTGGTTGAGACCCGGCCACCAGAGGTATCCTTCTGCCAATGTTTTCATTCTTATTATGCCTGGGTGACCCTCATGTTTATGATCAGTTAGCATATGGAACTTGAGTCCTCGATGCAAATGCAATGGGGTATTCTTCCCCTAAAGGTAGCACATGTGAGATAACTGCGCCAACGCCATAGGGAGAGACGTCACAGGTGAGTCTTAGTGGCTTTTTGGGATCATAGTGAGCTAACCACTTACTTGACAACAGGTGCTGTTTACAGGCGTTGAAAGCTTGAGCACACTGCAAAGACCATTGCCAATTTACATTGGTCTGCAACAGTCGGTCGAGTGGGTGCAACAGTGTGGAAAGATTTGCTACAAACTTCCCATAGTAGTTCAGAAGTCCCAGAAAGGGACGTAATTCTGAGACATTTGATGGAGCAGGAGCCTTCATGATCGCTTCCACCTTGCTCTCCGTTGGATGCACTCCTTTTTCATCAATCTTGAATCCCAAGTATTCCACAGACTTACAGAGGAATTCACATTTTTATTTCTTCACTCTTATTCCATGTTGTTGTAGTCGTGACAGCACTTTGTCCAGTACTTCCAGATGTTCCTCGGGAGATGGCGCAGAGACCAGAATATCATCCATAAAACACACTACATTTTGAAGTCCCTGTAGGATTTGACCATTGTGTGTTAGAAAATTGCAGCTGCTGTGGAAATTCAATAGGCCAGACTATTGTACTTAAACAGGCCTTTGTGCGCGTTTATGGTAAGGTACTGCTCGTGTGGCAACCCGGAGGTAGATTTGAAGGATAATTAGCCAACTACGCCACTCAGGGAGTTACACCCAGAGAATTTAGTGTCTCTAAAAGGACACGCAAGTTCGTTCAACAATAATCGCTCAGAGACATGGGTAACAATACAAAACGGTTGACTTTATTAAGTTACACAATCACTTTAAAACAATCATTAAAATATATCAGGCCTCAGCCAAGCACAGCTCATCATAAGGGTTTGGCTCTAAGAAGGTCACAGGAACACCAGCTAACTGGGGCTTACCAGCAGGGTCAGGCTATCAGAGATTAGGCTGCCTATAGCAGAAAAATCATTCCTTTCACCAGTGCACGCAAACACACGCACTCACACCATACTCCACGGATGGACACGGCACACTGTGAACAACACACCACCACCACGTAGAAGGGAATAGAGCCGGCCTCCCTTCCTTTGGCACCCAGATCCTGCGACACAAGAACAGAGCAATCTTAATAAGAGTCACTAAAAATGCACACAGAATAATTAAAGCACTGAATTGCCCTATGTCGATTTGAATTAACAACAAAACCCAAAATAAGAATTAACAAAGCTGGAAAAGAAATGTACAAGGCCTATTTGCCCTCAAATTACAAATCATAAATTAAACAAATAAATTAAACAAAAAGAGTTAAAGAAATTCAAAAGCAAGACAATGGATTTTAATTTACAGAAAAATAAACCAAACTGATCTCAACAGTTTGCAGGAAAATACACTAAACTGGTTTTAACAGTTTACAGAAAAATAAACCAAACCGATCTCAATCAGTTTACAATAATTAAGCAGCAAAACAAAATACAAACTAGAAAAATCTAAAGAAAAATAATAAAGTTGCATTTAATAGGATAAACCAAATAAGCCACATAAAATAAATGCACTGCAAAACAAACCCCAAAAAAGATAAAGCTCTTTGCAAAATAGAAAAACAAATTATAAAAAAACAAACTATATTAGAATATGCAAAGGCAAAGAGCAGAGAGTATCACTGCTATTCAAATATAAATAAAGACGACTTAAACAAAACAAAAGAAAATAGAAAATGTAAAGCAAAATCAACACAAAACAAAACAGCAATGTTATCCGTGGGCAGGACGTGAAACGCGCCCAACTAGCAGTCGCACCAGCAGTGCGAGATCTGCATGAGAAACAAATCCGTTGATTTGAACCATACGAGAGGGAATGGCGATCAAGCAATCAGCTTACGCTCTCCAACGTTTTAGGGAGAGCACCAATGACGAATATGATGCGTGCATACTCAGGAGCGCACACACCCAACAACGGCCGTCACAGCAATAGTGCGAGACCCGCACGAGGAAACGGAACAGCTGACTCGCACTTTACGAGAGGAAATGGCAATCAAGCAATCAAGAGCTTACTCTCTAATGTCCACACCTGATGCCGGAAGCAGCAACTGTTTGCGGCGCGTCAGTGACGTCGACAAATGACGTTGACCTCAAGCACAGGTCTATCGCACTTTATATCCCCATGGTGACAGCCAATTGGCTTATGATCCACATATAATTATAAGGGAAGGTAAAGGGCTTTCCTACCACACTCGGATTCAGCATCCAACTCCAGCTGCTGATATGCAAAAGACAGATCAATCTTACTGAAAACTTTTCCCCCAGCCAATGTGGCAAAAAGATCCTCCACGTTAGGTAGCAGATATTCCTCTGCAAGAATACATTTGTTCACTGTGACTTTATAATCGCCACACAACCTAACTGTCTTGTCTTTCTTTGGCACAACCACAATGGAAGTTCCTTTTCTACTGCTTCTGTAAGAGCATACGGAACAGGCCTTGGTTTGTGAAAGATAGGTTGAGATCCTTCTTGCACTCTCACCTTTGCTTTAAAGTCACTAATTTTGCCGTACCCATCTTGAAAAAGCTGTTTGTGTTTTTCATGTACATCAGAGAAGGAAGGAACACTCACCGGTGTCACATGTCTCAAGCTGAAGATCTCCTTCCAGTTTAAGGATATTTTCTGGAGCCAGTTACGTCCCAGCAATGGTGGTTTGTCTCCTTTGACCACAATCAATGAAAGTGAACACTGTTGTCCCTCATATGTGACTGGAACCTTGATCTCACCCAATACAGGGATTTTGTCTCCATTGTACGAGGCAAGATGAATGGAGGTTGGGCTCAATAAACAATCCTTACATTTTTCAGTATAGATATGTTCTGGAATCAAAGACAAAAAGGCTCCTGTGTCTGTTATGCCATTAAGCTGAAGATCAATATAAATGCCATCCGCCTTGTCTTGTGCAGAGTAGGCAGTCGCTTAAACATGTCATCATCCACTGCACACTGATTGTCGGAAATGTCCGCTGACACATATTGAGCTTCGTCTAGCCACTGTGTTTTGTGATTCTTACATAAGAAAAGTGCATATGTAAGTGTCTGACTTTTCCACAGTTGTGGCATTTCTCATTACGATAACGATATTCTGTTGGACGGTGGTTGCCTCCCCCACAGTGGTAAAGTTGATTCTATGCTTGGGAAAAGGTTGCTGCTGGGCCCCTTTTTTAGAACTGTACTGAGAATTTCCCCATCCTCTGTATTTCTCTCTGCCCCCATCGACATTTTGCACCTTATGCACACTTGAGTCCTTTATGGTTGCATGGGCACTCAGCTGTTTGGTGTCCTTTTGCTCTAGTTCTAATGCACAGCAACATCGTTTTCTTGAAAGTAGGGTCCTTCTCTGACAGTAACCTTCTGTGATAAACTTCTCCAGCAAGTCTACAGACAAATTTTTCTCTGAGAGCATCATCCAGAAATGTTCCAAACTCACATGAACGTGCCAGACGTTTTAATGCCAGAATGTAATCAGATATTTTTTCCCCAGGACTTTGCACGTTGGTAAAATCTGACACGTTTTGCAATCAGAATTGGCCTGGGGCTTGAAGTGATCAGAAAGGGTCAGAGAAATGTCCTGGTATGATAAATCAATCACTTTTTCTTGCTCAACTAAACTTTTCAAAAGGCCATATTCGACTGGTCCCAAAACACTCAGGAAAACATTTGCTTTTTTTTTCACTTTCAATTTCATTTGCTGCCAGCCAACGCTCAAATCTCTCCAAATAGGTATCAAAATCTTTTTTGGTACAGTCAAACTCAGGCACTCGTCCTATTGTGGCCATTTTCCTTGGTTTATTATTATGATGTTCCTTTTCCTTTTATTTATTAATTTATTTTTCAAATATGTCATTAATTACGAGCAGTGGCTGTTACCTTCGTGGCTGTTGTAATCATTTCGTCCTCTAGATGCCGCCCTACTCCCACGAGCTCAGCATGTGACTGTGCTTTCCATGCACTTTTGCTTGACTCACAACAGTTCAGTTTCCTCTTCTATACTGTTTTTTCTTCTGAGTCCTTCTTGCTCATTCTATGCACTGAGGCTTCCGAAACCACCTTGTCGCCACTGTTATGTTTTACTATTCAGAGGAACGACACGGACAACCATTTCATTGCAGAGTCTTTACTGCTGAGTGCTTCAGCTTCCGCTCTCTCATTACACACACAGCTGCTCCAACCAGTTCTCTCCACACACACAGAGAAACTACCATAATGCATGGTTTAGATTCATATGAACAATACATTAAATATCATTAACAATAAGTGCTTTTGAAGTAAGGGATTGAATATCCAGCAACCCAAGCTTTATCATTTGTTCATTTGTATTATATCAGTTTTTTATTTGTTGAACATCAATTTTTACCCTTAAATGGGTTTGGGAGTTTTGGGGAACAGACACAGTCTCTATATGATGATATCTAGGTGAAAGAGTCTCTATGTGATGGGATTTATCTGACCTTGGTGACGTGAGACAGCTAGCAGACGGTCGGTTTAGCCAGTCTGTCTGCTTCCTGACCTGAGCCCCAGATTGTCATGTTTGAGAATAGAATAGAATAGAATAGAATAGAATAGAATAGAATAGAATAGAATAGAATAGAATAGAATAGAATAGAATGAGGCATTTATATAGCGCTTTCATATGTACTACTGTACACCCAAAGTGCTTTACAATCATATCAGGGGATCTCTCCTCAACCACCACCAGTGTGTAGCATCCACTTGGATGATGCGACGGCAGCCACAGTACAACGGCGCCAGTGCGCTCACCACACACTAGTGGTGGTAATTTTGATTCTTTCCAGAGACTCGTTCATTTTTAGTTCGTTCACCAAAATGATTCGTTCAGATTCGTTCACTGATTCGTTCAGTGACCATTTTTCCATAATTACACAAATACGTCAGCAGGTGCGGCAAAATGTGTTGTTCAACTAACGTATTTACTTGTTACGAAATAAAAACTGATTTGACTTTATTAAAAAATGGTGTCCTACTCATTAAATGAATAAAATAAGTCTAAATAAGTGATCAAAGTCATTACACTCTTTTTATCTTTTAAATTACACTCTTTTCGGATGACCAAAGCACAAGAGTTTTTTAATTTGTTTGCATACTAGGTTAGTTAACATTTTAATTGTTTGGTCAGAGATTTACACGTTCAAATCGGAGATTATGTTAAACAAGGAGTTATGTTCTGTATGTAAAATATGAACAAGCGTGCACAGTACGGATACCTGCGCTTTGCATCCGCTCTCTGTGCTGATGAACTTAGATTGACAGAATGGCCGACGTACCCGTTACACAAACTGAGTATAGCTACTGTACCAGTTCGTTCAATTCGTTCACGAACGGGAGATCTCTCTCTCGTTCAGACTCAAAACAGAGAGCGATCTCGGTCAATGATGATATGATATTCGTTCAGTAGAGTAGATCCAACCAGAGCCATAGAGAGAGAGAGTTGCGACACTCCCATAGACCTCCGTTGTAAATAATGGCGGCGCTTTTAACCGCCTACTTCCGGGATATGAAGATCGGAATAGTTCCAAACACTGTCATGTGGGCGTTGGACACCATTCACTTACATTGCTGCGCGTCGAGTTGTTCCAGAGTTAAGTTGCCGAAATATCGACCTCTTTTGAATTGTCAACTGTCTATATTGTATCAGAGGCCCTTTGCGATGCTTATACTGGTCTTCATTTGTACATGCACAGCGTAATTATTTATATTTTATGTTGGTTGTTTCAACCAATTTTCAAGCACTGGCTGCTAGCTAACGTTAGTTAGCTAGCGCGACTTCGTCAGCTAAGAGTTCGGTAATGAATCGCTACCACCTTTATAGCAACTTTTATTTAATTACATTTTTTGGGATATACTAACTTTTCATTATGTTATTATTGTCTTGAGTGAAGCGGCTTGTGAGAACAATGCTGGACCTTTAGGATTGTTATGGCCATCACCAGTCCTGTCTGTTTCATGGATCACCTGTTTGTTTTTCTTGTTCACACACACAAGCACACATTTTTGTTGTCTGTCATTGTTTAATAAAAAATATTTTATTTGAAAACCTTCATTTGTATCAGCCATGCTTAAATTCGTTTTTAATCTGTTATAGTTTTGATAATGTGTATGGCCTTAATCTTAAAATAATATTCTTAGTCTTAACATGATCATGTTTCACGTTGTGGTCCTGGGGGTGGCCACTTTCATCAGAAGAAGTGAGCTAGCTTCTAAGCGAATTCTGAACGGACCGCCACGGCAGACCTCTTGCGTGATCATGAAGGTAGGCTAATGGCTGAATCAAAATTTATAAGCAAAATCACGGGAATCAATAGCCTAATACAGCCCAGTTGTGCTAAAATAAATATCATGAGACGTCCATCATCAGATGAATGATATGGAAAAGTTAAGTTAGAGCCGCTAAAGCCAGTGCTACTACCCATGCGAACATGAACACTAAGCTTTTCCCTCCAAAAATATAGCCTAAAACTTATCTCCAAATGCAAAACTGACATTATCAAAATGCAATAATGCAATAACAGCTGAAAAAGTACTTGGGTGTGTGTTTTATTTTATATTTACCGTTCAATAATGCAATCGCTGCTGTCTGTCCCATAGAAGAACATGACAGCCAGCGTACGTTTTGGAACTATTGGGGCTTACATGAACCACGTGACAGCCATAGCGGCGACATCAAAGAGTGTCGCAACTCTCTCTCTCTATGGCTCTGGATCCAACCAATTACATGCCCATTCTAAGCCCGAGCTGAAATGCTATTTGCTGACGTGAGTCACGTGACGCAAATGAGATGGGATGACGTGAGGCAAATAATCAATACTGTCATATTTTTTTGTTATGTTGTACAGTTTTTAAACAAACAAAAGTGCATGACATGACTCAAACATAATGAAATATATTTTTTTTATTTAAAAGTATAAAACTGTTCAAACATAAAACAACAATAATAAAAATAAATAATACAAAATGCACACAAAACACCAGTGCTTACACTATACTCTATACAATAGTCAGGTAAAGTGCAATGTAACAGGTAGTGCAAAACTACAAAAGAAGGGCAATGTTTTTTTTTTTTAAACAGTATAAAATATAAGAAAAACAGGTAAAAGTAGTGTAAAGTTAAATCAAGCTAAAACAGTAGTGCAAAAAATAATTTGCACTATTACTAAAAACAGCAAGTAAACATTAGTGCAAATACTGTATAAACAGTAGTAAACAGTAGCTTATCCCTATATAAAGTGCAAAAAACCCCAGAGCAGCATGAAAAAAGACCCTGACATATAAGCAGGTATAACAACAACAGGATTATTCAAAGTTGGCATTCAAAAACATCAGCTGTCTGGCCTTAGAGGGGCTGATTCTGCTTCTTTTTTCAGAGATGATCTGTCCCATCTTGCTGAAAACTCTTTCTGATGGAACAGATGTTGCCACAATGCAAAGCCTTCCCAGCATAACTTGGGTCAGTCTGGGGTAAATCAGTGCCCGGTTTTGCCACCAAAGTAGTGGGTTGGAGGACCTTGGTTGCAGGGGCTCCTCTGAATACGACCGAATTTCCAAAACAGCCTCTGCTGAAGAACTTGTATTTGTCACAAGACCTGCAACTTGTTCAGAATCAGAATCAGAATCAGAATCAGAAAGAGCTTTATTGCCAAGTATGCTTGCGCATACGAGGAATTTGTCTTGGTGACAGTAGCTTCCAGTACACATACAATACAAAGTGACAAGACAAGTGACAAGTAACATAGGTATAAATAAAAAATAGAAAAAATAAAAATAAAATAAAAATAAAAGATTATAAATTATAAATATATATAAAGTTATAAGGTGCTATAATGAAATGTCTGAGGGAAGTATTGCACATGTTTGTTCCACAGTAGGGGAACATTTAAGTGTTCATGAGGTAGATGGCCTGGGGAAAGAAACTTTTCCTGTGTCTGGTTGTTTTTGTGCTCGGTGCTCTGTAGCGTCGACCAGACGGTAACAGTTCAAACAGAAAGTGTGCTGGGTGTGACGGGTCCAGAGTGATTTTGCGAGCCCTTTTACTCACTCTGGATGAGTGCAGTACTTTGAGTGTGGGAAGGGTAGTGCCAGTGATTCGCTCAGCAGTCCGAACTATCCGCTGTAGTCTACGGAGGTCGGTTTTGGTAGCAGAGCCGAACCAGACGGTGATGGAAGTGCAGAGGATGGACTGGATGACAGCTGAGTAGAACTGTACGAGCAGCTCCTGTGGCAGGTTGAATTTCCTCAGCTGACGCAGGAAGTACAGTCTCTGTTGGGCTTTCTTCACAATAGAGTCTATGTGAGTGTCCCACTTCAGATCCTGAGAGATGGTGGTGCCCAGGAACCTGAATGACTCTACTGCAGTCACAGTGCTGTCCATGATGGTGAGTGAAGGGAGTGCAGGGGGGTTTCTCCTGAAGTCCACGATCATCTCCACTGTTTTGAGCGTGTTCAGCTCCAGGTTGTTATAACTGCACCAAAGAGCCAGCTGCTCCACCTCCTGTCTGTACGCAGACTCGTCACCGTTCCGGATGAGTCCGATAACAGTAGTGTCGTCCGCAAACTTCAGGAGCTTGACAGAGGTGTCTTTAGAGGTGCAGTCATTTGTGTACAGGGAGAAGAGCAGTGGTGAGAGAACACATCCCTGTGGAGCACCGGTGCTGATGGTGCGGCTGTCGGACGTGATTTTGCCCATTCTGACTAGCTGTTGTCTGTCTGTCAGAAAGCTGGTGATCCATTGACAGATGGAGCTAGGGACAGAGAGCTGGGTCAGTTTGGTCTGGAGCAGTGATGGGACGATGGTGTTGAAGGCAGAACTAAAGTCCACGAACAGAATCCTTGCATAGGTCCCTGGTTTGTCCAGATGTTGTAGGGTGTAATGCAGTCCCATATTGACCACATCATCCACAGACCGGTTTGCTCTGTAGGCAAACTGCAGGGGGTCCAGCAAGGGTCCAGTGATGTCCTTCAGATATGCTAACACCAGTCTTTCGAATGACTTCATGGCCACAGATGTTAAGGCAACAGGTCTGTAGTCATTGAGTCCTGTGATCTTTGGTTTCTTCGGGATTGGGATGATGGTGGAGCGTTTAAAGCAGAAAGGGACTTTGCACTGCTCCAGTGATCTGTTGAAGATCAGTGAGAAGATAGAGGCCAGCTGGTCAGCGCAGGTTTTCAGACAGGCTGGTGAAACACCGTCTGGGCCTGGTGCTTTCCTTCTCTTCTGTTTCCTGAAGATCTGACGCACATTATCCTCACTGATCTGAAGTGCAAGGGGGGAGGGGAGGGGGATGGCTGGAGGTGTTGATGGCTGTGTAGAGAGATGGTCAGGGCGGGTATGGGGTGTCTGATCGGGGGTCTCAAATCTACAGTAAAAGACATTCAGCTCGTTCGCAAGATGCTTGTTGCTGTCGATGCTGGGGGATGGTGTCTTGTAGTTGGTAATGTCTTTCAGGCCTTTCCACACTGATGCAGGGTCGTTGGAGGAAAACTGGTTTTCCAGCTTTTTGGCATAGCTCTTAGCCACTTCAATCTCCTTTGTCAATGTGTTCCTGGCCTGATTATACAAGATCCTATCTCCACTCCTGTAGGCATCTTCTTTGACCTGACGAAGCTGTCTGAGTTTTGGTGTGAACCATGGTTTATCATTGTTGAATGATAAGTAAGTCCTGGTAGGGATGCATAAATCCTCACAGAAACTGATGTATGATGTTACAGTCTCTGTGAGCTCGTCCAGATCGCTGGCAGCAGCTTCAAAAACACTCCAGTCAGTGCATTCAAAACAGGCTTGTAAGACCTGCTCTGTGTCGTTGGTCCATCTCTTTACAGTCCTTATTACTGGCTTAGCAGTTTTAAGTTTTTGCCTGTAAGTTGGTAGAAGATGAACCAGGCAGTGATCGGAAAGTCCTAGAGCTGCTCTGGCGACGGAGCGATATGCATCCTTTGTTGTGGTGTAGCAATGGTCCAAAATATTATTGTCTCTGGTGGGGCATGTAATGTGCTGTTTGAATTTAGGCAGTTCACGTGTGAGTTTTGCCTGATTAAAGTCTCCGAGAATGATAAGAACAGAGTCCGGGTGTTGTTGTTCTGTTTCTGTGATCAGATCAGCCAGCTGTTGCAGCGCCGTACTCACGTGTGCTTGCGGTGGAATGTAAACACTGATGAGAACGAGCGAGGAAAACTCCCGCGGCGAGTAGAACGGCTTACAGTTAATGAAAAGCACTTCCACATCAGGACAGCACATCTTCCTTAACACAGTTACATCAGTACACCACCTTCTGTTGATGTAAAAGCATGTCCCACCACCGCGCGTTTTCCCCGTTGACTCCATATCGCGATCCGCTCTGAACAGCTGAAAGTCCGGTAGATGTAACGCGCTGTCCGGAATGGCTTCGTTCAGCCAGGTTTCCGTGAAACACAGAGCAGCAGAGTTGGTAAAGTCCTTGTTTTTGCGTGAGAGCAGAAGTAGTTCGTCCATTTTGTTAGGGAGAGAGCGGACATTCGCCAGATGGATGCTAGGCAGCGCCATTCTGAATCCGCGCTGCCTGAGCTTAACGAGTGTGCCGGCTCGCTTCCCACGCCTGCGCGTCTTATACTGTTTCCACAGTGCAGCGGCGCAACCGACGACAATGTTCCGCAAAACGCCAGAAGAATCAAAAACTGGTTGGTGATCAGTTGGTGTGCACTGCCGAATGTTCAGCAGTTCGTCCCTGGTATAACTGATAGCGAATGACAAACATAAAACAGGACAAACTAACAAAAACAGTGTAACAACTGGAGAGCTCAACACCGAGGCAGCCATCCGCGACGCCATCTTGGATCTTCAATAATCACCCCACACTAAGCTTTCTTGTGTTTCTTGTGGTGCTGGTGCTGCTGCTGCCTGTTGCTGCTCTGGTTGATGTGCTGAGGAAGATCTCACTCTCCAAGCGGCATTTTTGAGTCTCTGGATGGCTTCATTTGCTGCATGATCATCTGAAAAGGCCTTTTTTTTAAATCTTGGGTCCAGTGCAGATGCTTCTGAGAGCAGATGGTGAAATTCCACCTTGTGGAACCTGGTAGCCATGTCTTTGGTAATTGCTTCAAGCATGTCCATTATAGGTTTTCTGAACCCTCCCGATCTCAGGTATCTTGTGCTTATTTTTTGGAGACTCCGTGAAAGCAGGATCACCTTTGAGGCAGTCACATAGCTATAGGGAGCAAAAACAACATTTGAATTTGATAAATACAGTATAATAATCATTAATGAATAATACAAATTTTCCTGCATTACTGTGACAATAACAATGCCACTTATAATTTATCTTTACATTTTACAGTCTGCAAAAGCTGTTTGCAAAACACAGTTTATTTAATGTTATGCTAATAATGTAATAAAAGTCAAATTAAATTAAATTATTAAATTAAATTAAATCTGTTATAATAATGATTTTTCTAAGAGTATTGTTACATACCTCTCACCACTGATTTCAATTGTGACTTCTTCAAATGGTTTTAAAACCTCACAGGCCTCTTCCATTTCTTTCCACTCATCCTGTGTCAGAGTTTCCAGTCGAGAATTTACTAGTGCAAGTGTGGTGATGATGGCATCCTTGTTATCAAGAAATCTCCGTAACATATAAAATGTGGAGTTCCATCGTGTTGGGCAGTCCTGTTTCAGTTTTAACTCTGGCAAGCCCATCTGCTGCTGAGTTGCCTTAAGTTTTTCAGCTGCCACTGTGCTTCGGTGCATGTACTCCACAATTGCTTTAATCTTATTCAGTGTATTTTGGATTACATTAAGTCCACCCCTCACAATCAAGTTAACTGTGTGGGCAAAACATGGCAGATGCTTCCATGAGGTTTTGTGAATGGCCAGGGTTATGTTGTGAGCATTGTCAGTGACACAAGCTACTATTTTGTCCGTTATGTTCCACTCTCTGGCAATTCTCAAAAGAGTGTCTGCCAGATTATCTGCAGTGTGTCTTTCAGTAAATTCAAAACAATCTAGCAGACATGTCTCCATTTTAAAATTGTCAATGAAATGGCATGTAACTGACATGAAACCACATGTGGCCCTAGATGTCCAGCAGTCGGTTGTGAGGCAGACAGCCGATGCCTTGCCAACTTTGTCCATAATTTGTTCACGAACCTTTGAAAACATTTCTGGAATTATTGTTTTTGACAGGGTCTGCCTGCTGGGCAATATATAGGAGGGGTTTAAGGCCTTTGTAAATGCTTTGAAACCTCTGTCCTCCACAATGGAAAAAGGTTGCAGATCCAATGCAATCATCCTTGCCAGGTCCTCATCCACTTTCTTTTGTCTTAGTGGGTCAATTGGCCGAGCCACAAAATGTGTTAGGGTGGCCTGTCCTGCTCGTCGTCTGTGTGGGGCAGTTGTATGAGATGTGCTGGTGGCAGGTGAGGTAGGAGGAGGTTGAGCAGTACTGGTACTACTGGATGTTCCAGGATCCTCAGCTTGTTCAGTTTCCCTTTGTGTCAGCTGCACAGTTGGATGCTTTACCTTTAGATGCCTGTTAAGGTTAGCTGTAGATCCTCCTTTAAATGACAACTGTGTTTTACAAATTGTACACAAAGCCTGTGTTGGAGACACCTCATTAAAATAATTCCATAGTACACTTCTCTTTCTGGACTTCTCACTCATTTTGAAGTTAGCAGATTACCTGATGTAGTTTGTAGATTTTAGTAAAAACTAAAATTTTAAGCTGTCTTTTATTAAAATAAACCATCAGCTTGCATTGTTAACTTCGTCGTCATTATTATCTTGACGTTCGAACAACTGGTTCTTTTCATTCACGAACGCGATGTATGTAACAGTTCATTTGACTCGTTCAAACTCAAACCAAATCAATGAAGGGCGTATTCGTTCACTAGATTCAACAAATCACATGCTCCGTCTCGAATCATACTCGAAGCATATTGGCTCGAGGTTTAGTCATTCTTTCTTTGACAGATGAAATGGTCCACAGAGCTACACGGTTCACTGAGCTGCGCATGCGCGCAATAGCGGCGCGCTGCGGTGGAGGGAGGAATTTCAGTGAACGAGAAATATGAGTCAATGGATTACGTGAACGAGAATGATTCGTTCACCTAAAAGATTCGTTCAAAAAGAACGATTCGGTCACGAACGTAACATCACTACCACACACCAGCTATAGGTGGAGAGAGGAGAGAGAGTGATAGAGACAATTCAATGGAAGGGGATTATTAGGAGGCCATGACTGTTAAGGGCCAATGGGTGGAATGCGAGCTCTAAGACTATGTGCCATATTACTAGAGAGAAGAGCAGCACCATCCCAGGAGGGATGAATTCCATCTCTTTTCAACAGGTCAGGTCTGCCCCAAAAACTTTTCCAATTATCTATGAATTCTATATTATTTTGCGGACACCACTTAGACAGCCAGCCATTCAGTGAACACAATCTACTGACTATTTCATCACTCCTGCGAACAGGAAGGGGGCCAGAGCAAATTACAGTGCCTGACATCGTACTTGCGAGTTCACACACCTCTTTAACGTTAATTTTAGTGATCTCCGAACATCATTACCCAGATAGCAACATTGTTTCGGCCCGGATCCGGCCCACATCTGGCACTTGTGGAATGTGGATCTGGCCCACATGCAGCGTGGAATGACGGCCCTTGGGTGGCCCACTCCTGTTGGCCAGATCTGGGCCACAAGCAGGCCATAGCAATGCCACATGTCAGCCAAGAGCAAAGAAATAAACCAGAACTGGACCTTATCTGAGCCATAAAATCTGTGTATATTAAATATGGAGTCATCCCAGCCTTAATAAGTCTGTTAACAAGCAGAATCACTGAAGGAAAGAAGAGAACAGAAAAAGAGACGAGCAGAAACACAAGAACTACAACTGACTTCAGACACAGTCTTAGATGAAATCAACTGAAGAGAAAAGAAGACATTAAATCTGTGAAGATCTCAGCAGAGGAGGATTAAACAACTCCACAAACAGCATTACCAGCTTCACTTATTACTAACCAGACTGACTTTATTTCTGTCAGACGTCTACAGAAGTTTTATTGAGAATTAACAGAGGTTTAACTCTGTGTTTCATTTAAAGTCACCATAAGAGTGACTAGTGTTTCCATTAGTTGGTCTCTTAACTCTTAGTATAACTTATGTATTTTTTGATCGCTGTGACAGTATGTGTGTCAAACACATTTACAGCAGCAAAGAAAGCTAAAGTGAGCCGAGATCAGGTGATCATGGTTACCTGTTGATGATTTTATAATCATCATGAAATAACCTCATTCACTGATGTCTTTGGAATCTAACAATTGTGTTGATCCACTTATATTTTCACATCACAAATCCTGTTTCTGCAGCATGAGATTCAGCAATATTATAACTGTCAGTTTAAAGCTTTTAACAAACATGAGATCAAAAATGTAACTTATGCTGACACACACAGATATCAACAATCAGCGTATGAATCTCAACAATGGTGACAATCACAAATATTTAGATAAAAAGAATAATTCACATCACTGAAAAGCTACTAATTCACAACAAAAACAACAGCAAAAAATAAAAGCAAATATTTAGAATCAAACAAAATTATAGGACAATTCAGCTGCATAATTTATTCATGTTGCAATGCATGCTGGGAGTTTTTTACTATGCTGGTACCCAGCATGCATTGCAGCAAAGTACTTTTGATTGTCACCATTGTTGAGATTCATACGCTGATTGTTGATGTCTGTGTGCGTCTTATAAAACTGATTTTTTGGTGCTCATGCTTGATAAAGTCTTCTAACTTGTTATAACATTTCTGGATCTCATGCTGCAGAAACACAGGGTTTGTGATGTGACATTATTAATGGATCAACACAATTGTTACATTCCAAAGACATCAGTGAAAAAGGTTATTTCATGATGATTATAAAACCATCAACAAGTAACCATCATCATCTGATCTCATTTCACTTTAGCTTTCTTTGCTGCTGCAAATGTGTTCAACAAACACAATGTCATAGCAGCCAAAAGAGATATAAGATATATTAAGAGTTAACAGCCCAACTAATGGAAACACTAATCACTCTTATGGTGACTTTAAATGAAACACATTAGAGTTAAACCCATTAATTCTCAATAAAACTTTTGTAGACGTCTGACAGAAATAAAGTCAGTCTGGTTAGTAATAAGTGAAGCTGGTAATGCTGTTTGTGGAGTTGTTTAATCCTCCTCTGCTGAGATCTTCACAGATTTAATGTCTTCTTTTCTCTTCAGTTGATTTCATCTTAGACTGTGACTGAAGTCAGTTGTAGTTCCTGTGTTTCTGCTTGTCTCTTTTTCTGTTCTCTTCTTTCCTTCAGTGATTCTGCTTGTTAACAGACTTATTAAGGATGAGATGACTCTATATTTAATATACACAGATTTTATGGCTCAGATAAGGTCCAGTTCTGGTTTATTTCTTTGCTCTTGGCTGACATGTGGCATTGCTATGGCCTGCTTGTGGCCCAGATCTGGCAAACAGGAGTGGGCCACCCAAGGGCCGTCATTCCACGCTGCATGTGGGCCAGATCCGCATTCCACAAGTGCCAGATGTGGGCCGGATCCGGGCCGAAACAATGTTGCTATCTGGGTAGTGCCGACGTGAATAATAATCTTAGAGAATTTACGATTAGAATTAGCCAGCACTTTTAAATTTGCTTTGATGTCAGGCGCTCTGGCTCCCGGCAAACATGTGACTATGGTGGCTGGTGTCTCTGTTTTCACGTTCCGTGTAATAGAATCGCCAATTACTAGGGCACAATCAACTGGATTCTCAGTGGGTGTTTCACTGAGAGGGGAGAATCTATTTGTTATGGTAATCAGAACGGAAAAGCGATGTTTTGTCCCGCGACTACAGCGTCTAACGTTCACACAGTTGCCCTGCTGCACAGGCTCTACAGCCGGAACCGAACAATGTACAGAGTTCACTAAACTAGTCGCATCCAAAGCAGTATCTAAAGCCCTTGCATTCTTACTATCCTCGATTAAAGTTTGGATGCGTGTCTCTAGTTCTGAAATCTTCTCTGTCATCCTGACTCCCTGCATTTATCACATGTAAAGCCCTCTGTGCTGACAGAGAAGGCTATGCTATACATGTGACACGAAGTGCAAGTGACAATAACAGGAGAAGACATTACTCACCGTGTTTGCTGACTGATCGATCCTACTTACCACAGTTGTTTGATAGACTCGTAAAAAGCGCGAGTGCGCAAAAAAAGAAGAAAAAAAAGACGGCAAGCACGGATGGCAGGTTAACAGGCTAGCCAGATACTAGCGTGTTGTGCTAGCGATAACGATTTAGATAAAAGCTAGCGATTTTAGATTAATGTGATAGGAAATATTAGACTATATCTGATATGTTGATGAGTAAGTTATATTTAGCAATAAGAACAAAAAGGGATGATAGTAAATAGAGATTCAAAACAGAAAGCTATACGGAGCATACAGACGCAAACCAGCAGCAAGGCAGACAGGAGCAATCGATTAAAAATGTGGTGCTTCTTATTAAGTGATAAAAAGCAGTTGCAAATGTTGTACAAAATACACATAGCCTACTCATCTTTACACCAATAAAATGACACTAACAATTTTTTTACAACCAAATTACATATCTAATTAATTTAACTTACAGTGGAATGTTTTCCTCGCTATCTCAGGACACGCGATTTCCCAAACCTAATGCATGATGGGATACGCTTAGCCTCAAATATCGCTCTGATGCAGTATTCAAGATAGTGTGGGTTTAGTGTGTGTTCAGGGCAGTGCGCTTTGGCATTCTTTTTGACATGGGACAATCTTGCACAATAACTTCCTGTCTCAAGTGGCCAAGACCGTAAGTGTGTGTATTTGGAAAGGCCCTACGTAGACAAACCATTTTATTTACATTTACATTTATTCATTTAGCAGATGCTTTTATCCAATGTGACTTACAAATGAGAACAATAGAAGCAGTTAAACTATCAATAGGACAACAATATGCAAGAGCTATGACCCTTCCCAGTTTAATCTAACGCAGTACATGTACTTTTTTTTTTTTGAATAGAATAGAATAGAATAGAATAGACAGTGTTAGTATTAATGGATCAAGTGTTGCCGATGTGTCTTCAGCCGTTTCTTGAAAATGGCTACGGACTCAGCCAGGCCATTCCTCCAGCAGGGAACAGTCCAGGTAAAGGTCAGAGAAAGAGATTTTGTGCCTCTTTGAGATGATGCACCACAAGACGACGTTCACTTGCAGAGAGCAAGTTTCTGGATGACACGTAAATCTGAAGTAATGAGTTTAGGTAAAAGGGAGCAGAGCCAGTGGTTGCTCTGTAGGCAAACGTCAGTGACTTGAATTTGATGCGAGCGGCAACTGGCAACCAGTGCAGTTTAGTGAGGAGAGGAGTGATGTGTGCTCTCTTTGGCTTGTTAAAGACCACTCTTGCTGCAGCATCTGGATCAGTTGTAGAGGTTTGACAGTACATGCTGGAAGAACAGTCAGGAGAGCATTACAATAGTCCAGTCTGGATAGAACAAGCGCTTGGACAAGGAGTTGTGTGGCCTGCTCTGATAAATGTATAAATGAATATACCCAGGACATCATTTGTATTACTCTTTTGTATTTTGTCTTTTGTATTGTATACTGTTTTATGCATGCCTTGTTATAAAATCAGTAGTTAATGTAACCCAATCTGTACTTGTTTCATATCAAAATGACCCACTTCTAATTTCTTAAACATTGTTTGTACAGCAAAGGTTTATTGGGACACAAATCTGCCAGACCACTCTGATCGTGTAAAGAATCTTTTTCCTGCTCAAAATTACACCCTTGCATGAGGTCAAGCCACATTCGGGAGGTCTGACCTTTGCCACTTAAAGGCCACCATGTAATGCCTGGCTCACACTACAGGAGTTTTAGGCCGATTTAACCCAAATTTTCCCCTCCCGAGAATCTGAGAAAAAATATTGTCGAGGACCACGATCGGTTCCGATGTTCGGCGCAGATTATCTGGTAATGTAAGGCATTCACAGATCGAATCTTGCACCTACTGATCTGCTCTCACACAAATCGGGCCCGCCCCGATCACATCAAACATGTTTGATATTTAGGATTTTAAATCGGGATGAGCAAGACTGTGATTATGTCAGTACAGTCACAATAGCCAATTATAAAAACAAGTATACGAGGAGACGGAAGTGACGGACATTTTGTAATGCGCTATAAAGGTAAAAATTGTAGCAAAGAATTCTGGAAGAAAATCTGCAAAGATTCTCCTTAAGTGTGTCCTGCAACCAGATTTCACAATCAGTTAGGATTTTAAAGTCAGGCGTTAGCCTCAGTGCAGTTCAGATTTTTCAGATATCTCTGTTTGCCCAGGAGCCATATGGTTCGAGCTTTCCACTCAGAGGAGAGAATTCCCGACTCTGTCATCTCTCCAAATAACATCTCTGAAATTCATCCTTCTTTACTCAACCCAGAAGAACCTTATTGCAACTTCACTACTTCTGAACCAACAAACCATCAAGACTTTAATCTAAGACTGCATCAAACTCCAATAAACAGAGGTTTAGCATAAGCAATCGACTATTTGTTACCAATGTGCTTTAATATAAATGACTGAACAAAACAATCATAGTTTTATATGAAATGTACAGATTGATTCAACAATACATGACAATGGGAGTGTGCTTGTGTATTACCTTAAGAGTGCGAAAGTTGTTTAGCGTGAGATGAGTTCTGTATGTGTACTGAGTTTCATATTAATTCATGCAATTGTGTTTAAATATATGGACCAAGTTTTCGGACTCCGTTCAAGGGGGCGCTGTTGAGCCCCCCTGCCACGCCCGGGTACCAGCTTCAGCCCGGTGTCGTGCCGAAAAGTGATGGTCTGCTGAAAATTGATTGCATTATTTATTGCAATAAGTTGAGGCTTCAATCATTTTGTTGTAAGTAGAATACTGCATTTTATGGGTTGTTTTCGACATTTAAAGGTATTTTAACAGGTAAAAAGGGCTGGATTGGTTGGTACACAGCAGGTAAAATAATGCAGAGTCATAAGGATAATTGCAAAACAGATCATGTCTTTATTTTATATATAGCTCAGCAGTAAGTCATGTTATTATAGGCTACAGTCTGTTTTCCAAATACAAACACGTATTCCATCGGCAACAACAGGCTTCTATTATTTCCTATAATCATGTAAATGTCATAGGCCTACCTGATTAAGCTATAAACTGCAAACACTTATTTGGCCACAATTGTTATTATTATGTTAAAAGAAATGTTAAAGTATCACACAGACAAACCTTTGCTATTACCACGGACATAAACTGATGGTTATTTGCACGTTATGTCTGTTTTATTCAGCTGTAGACGTAAAGAGACTGGGCGCAATCAATTTTCGGTGGACCATCACTTTTCACACACACAGTGGCGCAGAGAGAGAGAAAATGCTACCAAAATATCTGACTTCCTGTTGGTATAAATACATAAATAGAAATGGCCTTGGCTCTGAAAAGTGTATGCAGATGAGAGTGAGTTTCAGAGGCAGAAAATAGATGAGGTTAGGGTTAGGCCTCTGTGTAAAGTCCCTATTTACTGCATAATTATAGCACTATACTGATGTGCATCTGCATTGTGTGTTTTATTGTTTTATTGTTTTATTAGGATCCCCATTAGCGGCCCATTTAATGGCAGCTAATCTTCCTGGGGTCCTCTTTAAAATATTCACAACATAAAATTACACAAAGCAATAACAACACAAATTACAATCAAAAGAATTCAAACATTGCAATTACATTCAAAATATTACCAAGTGAAAGAACATAACAATTTCCAGCTTTCACGAGGTCATTTGCAGCAGTTCCTGGGTTACTGTCCTCTTAAATTTGTATTTGTTCTGAATTCTGCGTGATGAGACAGAGAGTCGATTCCAAATAGATATTGCTCTGTAAAGTGATGTGCGTTTCAGAAAATTCGTCCTGGGAAGCGGAAGTTTTATGTCACCACCTAGTGCCTGCCTGGTGGCATATAAGTGTCCACTTCCTACAAAAACAAGCTGCTCAGAGAGAAACTGTGGCTGTTTCATAAATACTGCATTCCACAATATTGAAATTAATCGTAGTTTAATTTTGTCGTCAAATGTGAGTCAAGAAACCGTTTATGCATCAAGGCCACGTTAGTCTTAAGAGAGCACTGGAGGACAGTCCTCGCTGCCCTATTTTGTGCCACTTGAAGCTTACGAAGGTCTTTTTGTGATGCAGACGACCATATAATTGGACAGTTTTCTAAATGGCACAGAACGAGACTGGACAACCTGTTTAGCAATGGACATAGGAATATATGACATACATTTTCTGGACATTGCAATACCATTCCCCATTTTAGCTATCATTCCATCAATATGAGCTGACCAAGACAAGTAAGAATCCAAGGTGACACCCAGTAACCTGGCTTGCATTACTTGTCTTAGCTGCAGCCCATTGACTGACAAGTTCAGAGAGGGCTGGGTATTTAGTTTTGATATTTTCCAGAATATCATAGATGTTGATTTGTCTACATTTAAAACTAATTTGTTATATTCTGCAAGTCATGATTTAATAGATTTGAAACATTATGAGGAGTTTTTGCAGAACAGTACAGTGTGGAATCATCTGCATACATAACAACAGTTGAATGTTTCACAATAAAAGGTAAATCATTTGTAAAAATCGAGTATAGCAAAGGCCCAAGGCAGCTACCCTGGGGCACACCACAATGTATTGTCTTAGTAGATGAATATTGACCATTAAAGAACACCCGCTGCTTCCTATTGGATAGGTAACTCCCCATCCATGACAGAGACGAAGGTGTAAAACCATAGCATTCTAATTTTTGAAGCAATATTTTGTGATCCATCAGGTCAAACGCTGCACTGAAGTCCAACATCACTGCTCCTACTAATCTGTTTGCATCAATTTCTTCTAACCAATTGTCGGTCATATGAGTTAAAGCAGTGCATGTGGAGTGACCCTCTCAATATGCATGCTGGCACTTGGTGATTAGCCTATTAGAAAAAAAATATTTATAAACTTGTTCAAAAGCAATCTTTTCCATAACTTTGCTAAGTAAAGGTAATAGACTGATAGGTCGGCTATTCTGTCCTGTAAATATGGCTCTTTTATTTTTAGGCAGTGGTATGATTTTAGCCTCCTTTCATTTCTCTGCATTGCGTGTGATTGTATGCATATATTGCTCTGCATGTCTTTCACACATATCTCAACACTTTCCTGCCCTGTTAGAGATGCAGATGGGTGGAACCGTTATAGAGCAGAAATGAGAGACAGATGCTTGTTTGTTTATGACTGTTATCTGACAAGACTGTTTCTTTGAATATCCTTGAGACTGAAGTCAATCTGGAATTAGAGCTTCCATCATCATCATCATCATCATCATCATCATCATCACCACCACCATCATCATCACCACCATCATCATCACCATCACCATCATCATCATCATCATCATCATCATCATCATCATCATCACCACCATCATCATCACCATCATCACCACCATCATCATCACCACCATCATCATCATCATCACTCTCTGCCTGATCTCAGGTCAGTTCTTTACTGGTCTGTCCAGGTCAAATAACTTATTATTACATGTTATGATCCAGCTTGATCATATTTAATAAGCCAGCACAAATGACCTTGTGTTTGGCAGGTCTGGTACTTTGTTTCAAAGTGACTGGATGCTGAGTTTCAATGTTCAAGCGCATGAACCCGAACCAGAAAAAGTCTAATGATTAGAGAATGCCATTCTTGTTTTTAAAGATATTTTGGTAACACTTTAGAATAATGGTCCGTCATTAATAAGTAATTAACTATTAACTAATATAGAAACAAGCTTAACTTATCAGTAAGTAATATCAAATTTAGGAGACAGTTCCCTATTAGGTAATCAATAATTACTGAATGAGATTAGCCTCAATAAGAACTAATAGGTAATTATGACAAATTATAAAGAATTACTAATTAATTACTAATCACAACATTAACGTGTGTAGCAACTCATAATGTAATAACTGCACATAATGTAATAAGTATTACGTTATTATTGTAATAAAATGCTCATAATGTAATCATTTTCTCAAAACGTAATAAAATCTTGAGCTCATAATGTAATAACAATTATTATATTATTTACAATTATAACAAATATTACAATTAATAACAATTATTATATTATTGTCATGCTGTCATAATTGTAATTGGTTTTTTAAGCATAAAACATTAGTTTTCCCTTACAGTTTATTTTTTAAATCTAAGTCTTAAACTACCAACAAAATGCACCAGATTTAAATCTTCATGCAATTATTATTATTTTTTTTTATTTTTTTATTTTTTATTTTTTTTTTTTGCAATTATTATTATTATTATTATTATTATTATTTGCTATTACTATTATTATTATTATTATTATTGATGTTGATATTATTATTATCATGGTATTTTACTTCTTATATATACATAAGCCAAAGACACTTAGGCTTAAGTTAAAAGAGAATATCATAAGTCATAAGTGTATTGTGATTGTCAAAACATTTTAGTACTTAAACTGAATTTTATTAGGCTTAGTGACAACATGTGACAATGTTTACACGGTACAATTTCTGGTAAGCTGTTTTTTTTTTCATTATTACTTGACACAAATTTCACAATTTCAATTCAATTAAATTCTTGTGATTTTATTTAATATTGACTCATTTGGATAAATATTAGGTACACAAGATAGGCGTTCGTTTTTCTCAAGAATCTCACCTAATGCTGTACACATACAGAGAGAGCCTTATCAGCTGGTAGTGTTATTTAAGGTTGAAAATAACTCAAATTAAATATAATTCGTTTTTTTATTATAATAACAACTTTATTTAATGATATAATGATATAAGTAAAAATATAATAAATATGTAATATAGAACACATATTTAGCAAAATACTCTGTATAGCTCTTATTTTCTAGCCGGCTATTAGCTAGTAGAGATGAATAGTAGAATTCAGCTAGTAGAATTTCGTAATAAAATTGACAGAATCTGAGAGCTGAGATTTTTAGAGTAACCTGCTCTGTCTAAGTCTGTCGGTCTCCGTGTCATCTTTGCTTCACGATTTTTCTGTGCGTGAGAACATGGATGTGTGTAGTGTGAGAGCGTGTGAAAAGTGTCAGTCGCGTGAGTCTCGCGGTGAATGTGTGAGAGTTGGCAGCTCTGATAGAAAAAAAAACAAACACAAAAAACTTTAAATAATGCTTATAAAATTACTAAATCAATAGCACTGGAACAGTTAAAGCGGCCACATCTATGGTTTAACAACACACACACATTTCTGGGAGTCCTGAAGAAAAGCAAGAAAATGTTTTCAGAACTACATCTTCAGACAAACACTACAACAGTCCAACCTTATATTCAAAGTAAAAGAATGTTAAACATGTATGTTGAAATGCAACATTGAATAGTGTGATGTTCTTCTACTAGATGTTCTTTATGGTAAACCATCCATAGAACACACGTCTCATTACAATCCACGCTTCTTCAGTTTTAGAGCAAGGCCTCTTTATCATGCTAATGCAACAGTCCTCGTCCATCTCAAGTTGCAAAAGATCTACTAAAGCTTCTCTGATATATACGCTGTTAGACCTTACCAGGTTTTTTCACAGTAAAATACTGGCAACACTGTTGCCAGTAATATGCTGTTAATTGTGCAGTTCTTTACTGTAATCTACAGTATGTTACTGTAAAAATGCACTAAATTAAAACTCGAGTTAACTATTTTCACTTGCAGAAACCGACTGCCTTAAATTGACCAACTGTCATTTAAGTGTATTAACTAAAATGTATAATGCATTAATAATGTGAGCAAAGTATTACTGTGAAATTATTTAATTTGAAGCCATTAAAAAAACTATTGTACATAAAAAGATTTCCTCTAGACCAGCAACTACACAGTCACCGCCTGTTAAATAAAGCAACATGCAGCGTATCATCACTGTTTGTAGATCTTCTCCTGGACTGAAGCACAGGCTCTACTCTTCTGCACAATGGTGACCCACAAAACTCAATCTTACAGTAAACTACAGGCAACAGTGTTACCAGTATAAACCTGTTTTATAACTTACAGTTTATTACTGTTAAAATATACACTGTAAACCCTTTCAACCCCACAGGGAAATCCACACTACAAAGAGTAAAAAGTAACATTGATGCAGTGTTGCAGTGAGATAATTAAGGGAATATGTTGAATAATAAGTGAATAAGTGAATAAGTGTGAATGAGAAGAACTACAACTGACTTCCAGCCATTACACATTATTACACTTATTATTAACCAGTATGACTTTATTTCTGTCATACATCTACAGAAGTTGTTATTGAGATGTTTAATTGAAAATGTTTGGTTTGAAGTTACCATTATAGAGATCAGTGCTTGCTTTAGGTGGGATGCGGACCCTTAACTTTTAAACATTGGTTTCTCTCTGAGTGCTTGAACTGTGTTTTTGCAGATCACACTTGTGCACACACATGGGTTGTGAATGATTGTGGTTATATTGATTATGATGACAAAATCATCATATAGCCTGTTCATCCACTAAATTGCATTCAGTTTTTAATTTTGTATCAAAAGTGTTTCATTATTACCACTGTAAAACTACAGTAATAAGTTACGATGATGATTTTTTTTTTTTTTACACATCATGCACAGCCTAAAGAAACAGAGCAACAATATCTTATAGAAACACAGAGATATCAAAAATCTGCATATGTCTCTCATCGATGGTGGCAATGCTTTATTTTTATTTATTTATTCATGCAGCAGTGCATGCTGGGAGTTTTATACTATCCTGGAACCCAGCATGCATTGCAACATGAGACTTTTTATCGTCACGATTGTTGAGATTCATGTGCTGATTGTTGATGTCTGTGTGTCTGAGTCTAGCAGGGGTTAAAAATGTTATAAAACACTATATTATTTCAATATTCTTCAGAATAACTGATTACAGAAACATTGTTCTATTTCAGGTTGTAGATTAACAGATAACAGTATGATAAATACAAAATACCCACAAATCCAAAGCTTATTCACTAGTTAAAATCAGAGAATCAGACATGTCCGGGATGATTAGGTAATCATCACAACAGTCAAAAACACCTGATCATCGTTCTCCTGACTTTTTATTGCCATAACAAATGTGTTTTTTAAATACACAGTTAAAGCAGCCAGAGAAAATGTAATGTTAGAAAGCCAAGGGTCAAGAGACCAACTAAAGCAAACACTGATCTCCATCATGGTGACAACAAACTTTATTATTTTCAATAAAACATCAACAACTAAATATCTGTTAATTCTCAACAATAACTTTTGTACAAATGTTAAATAATGTTAAACTGGTTTCACACTCAGTGTTGCTGGAAGTCAGTTGTAGTTCTTGTTTCTGTTCTTGTTTCTCTGTTCTTCAGTGATTCTGCTTATCAGGTGTTCATCAGTGTCTCAATTCACTCACTTCTTTTCATTCACTCTGTCAAGTGGACTATATTAGTGAACTAATGTAGGGAATAGTGAATGAGGGTATAGGGTGTGATTGGGAAAACAGCCTCTGAGTGTAATTCACAGTATATTCCTGTAGGCTATTTTTGTTTTCTACGGTATATTACAGTTTTAATGGAAAATGTTATGATATTGTCAGAATTTGGCCTTTTTTTACAGCAAGGGTTAACAGTGTATACCAGAAGAATGGCTGGGGAAGCTCTCTGAAAATGGCTTAGACTTTATTAAAAGTGTGAAGCATAGACATGTCCATGGACAGACAAATCTTAATAATCGATGAAAGTAGAGGCAAATATGGGCTAACAGCCAGACAGTTAAGACTAAGATTAGCATTGACACAAGGATATCTGTTAGTGTCATAGGATTATGACCAGGGTAGGGCACAACATGGACCGATGCACACAGCGGCGCGCTGTTTAGGACGGGTTCGTGTTAAAGACAGCCGCTAACAAAGTAATCTTTTCACATAATGTTCTCTCTCTTAAAATGTAAGCGAGTGTAAATGGCAGCGTAATCATATATGTCTAAAGAACTGAAGTCTGTCCGGTAAAAGAAGAGCTTATACCCCTTTTCCACCAAGGCAGAGCTGGTTCTGGTTCGGAGCCAGAGCCTAGTTTCAAATCGGTTCTTTGTTTTTCCACCGCCAAAGCACCAGCTCCGAACCAGTAAAACTGGTTCTTAAGTAGCACCAAATCATTGCAGGGTCTAGAACGGAGCCAAGAAAGAACCGCTTGCGTCAGAGGCTGGGGGCGGGGTTACCGTGGCCAACAAGACTGAAGAGAAACTTGTGACCGCCATTTTTAAATAGCAGCTAGTCGAGCTAATAGCAGCTCGATTATAATATCCGTATATGTAAGTTACGGCGAGCTGCACGAACGCGTTGGATTCGCCGTGTTTGGATGCCGATTTATTTTCGCAAACCCATGAGCATCCATAGTAACGCAACGTCTATTATTGTTGATGCCTTGTTCGAGATGCATCGGAGCAGCGTGGACCGATCAGAGCTGCGGGAGTGTTTGGAGATCATACGACTCCTTGTGCTTTTTGATCGCTTTCGCAGTGCTTTGATTTCATGTGCTGATCGTTCTGCGAGAAGCCGATGCATCTCGAACAAGTCTGGTGTGTTTGTGTTTGGCGCTGCCGCGCTAGCGTTGCTGGGCAACATGATACGTATGCAGTGACGTAAGATATAGCTCTGTTGTGGCTCTCTGGCCGGTGGAAACGCAAACCGGTTCATCAGTCGAACCAACTCCGAACTGGCAATAGCTCTAGCTCTGAACCAGCACCCGGTTCTTGTTGGTGGAAAAGGGGTATTATTGATGCAGTTCAGTCTTGGAGTCAAGACAAGTTGCAACTCTGCCTCCTTAATAGACTGAATAAATAATAATAATAATAATTCATTACATTTATATAGCGCTTTTCTCAGCACTCAAAGCGCTTTACATAGAAGGGGGAATCTCCTCAACCACCACCAATGTGCAGCATCCACTTGGATTATGCGACGGCAGCCATATTGTGCCAGAACGCCCACCACACACCAGCTTACTGGTGGAGAGGAGACAGTGATGAAGCCAATCAGTATATGAGGATGATTAGGAGGCCATGATGGACAGAGGCCAAGGGGCAAATTTGGCCAGGATGCCGGGGTTACACCCCTACTCTTTCGAAAGACATCCTGGGATTTTTAATGACCACAGAGAGTCAGGACCTCGGTTTAACGTCTCATCCGAAGGACGGTGCTCTTTTTGGCAGTATAGTGTCCCCGTCACTACACTGGGGCGTTAGGACCCACACAGACCACAGGGTGAGCACCCCCTGCTGGCCTTACTAACACCTCTTCCAGCAGCAACCTGGTTTTCTCAGGAGGTCTCCCATCCAGGTACTAACCAGGCTCAGCCCTGCTTAGCTTCAGTGGGCAACCGGTCTTGGGCTACAGGGTGATGGAGATACTGTCCCATGAAGACTAACATAGTGGTCCCCATGACCTTCTGCAACGAGGCCCAGAATTAGCAGACCTTCACTTCAATGACCAGATGGGGATAATAAAGTAGTCACTTCTACACCAAGTGTTGATACAACGAGAAACTGTATATTGAATATATGACTATATCTCAAAAAAAAAAAAAAAAAAAAAAAGTACATAATTAGAGAGTGAAATCTTTTTTTTGGGGGGGGGGGGGTGGGGGGGGGGGTCAAAGCAACTCAGAGTGATGGAGCATGTCATAATCACAAAATTAGTACGATTTTTATAAAAATAAAAGTTCACAATGTAGCCTATAATAAGCCTAATTTTCCTTTAATGTAATATCTTATTTTACATAAACTTCGTATTTTACATAAACTATTATTATGTTCTGAGCTTAAATGTATTGTATTGAAAGATAATTATTATATTGTAAACACTGTTTTACATTATGTGCTGGTATTACTGTATAAACTGTGAACATTATAAGTTGCCACAGTGTGTTCGTAATGTAATACATTTCTCATACAATAACCTATTACATTATGTGAAAAACTGTTATTACATTGAAAAATTATTATTACATTATGAGCTCAAGATTTTATTACGTTTTGATTTTATTACATTATAATAATACTTATTACATTATGTGCAGTTTTTACATTATGAGTTGCAACAACGTGTGTCTGAGACATAGGCATAATTTGCGGGTGGGACGGGTGGGACGGGTGGGACATGTCCCCACCACTTTTTGCCAGGGTCGATATTGTCCCCACCACTTTTTAAAACATCTCGCGGCACGAATGTACCAATTAAATAAATAAAACATCTCCAGTTAACTGGCAGAGCATTCATTTCGTTCGTTTGTTAAATAAGAGACGATCTAGTGCTGAAATGTGTTTTTTAAATCAAGTGATCAAAGTGTTCGTTGCCGCTGCGATCAGTGGCGCGGATACAGTGTTTTCTCGTGTGGCTCGCGCACACACCGCACTGCGCACACGCCGCACTGTCTTCACTCGGACGCACGCTTCAATACGTTGCGGATACTCTCTATTCGTTCTGGTGAAATCACAAAACATAATGCACACAAACGTATCCCTGCTTGATATACAACCACTGATGAACATAATCGGTTTTGATGAGAAAAAAAACTATAGGAGAAAAAAAAATTATGTGAGTGCGGATTAGAACCCAGAACCTCTGTCACGCTTGCCGAAAGTTCTAACACTGGACCATTAAGATACACATTCATCAAATAGGCGGATCTATGGATTTGTTCACACGAAAATTCTCAGCACTGACAACATGTATTAGGATACATCTCATTAAACGACTAATTAAACCCCATGTAGCCTACTATTTAAATCGATTGCTGGACATCGTAATGTTATATGTACATTTTTAAAACAAAGTTACGCCACAGGTCTGAGACGTTAGCAATTGTCTTTTTTTACTCTCAACATGGTCATAAACTGCATCACTAATTACTCAAGTGTTACTTAGTCACTACTATGCAGGAATTACTAATGATCTGAACCAGTATTTTGAAATACATCTTTTTCACTTAAAAATGATGGGCAAGATCACTAGTAGTTCCTGCATAGTGAAAAGTATTTGCGATTTTATTTTAATTTTTTATGTGGCCTACTGAGAAACGGGTAGTTATTGTAAAAAAGAAAAAAGAAATGAAAAACTGTAATACAGAAGCAGGGCCACAATCAGAAAACTGTTGTAAATACAAAAAAAAAGCTGTTAAATACAAAATGTATATGCTCATTTAATTGAAAAATAAATAAATAAATAAATAAATAAACACAATGTATCCAAATGTTCCACAATAGTTTGACCCTGTTAATTAATATAATATAACTGTGATAAAAATGCAGATACAGTTGAAGACCTCTGAAGCCTCTGAAAGCCACCTCTGTCAAAAATGAGATAATAATATTCTCCGCACATAGTATACGTTCATCAAATACTTTCACTTCTTCTTCTTCTTTTTCTTTCGGCTGCTCCCATTAGGGGTCGCCACAGCGGATCATCCGTCTCCATACCACCCTGTCCTCTACATCTGCCTCTTTTACACCAACTACCTGCATGTCTTCCCTCACCACATCCATGAACCTCCTCCTTGGTCTTCCTCTTTTCCTCCTTCCTGGTGGCTCCATCCTCAGCATTCTCCTACCAATATAATTCATGTCACTCCTCTGCACATGTCCAAACCATCTCAATCTCGCTTCCCTCACCTTGTCACCAAAACGTCCAACATGCGCTGTCCCTCTAATAAACTCATTTCTAATCTTGTCCATCCTCGTCACTCCCAACGAAAACCTTAACATCTTCAGCTCTGCTACCTCCAGCTCCGCCTCCTGCCTTTTACTCAATGCCACTGTCTCTACTCCATACAACATCGCAGGTCTCACCACAGTCCTATAAACTTTTCCTTTCATTTTTGCAGATACTCTACTATCACAAATCACTCCTGTCACTCTTCTCCACCCACTCCACCCTGCCTGCACTCTTTTCTTCACTTCCCTAACACACTCTCCATTACTTTGCACTGTTGACCCCAGGTACCTGAACTCCTCCACCTTCTTCACCTCTTCTCCCTGTAACCGCACCACTCCACTGCCCTCCCTCTCATTTACGCACATGTACTCTGTCTTACTCCTACTGACTTTCATTCCCCTCCTCTCCAGCACGTACCTCCACCTCTCCAGGCTCTTCTCAACCTGCTCACTACTCTCACCACAAATCACAATATCATCCGCAAACATCATAGTCCAGGGAGACTCCTGTCTGACCTCGTCCGTCAACCTGTCCATCACCACTGCAAACAGGAAAGGGCTCAGGGCCGATCCTTGATGCAGTCCAACCTTCACCTTGAACCAGTCTGTCGTTCCTACTGCACACTTCACTGCAGTCACACTGTCCTCATACATGTCCTGCACCACCCTCACATACTTCTCTGACACACCTGACTTCCTCATACAATACCACAACTCCTCTCTTGGCACTCTGTCGTACGCTTTCTCTAAATCCACAAATACACAATGCAGCTCCTTCTGTCCTTCTCTATTCTTTTCCATCAACGTTCTCAAAGCAAATAAGGCATCTGTGGTGCTCTTCCTCGGCATGAAACCATACTGTTGCTCACAGATGGTCACCTCTTCTCTCAGCCTGGCTTCCACTACTCTTTCCCATAACTTCATGGTGTGACTGATCAACTTAATTCCCCTGTAGTTACTGCAGTTCTGCACATCTCCCTTATGCTTAAAGATCGGTACCATCACACTCCTTCTCCATTCCTCAGGCATCCTCTCACCTTCCAAAATCTTGTTAAACAATCTGGTTAAAAACTCCACTGCCATCTCTCCTAAACATCTCCATGCTTCTACCGGTATGTCATCTGGTCCAACCGACTTTCCACTCTTCATCCTCTTAATCGCTGCTCTCACTTCCTCCTTACTAATCCTATCAACTTCCTGCTTTACTAACACCACATCATCCAACCTTCTCTCTCTCTCATTTTCCTCGTTCATCAGCTGCTCAAAATACTCCCTCCATCTTCTCAACAAACTCTCCTCACTAGTCAACACATTTCCATCTCCATCCTTTATTGCTCTAACTTGCAACACATCCTTCCCAGCTCGATCTCTCTGCCTGGCCAATCGGTACAAATCCTTTTCTCCCTCCTTAGTGTTCAACCTCTCATACAGCTCCTCGTATGCCTTTTCCTTGGCTTTCGCCACATCCCTCTTTACCTGTTGCCGCATCTCCTTGTACTCCTGCCTACTTTTCTCATCACACTGTCGATCCCACTTCTGTTTTGCTAACCTCTTTCCCCTTATGTTCCCCTGCACTTCCTCATTCCACCACCACGTCTCCTTGTCTTCCTTTCTACTTCCGGATGTCACACCAAGTACCTTTCTAGCTGCCTCCCTCATCACTCCTGCGGTAGTTTCCCAATCATTAAGCACCTCTTCACCACCACCGAGCCTCTGTCTGACCTCTTCCCTGAACCTCACACTACAGTCTTCCTCCTTCAGTTTCCACCATCTTATTCTTCTTTCAGTCCTTACTCTCCTCCTCTTCTTCTTCGCCTCCAAAACCATCCTACAGACCACCATCCGATGCTGTCTAGCTACACTGTCCCCTGCCAACACCTTACAGTCTCCAATCTCCTTTAGGTTGCATCTCCTAGATAGAACATAGTCCACCTGTGTGCACCTTCCTCCACTCTTATAGGTCACCCTATGATCCTCCTTCTTCTTAAAATACGTATTCACCACTGCCATTTCCATCCTTTTAGCAAAATCTACCACCATCTGCCCTTCCACATTTCTCTCCTTTAGGCCATACCTACCCATAACCTTCTCATCACCTCTGTTCCCCTCACCTACATGTCCATTAAAGTCTGCCCCAATCACCAATCGTTCATTTCTAGGTACACCATCTACCACTTCATCTAATTCACTCCAGAATCTTTCCTTCTCCTCCATCTCACAGCCGACTTGTGGAGCATAGGCACTGATGACATTTATCATCATCCCTTCAACTTCCACCTTCACGATCATCACCCTATCAGAAACTCTCTTCACCTCCACTACACTCTTACTGTACTCTTCCTTCAGAATCACCCCTACACCATTTCTCTTTCCATCCACACCATGATAGAACAGTTTAAACCCACCTCCAATGTTTCTGGCCTTACTCCCTTTCCACTTTGTCTCCTGAACACACAACATATCTACCCTTCTCCTCTCCATCATATCAGCTAACTCTCTCCCTTTACCAGTCATAGTGCCAACATTTAAAGTACCAACCCGAACCTCCACTCTCCTCCACTTCTCCTTTCCCTGCCGCCTCTGTAGACGTCGTCCTCCTCTCCTCCTCCTCCTTCGGCCACCAGTAGCCCAATTTCCACCGGTACCCTGTTGGCTAACGATACCTGTGGCGGTCGTTGTTAACCCGGGCCTCGACCGATCCGGTATGGAATTCTTATTCGTGACCCGCATATTTGATTTGGCACATGTTTTACGCTGGATGCCCTTCCTAACGCAACCCTCCCCATTTATCCGGGCTTGGGACCGGCACTAAGAGTGCACTGGCTTGTGCCTCCCTAATGGCTGGATTCAAATACTTTCACTTCAAACTCACTAAATCCCAGACTCAGCCCATTCAGAAATGCCTTGGCTAGAAACCTCTACATAGGAGCCTGATAAAAATGTTCATATTAAACAGAAACTTTAGACGGACTTAGAGGCTTTTACATCTGAAGTCTTCAATCACAGTTGTTTTTACAATCGCTACACATTTCTCAATATTAGGTCACTTTCACCCCTAAAACCAGGAAGAGTTTCATGATGTGTGGAAGAGATGGATGGATGTACAGAACTGTGAAGGTTCTAGTTCTCCCTCTCTCTTCTTTCCTCGTGTGTTTTCCTTGATCCATGTTCATGCATGTGAAACAAAATCATTCTGAAGCCATCCTGTTTTACTAAAAGATGACTGACAAAAAATATTACTAGATAAACTACCTGGGCAGACTTTCAGCTGAAATTGCAATTAGTTTTGTTTGTAATAATTATTATTTTATTTCATTATAAATATTCTTCCGATATTTTATAATAATTCCTGCAGAAATGTGCAAAAGTTTGCCATCATTCTGATTTGAATTTGCTTTTATCAGTTTGTTAGCATTCAAAGACTGTGCTGCAAATATATAGTGTTTTGCAGATGGTGAAGAATGAATAACAAAAGTGTTCATGAATTTGAGAAAATGTGGTCATTGAATGCATTTTGTGTGAGAGCAATGAAAAAGGATTCACAGTTTGTTCTGCATATAAACTTCTGTGTCACTGAATGTGTGAAGAGTTTCGACGAAAATGTGAACTATTTTTAGCCAGTAACAGCTTTTTTTCTTCTTCCTTTTCCAGTAATGATAGAGCAGTATATCCACTCAAACTAGATAATCTGCAAACATTTAGTATTTTTGAGATTGTCAGTTTATAACTGTGTCCGCTTAGCTGATTAACAGAAGTCAGTCGGGCTAGTTTCTGATTTCAGATTGTTATAATTAAATTATTTTGTGATAATTTAAATTTGCTATCATTTAATTGTATTTAATTTGACTATAAACTATTCTTGGAGCTCAATAGCAGCTGGACTGAACTGTAGGAGCAGCAGGAGCCAAACATTCAGATGTGGATGAAAATAAATAAATATGTTCATTTATTCAAAGTATTTTTAAACAATTTACAGAAAATGTAAAATTATTGTAACTTATTTAATTTAATGAGCCTAAATTAATAAATCTGCATTCTATCAGTAGTTGTCTTAATTGGGGCGGAAGGTCATGTGACCTGTTATTGACATCTTCTGCCAGCGAGCTGAAGATTGAACACACACACACAGTATACAGTGTGTGTGTGTGTGTGTGTGTGTGTTTGTCCTCGCTGTTCACCTCACACAACAGGATTTTATGATTCTAAATATTCAGCATGTTGGATATTTTACAATTTGAGATCGTTGTGGCCCCGACTTTCTTCCGAGCAGATTCAGTCTTAAAGGACAAGTTCGCTATTTTACACTTAAAGCCCTGTTTACAGATCGTATCTGATGAAATAGAACGGTTAAGATAAAAATTTTGACACATGCTCCTGTCCCGAGAATTTTAGGTTTATTTCGCTTTTGTGGACCTATTTTGCCAAACGCGTCACACCCGTGATTCTTCCGTTGAGAGCTTGAATAATAGACACTCCAGCCCAGTTGGTGGCGATAATGCACCTTTGCCAATTGCAAGCAAACCACGGGCATTTCATTGAATACACAGAAGAAGCAGAAGAAGAAGCGGCGGAGTAATACCGTAAAGGTGCTGCGGTCTCACAGCAAGTCAATGGAGTTGGACAAAAACTACGATAAAACCTGTTGGAATGCATCTTTTTCAGCGATTTTTGAGTGAACATATCAGTGAACACCCCTGACCACTCGGTGAGTTTCACGTCTTTGTAAACGAAAGTTTAATGTGTTTTTAGGAAGGAATCTTCCAGTGCATATAGACAACCATTGTGGGGGTGGGGGGGGGGGGAAGCGAAATAAACCTAAAATTCTCGGGACAGCAGCATGTGTCCAAATTTTAATCTTAACCGTTCTATTTCATCAGATACGATCTGTAAACAGGGCTTTAAGTGTAAAATACCGAACTTGTCCTTTAACACACCTCACACCACAGGACAATCTGATAAGATATCTATAGAACCATCAAGATAATTGGGACTTTACTATACGACAGTTGTCAGTTGCTATAGCAAACTGGTTTAGCTGGTCTCTCAACCCAACCCACTCTAAAACCATCTTAAGGTGTTCTTCTTAAAAGTTTTTTCTCTCTTTTCTTTCAGAAAGTGCAGCAGACCATGGCGGACAACGACAGAGATTTTCTCATCAGACTGTCCATTTTCATCATCACTGCTGTGTGTGTGGGGGTGCCGTGTCTGATTTGGGCTTTTTATTTAGTGCATCTTCAGAGAAAGACCAGAGGCCGGATCTCAGCCTTCATCATCCTCCTCCTCCTCTGTGACCTGTTGCAACTGCTCCTGTATATATATACAGTGTCAAAACTTCTTTCTTTCAGGTTTTTCCATGGCTTTCACTCAGTCATAATCTTTGGATATTGTTATCTGAAAGTGTGTGGCGTTCACCTGCAACAGCTGGTGTCTCTGGAGGGGGTTCTGACACTGAAATATCCACTGATCTCTGCTAAGATTTTCTCAACCCCCTGTTACATCATAATCTCCATCATTATACTTATTTTTCCTGTAATCTGTGCATTATTGGGGGCTTTCATTGGCCCTGGTTATGTTTTTTATCTCGCTTTTGGCTCAATTCTGGCACCTGTGTGTTTATTGGTTGTCACAGGCATAATCACATGCAAAGCCCCGCCCACTCCTGCCAGAACACCTGTCAGTGACAACAGACCAGGCGCATCGTTGTTTCTTGTTACCATGGTTACCTTAGTTGTGCTCTATTTACCATTTGTGCTGGTTCACTGTGTGATCCTCATCTTTCACAGGCCAATGTCTTTGAACGAGATGTCTTTGTCCGTGATGTCTCACTGCTTGTTGAGTTTGACAGTGGTTTCAGAGCCTCTCCAGTGTGTGCTGATCTGTAGAGAGAATCTCAACACTCAGACCAAACAAACACACATAGAGCTCAACTCTGAACAGACATCAGTCTGAACTGAATATCCAGACGAGGCTTATGTCTATAAAAAAGAAAATTGGTTAAACTTTATTTTGATGGTCCGTTTAACACATTCTGTTGACTATAAGTAATGTTGCACGTACATGTGTACTAACTCTCATTAGAGTGTTAGTAGAGTATTAGTAGACTGGTAGGGTTATGGTTAGAATAAGTTGACATGTAGTTGCAAAGTTACTTATAGTCAGTAGAATGTTCAAAAGGAACCATCAAAATAAAGTGTTACCAAAAGTTTTAAAGAAATATAATCAAAAATGCTTAATACATTTTTCTCTTGTGCTGAAGTTAACAAAATGGCTTAAAATGGCTTATGACACCTGTACACACACACACACACACACACACACACACACACACACACACACACACACACACAAACACACACACACACACACAGACACACACACACACACACACACACACACACAGTTGCAGCTCATACAGAACGCTGCTGCCAGAAAATATGAACATATCACACCAGTCCTCGGGTCCTTGCACTGGCTTCCAGTTGCATTTAGAATTGATTTTAAAGTACAGTTACTTGTTTATAAATCACTCAATGGTCTAGGACCTCAATACATTGCAGATATGCTCATCGAATATAAAACTAACAGATCAGTCTGATCATCAGGATCACGTCAGTTAGAAATAATACCAGTGGTTCACTCAAAGCAAGGAGAGTCTGCTGAGTCTGGAACCAGTAGAAGAGATCAGACGTGCTTTAACAGTAACATTCAGATCCAGACTCAAAACACTCTGACTGAGCACTAGCTGTGCCACTGTGTGTTCGACTGATTGCATTTTATCTTATTTATCTAACATCTTTTTATTCTTTTTAGAACTGTTTTACTTATGCTGTTTTGATTTTTGGTTAGGGCTGTCTGGTTGGAAGAGTTGAGAGGATTGGGAAGTGAGACGGTGATTACCGAAAGCCACCAGAGGCGACAGTCACTAGGAAGTCGGGAATTGTTACTAGTGTGTCTCGCGATCCGAAGCTCTCTGACACTTCCATTCACACAGAGGCGCACCGAATTTAGTGATTCAGGACTCTCTGCTTTTATTGATATTTTTACCTTATGCATCTGTTGTGATTATTTTATGTCAATTTAAATTCCTTCTCTATGTAAAGCATTTTGAATTACCATTGTGTCTGAAATGTGCTATATGAATAAACTTGCCTCGCCTACTGTGTTTATATACAGCTAGTTATAAATACTGTTTCAAAAATAAAACATGAGGATATCACCAAAAGGATCCCATGTTTCACACTGACACAATTTATATATAAAAAATAACATGAATAGTTTTCTCAGCCTTGAATCTGTGTGACTGTCAGGGTTCCTGAGTTTCATTGTGTGTTTCTCCCACTGCTTCCCAAAGAACACTGAGCGTCTCATTTCATTCCTGGATGACCTCTGTGTGTTTGGGTGTGGAAATGTGGGAACTCCCATGCCGTCACTGTGAGTGCTTTAGGATGCATTCCCAGGATGCTGTCACATTTTCTCCCACTTTACTTTCCACTCCTCATCCCCATAGAGGAACTCTTTCACATGATCAAATGTCCCACCTGGATGCAATGAATGCTGGATGCTTGCCCCTTACAGAACAAAAATATATGGGAATATACTGCAAAATATAATGTGATATATTACATAATACTTTTCCATATATGGGAATCTTGTGCTTATATTTTTCAACATACTGCAATATATGCTTTGACCATGTATGGCTATATGTTAATGAATATAAAATATTTATAAATCAAGACAAAAATAGCATTACATGTAATATTAACAAAATTTTATATTTTATTGTGTACATATTTTTCACATACATGTTCCCATATAAATGTGAATGTAATTACATATTGACATTACAATAATGTACTGTCATATAGCGCCCCCTACCGTTTAAGAGTGGATGGCTGGAAAATTCATGCAATGGTGGGGAAAGAGTAAAGTAGAATTAAAGTAAATTCTAAAAGTAATCTACACAAAAATTCAGATACGCAGAATTAGAAATATTTCTGTTTTATATCAATATTCTAATCAATATTTTCAAACAATGTAAGTTTCATAAGACTATATGAAAAACTATGTAAAAAAGTATATTTAATAGGCTACTCGATCAAAAGATTTAACACAACAGTTAATTATACTTTTAAGTATATTTCAATCAAAAGATTGAGTACAAGTACAGGCCAAATATCCTTGGACTTTTCTCTCAGTATAAGTCAAGTACACTTAAGTGTAATTTTAAGTATATTTCTGAGAAGTATATAAAATGTAGACTGAAAATATACGTTCTTATTTTTAGTTTAAAAGAAGTATACTAATAGAACACTTGAATAAACGTATTTTTCGTAAGGGAAAGTTAGTTTTGATTGATTCACTTCTGTTGCGAAGATCATTAGTTATTAACTTAGGGGCCGCTAACACGACACCGTTCTAACAGAAAACCCTTACCGCGCTCCGGCCTGTTCATCCGCACAACAACAGTGCCTGGCGGCTCGAGAACACAAACCATGAAATAGATTCCAAGGTGCAAGCCTTGAAAAATGTTGGGGGGAAAAGTTATCTCTGCAAAAACGCAAACCTTGATAAAACGCAGACGGCGTGAACATGTGTATTACGTGTTTAGTCTATAGGTATGTGCGTTTGAATAAATATGTGCGCAGGCGTGTAGTCGTTCTTTACAAATTGACCTCAACCAATTACTTGTCTGGCCTTAAAAATGTATAATAGTCAAGTCAAGTCAAGTCACCTTTATTTATATAGCACTTTTTACAATATAGATCATTTCAAAGCAGCTTTACAAATAAAACAGGAAAATGCAACAAAGTTTGTTTCCAGAAGAAAACAGCGTCACAGTCCAGCTGAAGTAAGTTCAGTGATGTTTCATTTTGTTGTAAAGAAGTTATTAATTTAGTTCATTTATCTATATATAGCTGCAAAACTGTGATGTCATCGTCCAGCTCAGTTCAGTTCTCATATAATGGTGTCAATGCAGGCAGATCAATATTATTGTTGAATATTAAATTAAATGTTACATTTAATGTCCCCAACTAAGCAGGCCAAAAGCCAATGGCAACAAAGGTGAAAAAAGGCGAAAAAGGCGACAATGGCAAGGAACCAAAACTCCAGGTCGGGGGCCAGTTCTCCTCTGGCCAACGAGCGAACAGTGTATGATTATGATTCATGCAGTAATCCAATCCAGGTTGGATTGGAACATTCAGAATATTATCAAATGCGAAAATCCTCTAGTTTTGTTTTCTTCCAGTTGCGCTCCATTTTTCTGGCTGCTCTCTTAAGGGCCCGAGTGTGCTCGTTGTACCACGGCGTTGGACTATTTTCTTTAATCTTCTTTAAGCGCAACGGAGCAACTGTGTCTAAAGTGCTGGAAAAGTATGATTACGACAATGAGTAGGTCCTGACACATGTTGTCTAACTCCAATAAAGTTAAGAATGTCTTTAAATGCCAATCCCAATTCATCTTTTTCGTTATCTACATGTATATTAAAATCACCAACAATTAGTACTTTATCTGCAGCCAATACTAACTCTGATAGAAAGTCAGCAAATTCTTTGATAATGTCTGAATGGTGCCCTGGTGGCCTGTATACAGTAGCTAGCACAAATCTCAAACTGGATTTATTATTTACACTAGATAGTGTTACATTAAGCACCAACACTTCAAAATAATGATATTTGAAACTAGACTTCTCAGTAATTCTGAAGATATTACTATAAATTACACCATTAGTGTGGGATGGTGTAGTGTGTTGTAGTGGCTTGGTTAATTGGTTAATGATTTATCAATCCTCTTTATCAAGCAATAAGAAATCGCACAGCCACCTAAGGTTACTCGAGGTGGACTTAACCTGTATGAACTGAACTCAAAGAGATTTTGAATAAAAGTGTATAAGCTTGATCCTCTGCCCTGCAGAAAAATCCAGCATTGCTGGTCTTCAGTATATTTTTCGTGCCGGGACCTACATGGGATGCTGGTTTGCTGGTCACCAGCATGGGAGTGCCATATTCATGGATTTCATCCGGTCCCTTTCCACAGGTGTATTAATCAGGCACAATGCAGTCTGCATTCATAATCTAGGTGCTTGATTTTATACACCTGTGGAAAGGGACCTGATGAAACCCATGAATAGACCAGCATTGTGCCTGGACCAACACGGAACTTATGCTGGGGTTTTCAGCAGGGCTAATAGTAGCTGCATCTCTTTACTAATATTGTTTGACCTTAGTGCTGCTTTTGACACTGTGGACCACAACATTCTTTTGGATAGGCTTGAGAACCACGTTGGCATTTGTGAGCAGATATTAGCATGGTTTAGATTATATTTATCCAATTGCCAGTTTTCCTGTGTTGTGAAGAGATGTAAGATAGCACATAAGTTATATATGAAGTGCCACAGGGATCAGTATTAGGCCCTCTGCTTTTTTCATCGTATATGCTTCCACTTCGGGACATTATCAGGAAACATGGAATATGTTTCCTCAGCCTTCTTTCACCTTAGAAACTACGACAAATATCTGTTTCAAATGCTGAAAAACTAATTAATGTATTTATAACCTCCAGATTTTATTTTTGCAGTGATTTATTGAGTGGTTGTCCTGCTGGCTCTATAAATAACCTCCAATTGGTTCAGAATGCAGATTCTAGAGTACTTATTAGAAACGTGAAATATGATCACAGCTCAATTTGATCTACATTATAACCACCTGTCAGGTTTTGTCTCAGTTCTGCTAATTGTAATATGTGGCACTTCCCAGATGAGGGGCTAGAGGTTAAAGCTGTGCTGGTGAGAGCAGGTGCCGAATAACAGTTCAGTTGTTACTGGCATACATGGCATTCTGTACCATTTATTACACTAATTATTAAATAAAAAGACTTGAACTGCCTTGCTTTATTGTATTATAATCCTTCAAGGTCACAACAACGTCACTGCAATTGAGCATTATTGAAGACATCTGATGTTAAAGCAACACTATGTAACTTTTCAACCTTCATAATATATTTCCAAGATCCTTGTGATGGTACTTCGACTTACAATAGGTTGAATGACACGTCTGCCATAGCCTGACAGGGTCTGTATCGCTTTTACTGGCACTATGTAACTTCGGGGTTCGGGTAGTAACCCGAGCACAAAAAGAACTACAAAATTCAACTGCTTTACGGCATACGTCACTTCCCCACCACTTCGGACGTGAGAGGCCAACCAGCGTTTGTTTTCGGCTTTCGAGCGTATGTTTTTGTAATGGGGGTTGTTTACACCTGGCCACTTCATGCATTTTCTCAGATCGGATAGCTATCCGATCGTGAAAAGTCCAGGTTTAAATGCCCTCCGAAACGCATTTGAGACGGATTTGAATCCGATCCCTCAAACCACTTCAGGAGGAGATCTGAGATGCATTCCAGACGAAACTGGACAAGTGTAAATGCATATGGTTTTTGAAACCACATATGTAAATTGTACTCCTCCCAAAAAAAACAAAAAAAAACGTGTGAGAGCGTGTTATAGGCTATATGTTATAACCAGATATGACGACGCGCTGGAACACGCATCACCGCAGATGAGCAACTGCATCAAGCCAACGTGCAAACTATCGCAAATCAAAGTGAAAGTAAGTCGCAGACGCTTAACACACAATCTTCATCATTAAAAGTAAAGAAACGAAATGATCTTACCAGGGCTGTTACTGCTCTCTCTTATTGCGGTCTTTGATTTTGAAATTTTAGCTGATGATCTATAAAATGCAGCTCATATCTCGGTGACGTGCACTCCATTAAATCTGCATATAGCGCGAGAATTGAAGATCGAATTTAAATCCGTTTCGCAAAAATACATTTATGTGACCAGGTGTAAATGGAATCGTTTTGATAAATCAGATAGCTATGCCTCATGAATTAGTTTGCCAGCTGAACTCAGGTGTTGTGAGGTGTATTTATCACGTAGTCCTGAGGGATATCAGACGACGCTGTTGACATTGATTCCTGCGATTATCATGAGAACAGCTTTCAATATCTCACATAATTATCATAAATAAGCCTAACGTAGAGGTTGTAAATAGTGTAAACGAGCACAATTTGCAAACTATTATGATAAATTGCAATAATCATGTCTAATGACATCATAACGGCCAATGTTATGAAATAATGCGACGTAAGCTACATTTAACTTAATTGATGTTATCTGGCATTTTGTAATGTTTACATTCCAATAAAAACAACACAAATTAAATTATACAGTAGGCCTAGACTATAGACTAATTACATGTGATTTAGCTGCAATCATGTAAAAACGTTATAATATAATATATTTACGACAGTGCAAGTATTCCACAGCGACTCTAGGGGTCGCTGTTTGACAAAAACACAATTTCTACTTAGTGTGGCTTTAACAAGCAGAATCACTGAAGGAGAAAATCACAAAGTGTAAGCCACCATTATGGTGATTAGTGTTTGCTTTAGTTGGGCTCTTGACCCTTGTATGTTTACTTTAAATGTTGCTTGTCTGCTGTTATTGATTTATAACAGTCAGATGAACAAAGAGACAATGTGATCTGATAGTGTTGGTTATGTTTTTACATAATCATGTTGTGATCTGAAAAACAAAACTTATTGAGATAGCTTGGTTTAACTTGTTACAGCAGCTCTGTGATTCTATAGCATATAATTTTCAGAATTTTTTATATAATCCAAAATATTTACTAAACATTGTTCTGATCAAAAGACTTTTAAATATTTTTTTTTAGAAACACAGACATCAATAATCAGCCTGTGAATCTCAACAATGGTGACAATAATAAAGCATGTTGCAGTGGCTGCCACCAATCACAACTCATTAATGGCTCCCATCATGCATTGCGGTATGAATAAATTATGATCTGAATTGTCTAAGTAATTTCCTTTTCCTAATTGAATATTCTGCTCGTCACCATTGTTGAGATTCATACACTGAATCTTGAAGTCTGTGTGTGCCTAAAAGAAAGATTTTTTATTACATTTTTTTCAAAACAACTTTTAAGAAATTTATATAAATTAAATCAAAATTCTGTATATCTATGTAGAATCACAGTTATGCTGTAATCAACAACATAAATCTAAGTCAGAAATAAGGGTCTTAATGAGTTTAGTGATCAAGTTCAAATGATGATTGTCATAACATAACCAACACCATCAGATCACTTTTTGTTCATCTGGCTGTTATAACTCACTAACAAAAGCCAAACAAAATCTAAAGTTAATAATATAAGGGTCAAGAGCCCAACTAAAGCAAACACTGATCACCATAACGGTGGCTTACAATTTGAGATTTTCTCCTTCAGTGATTCTGCTTGTTAACATCAGGTGTCTTCAATAATGATCAATCATCACTAAATTAATCACTTAATTATCTCATTAACTTTAACACTCTTGAGTGTTAATTTAACACTCATATTTTAACACTTTACACTCTTGAGTGTGGACTCATATAAACTCCCAGGAGTGTTAATTTAACACTGGAGTGTTTGCTGTGTATATAAGCACCAGTCATTGCACTGTCCCAGAGACAATTGTTCCGGCATCCCTCCACTCCACCTACCCATCTTTTACTCTATTTCTTTCTTCCTCTATGTTTGCGGTATAGTCGTGGGTTTTCTCAGGCCAAATTTTTACCGGTCCAATCAGGGAACAGAGGGAGTGGCTGAGAACGATGACGTTGTGCGCTAGTTTGAGTTGTAGGGTTACGTCACAACCAAACGTTAGCGATTGGTTATGGCAGATCCAGAGTGGCTCTGGGCAGATCCAATAGTTTTAAACTTCAACAGAGTACCTGCCTTCAAGGAAGTTAACGTTTGTCAATGGAGAATGGCCAGACTCTCTGTACAAATGAAATGTACGAGAGTCTGGTAGGACCAAGGGGGTAATATTTCAGCCAGAAACTGAAGCTTCCCCGGGGGCCGCCATTGATTAGCGGACCATCACCTGCTGTTAGCATTCCATTGACTCCCATTCATTTTGGCGTCACTTTGACAGCGAATAACTAAATTTGAGGCGTTTAAAGACTCCATTTGTCCATTATTTATTTCTAAAGAAACACGAAAATGTATAAAAGGCTCCATTACCTTGTATCTTACGTTATGGCCCCTTAGAAACAGTTTTTGAAAAATAGGCTAATGATTGCGTCATAACCACGCGACTCTCTGTGAAATGTGACTTTGATTATAAACCATATAAACCTTCATAACCACATTAACTGTCTAAAATAAACTGGTAAAATAAAAGTTCAAAAGTTTCAATGTCAATGAAGTTTATTTAACACAGACACAATATACACATTTAAGAGTATACACCTCCAAAACGTGACCGCATGAAATGACAATAGATAACCTTTTAAGATTTTAAGTATAAACCAGATGTGCCATCAACATAAAACATGTTATTTATGAGAACTATTTGTGCAAATTATTCACTACATTAATATTATTAAAAGACATCATGCTGATATTTCAACAAAAAGAATATGTCAGAATGTCTCTGGTAACCTTTTTTCTAATATTTAAATACAGCTCACAACATGTTTCCCTTTAAATCAAAACCCAGAATTGGTCATAAAACATTTAAGTTCTCACACAGAAACACCTGTGAACACACACGGGACACAGAACTATGAAGGAAACTCAAAAACACTGGAATCAAACATACACGCATACCACCAATAAATAATACTTAATTTCATATTTACAGCACACTAAAAACATTAAGCTGTCTGTTAATAGATATTTCTCTCACACGAATAATTTATTATGTAAAGTGTACAATTTACATTTAATGGTGCCCCAATCTGTAAATTCAATATGATTTTTCTGGAAAAGTAAATTAAAAAAAGAAAATATAATGTAGTCGATTTTTAGATATTTAGCTCAAAGAATACTTAAGAATGAATCTCACAAAACTTGTCAAGGACATGCTAAGGAAAGTGTATTTTGCACTAAAAAGAAGCCCATTTTAGTACCATTAAAATTTTCACTCAGTAATTGTAACAAAGTCACAATGAAAAATCTTAATGATCCTAAAATAATTCTTCTTTATTATATATATATATATATATATATATATATATATATATATATATATATATATATATATATATATATATATATGTATATCTCAGGAATACATGTCCAAAACAGTTTTGGACATGTATTCTTGAGATATTCCAATCACACATCAACATTAACGAAATATATATAGAGAGAGAGAGAGAGAGAGAGAGAGAGAGAGAGAGAGAGAGAGAGAGAGAGAGAGAGAGAGAGAGAGAGAGAAAATGAAATTCAAGTTTTCATTTTACCCCCTTTTTCATAAAGATACACTCTGATAGACAAACAAAAGTTACATACATACAAAGTTTTTACATTTCTTCAAGAGTTTCCTCAGGGTGTGAATGGAGGGATGGCACTTTGGAAAAACCAAGGGATTTGTGATATGGGAGACTGATGCTATCATGACAGTTTCCCACTGAACAAACTGTTAATAATATAACTTTGATAAGAAATGATTTTATCATATCACTAAATACATTTGTGCCAAAGAAGCCAAAGTCAAATCAGTGTGTGTGTGTGGTGTGTCCCACTCCCCCCGCTGGCCTGCACACACACTGCACTGGAGGCAACGGGTGTTGATGGAGGAATCTGCAGCTCAAAGGCTCGTTCACAGCAAGGACATTAACTATAATGATAACGATAAAGACATAGTTCTAAAACTCGTTCTCAATATTAAAGATTAGGAGAGTTCACACCACAGCTTTGATTGCTCTGGTCTGCCTCGCTGTCTTGCTGCCGTGTGGTTTGCGTCTGTAAGCTCCATATAGTTTTCCATTTTGAATCTCTATTTACTATCATTCCTTGTTGTTTATATCGCTAAACATATCGTACTCATCAACCAGATATCTGATATTATCACATTGATCAGGCTTCGCTAGCTTTATCTAAATCTAAATCACAATCGCTCGCAAAACTAGTGTTGTTTTATGCGGCCTGTTTTAATTTTAGTTTTAGTCTAGTCTTTGTGTCAAGCTGTCATTCTAGTTTTTATTAGTTTTAGTCACGTTCATACTCTTTTTAGTCTAGTCAAGTTTCAGTCGACTAAAAGTCTGAGCATTTTAGTCTTATTTTAGTCAGAATTATCCATGACTATTTTAGTCTAGTTTTAGTCGACGAAAACTGATGACATTTAGTCTAGTTTTAGTCAATGAAAATTTTATTTTAGTCTCCTTTTAGTAATGCAATTCTATTTAACCCAGTCAATATAGTGTACTACTATGGAAAAAAAGCAAAAATAGCAAACAGAAAAGTAACACTCGTCTCATTCGTGGAGGTGGAAAAACAAGTTCTTTGTGACATGCAAGATTTATTGTATTAAATCAAAAAATGTCAATTTTAAGTTTTAATTTAAAATGTTTGCGATTTTAATATAAGTATATGGTTAAATATTTTACCACTTGCTTGAGCAACTTAATATATAAATCTATATAAAAGTAATGCATTGAATAATACGTTGTTTAAATTGAGTTTAAACGTGAATTACGTCTATTAAAGAGTGTATATGTGTACAAAGAGAATCGCAATGCTGACATATTTAAAAAAAAAAAAAAAGTAGCTGATAACTTCTGGATTTTAAATAAAAATAGTGAGTATGTGTGTGTGGTCCAGCCGTGGATCAGTTACGCACTACAAACGCAGCATATGTGAGCACTATAGCGTGTGCTGCTCCTGCACCGCATACACACTGCACACGGAGTGTGTGTGAAACGGGCGTCAGACTTAACGTTGTTTGTTGTCGTTTATGCTAACTCACCGCAGCTGCATCTTCTAAATAATGCCGTGAGTGGGGCTTGAGGAAGTGACGTCGCCTGCGTCTGCGCAGTGAGACCTGATGCAGCCCCTGAAGTGAGACACGGGAAACAGAAATACTGCAAAATAATAATAACGCAACTAAACGAGACGAAATAACGTCATAACATTTCGTCTCGTCTCGTTTTGGTCAACGAAAATGAAGAGAAATTTTAGCATAGTTTTTATTTTGTAAACCACATTTAGTTTAGTTTTTATTCGTCAACAATATTGCATTATACATTTGATTATAGTGTAACGACAATGACTATGACATGCGGTCACATGCTGTTCAAATTAGTAAATCCTGATCTCCAAACACATCCTTCGTTGTCTCCTTAGACAACGAGTTTGTTCATGGTGCCTCTGAGTCTGCTTGAACGGTCAAAATTGCATCTTTGTGGCTCCCCAGAGGGACATTTGAGTCACATAGGGAACCCTGTTTTGGAGAATCCCCTCTAAAACCCCCATTTCAGCATGGACTCCCTGTGACTTTACAGCCTCATGACATTCCAACACCCACACACACACACACACCAAGAGACCAACCTTTGTGTGTAACTCAGGATAAGCAATATTTCTTTTAAATATATGTACAATTCCATTATGCATGTGTGTTAGTTTGCCTTATAATAGAGGTGTGGTTTGCTAGAGTATAATTTTGAATTCTAAAGGTTCACTGAAAGAAGGTTCCTCAATAGTGTCTTGTAACCCGACCTCGACCTGGTCATAAACTTTATGACTCCAAAGCTGCAGCTCAGCCAGTTCTTCTGCAAGCCAACATTCCAGACATTTCCACACATGTGATCCAATAGCAATGTTTTTGATATGTATTTTTATGTGTGTATAATTGGCCAGATAATGTCTGAGGTATCTATGCAACGTTATTATGTTAATCAAAATCACTATGCTAGTGATTATGAGGAAATTATGTAACCCTGTATTTCTTTCATGCAAAAACGTCATTCGAGGTGTCAATGTAATGGGAAAAACATGTCGGAGTCGAATCTTGACTGTACAATAATATGCATTTATTCCAGGAAATACCATATTTCTAAATATGAATGTTGTTTTCGATTTCTCACATGACAGTCAAAGTGTGGGGGGGGGGGGGGGGGGGGGGTCTTCACAAACAAAGAAACCTCTTCCCGCTTCAGATCAGAAGATCCGATTCGTCCTCCACGCAAGAGGAGGCGTACATGGGACACTGTTAAAAGTCCGAACCTTCAGTTAAAACTCTCTCTCTCAACTCTCAACACTCTCAACCCTCTTCTGACCTTCTCCTCCACGCGCAGCACGTCTCCTCACAACGCAACCAGCTGGACAGGCCTTGGCTTCTCCTCTGGGACGCATGCCCGCGTCATGTAGAAGCTGCCGTTCTTTTGCAACTAAGTTCCTACACGCCTTTCCCCTCCACAAGGGAAATGATCTGAACTTTCTCGGTAACGTTAAATTCAAGTGAGTCTTTACATCGTCTTGCGAAACGACCCAGAAGACGAAGCTAGACGCAAACCAGCCGGACACGCGCACACGCGCCCCCTCTTCAGCACCACACTGAAAGAGCACAGAATCTTGCAAGTAACGTAACTCTCTCTAAACGCTGATTTCAGGTGTCCAGCTCTTAGGTCTGTGAATTAAGTTACCCTCTATCTCTTCTCTCTATTTCTTTCTTTCTTTTTCCATTTCATTTTATTCTCTCTATCACGTTATGTTTTATGTTTTTGGTTTGGTTAAATGTTTGTGTGTTTTACTGTTTGCATTTTTACGTACGTTTATATTGTAGCTCATATAATCTCTAGTTTACTTTTATTAAAAATCAGTTTATACTTTAACTGTCTCTGTGTTTGAAAACCCACCTTGTAAGTCAATGAAATCAAAAGATCTAAGCTACAAGCTCGATATTGACTACCTTGAGTAGTTTTAATTCATAAACTCAGGAAGTTTTATGTTCGTGGCCAGAAGATAAACTTTCTTGGAGTTTGTAAACAGGGATACTCCTTCTTAACTGGTAATCTTACATTTATTCGCTGGACGAATGACTGATGACGAGACCAGTTACAGAACGAGGTATTTCCGAAAATTGATAAAGTAATGTATATGCGATTTATGAATTATGACCATGAGTTATGATTAGTAATATTTCCCAAATTCCCTATATTCTTGAGCTAATTCGCATTGACCCAGAGTCGTTTACGTTACAATAGTCATCATCACATGACCAGCATTTACGTTGCGTCTCGTCTCGTTTTCATCACGTGATAAAGGTTTGTTGACAACGATATTTAGTCATAATTTTCGTTGACGAAAGCAACACTACAGGCACAGCGATTGAGGCATTTTTCTTAGGGATCCCAATTCGTCAGTCACTGACGTAACTCGTAGAGACTGACTGAATGGGAACATCTAGGTTACTAATGCACTGCTCGGCGCCTCAGTGAAAACTTGGTGAGTGTCTCTCTGATGGCTTCCTATATATAGCATGGGCCGTGGTTCGCGATGCAATCTCACTCGCCAATGTCCATTGGCAGAAACCTTGATTAGAAACCTTTTAAGCTACGTTAAGCGTTTTGTCCCGACGGAAGGGAATCCTTGACCTTGAGTATGAGGTATTGAGGGAAACCGATTATAATCCCGTTCATGGTAGAGAAAGCTGTTAACATATGTAGGCTACACAGGGAAAGTAACAATGAAGTTATTGAATGAAACAAACACAGCTTTTGTGTGTTTATCATCTTTTCCGCATATATACTGACACAGATAATCATTTTCATTTTATGAATGAATGGCTTGTTCTTCTAACTGTTGCTGGTCTTCGTCAACAACACGCGCTTTTGCACCCCCTGCTGGTGAGGTCGACTAACAGCAGATGGAGAGTATGCTCGGCAATCTACTGCTTTTCCTGCAATTCCTGGATGTCAATGTTGAATTTACTGTCGAATTTGAACCACTGAATTTGTGGAAGCGAATTTGCAAAGCGAAATAAAATGGACCGAAAATTGCCTGTTGAATATTATAGGTTGTATTTTTAAACATTTTGAATATTTTGGAAGTGAAATATGAAAGGTGAATATGGATTATTGAATTTTGAATAATGAAAATGTGTTTGAAATGTTTTTAATTGAAATATTCACAGCTTAAATATTCAACCATGTTGAATTTCAGCCCATAAAAATGCAAGCCCTAAAAATACAATGCATTCAAATGCAAGCATGGTTAATGCAATGCCTATTTTTTTCAAGTAGTGCAATTCAACAGGCTTTTTATTTCAAAAACATTTGACATTATTTTACTTCCATAATATACAGATTGATTCAACAATACATGACAATGGATGTGTGCTTGTGTATTACCTGAAGAGTGCGAAAGTTGTTTAGCCCGATGAGATCTGTATGTGTATTGAGTTTCATATTAATTAATGCAATCATGATTGATATATGGACCAAATTTTCGGACTCCGTTCAAGGGGGCGTTGTTGAGCCCCCCGGCCACGCCCGGGTACCAGCTTCAGCCTGGCCCTGATGGCCGCGGGTTCTGACCTGACCTGAATCAATCAAATTAACTTTAGCTGGAAAATGACTTTATTCAAGAACTGCATTAAAGCCAAAACAATCTCTGTTACTTTAAACTATCCTTGTATCTCTGTAAAGCCGCTTTGGAACAATCTACATTCTACAATCTACATATAAATGAAGAAGATGATGCAAAGCATCACATAATTAAAACAATAATTAAAAGCAAATCCCCCCCCCCCCCCCCCCCCCCACACACACACACACACAGAGAGAGAGAGAAAATGCTACCAAAATATCTGACTTCCTGTTGGTATAAATACATAAATAGAAATAGAGTACATAAATAGAAATGGCCTTGGCTCTGAAAAGTGTATGCAGATGAGCGTGAGTTTCAGAGGCAGAAAATAGATGAGGTTAGGGTTAGGCCTCTGTGTAATGTCCCTATTTACTGCATGTAATTATAGCACTATACTGATGTGCATCTGCATTGCGTGTGATTGTATGCATATATTGCTCTGCATGTCTTTCACACATATCTCAACACTTTCCTGCCCTGTTAGAGATGCAGATGGGTGGAACCGTTATAGAGCAGAAATGAGAGACAGATGCTTGTTTGTTTATGACTGTTATCTGACAAGACTGTTTCTTTGAATATCCTTGAGACTGAAGTCAATCTGGAATTAGAGCTTCCATCATCATCATCATCATCATCATCACCATCATCATCATCATCATCATCACCACCACCATCATCATCACCACCATCATCATCACCATCACCATCATCATCATCATCATCATCACCACCACCATCATCATCACCATCATCACCACCATCATCATCACCACCATCATCATCATCATCATCACCATCATCATCATCATCATCATCACCACCATCATCATCACCACCATCATCATCACCATCATCATCACCATCATCATCATCATCATCATCACCACCATCATCATCACCATCATCACCACCATCATCATCACCACCATCATCATCATCATCATCATCACTCTCTGCCTGATCTCAGGTCAGTTCTTTACTGGTCTGTCCAGGTCAAATAACTTATTATTACATGTTATGATCCAGCTTGATCATATTTAATAAGCCAGCACAAATGACCTTGTGTTTGGCAGGTCTGGTACTTTGTTTCAAAGTGACTGGATGCTGAGTTTCAATGTTCAAGCGCATGAACCCGAACCAGAAAAAGTCTAATGATTAGAGAATGCCATTCTTGTTTTTAAAGATATTTTGGTAACACTTTAGAATAATGGTCCGTCATTAATAAGTAATTAACTATTAACTAATATAGAAACAAGCTTAACTTATCAGTAAGTAATATCAAATTTAGGAGACAGTTCCCTATTAGGTAATCAATAATTACTGAATGAGATTAGCCTCAATAAGAACTAATAGGTAATTATGACAAATTATAAAGAATTACTAATTAATTACTAATCACAACATTAACGTGTGTAGCAACTCATAATGTAATAACTGCACATAATGTAATAAGTATTACGTTATTATTGTAATAAAATGCTCATAATGTAATCATTTTCTCAAAACGTAATAAAATCGTGAGCTCATAATGTAATAACAATTATTATATTATTTACAATTATAACAAATATTACAATTAATAACAATTATTATATTATTGTCATGCTGTCATAATTGTAATTGGTTTTTTAAGCATAAAACATTAGTTTTCCCTTACAGTTTATTTTTTAAATCTAAGTCTTAAACTACCAACAAAATGCACCAGATTTAAATCTTCATGCAATTATTATTATTATTATTATTATTATTATTTGCTATTACTATTATTATTATTATTATTATTGATGTTGATATTATTATTATCATGGTATTTTACTTCTTATATATACATAAGCCAAAGACACTTAGGCTTAAGTTAAAAGAGAATATCATAAGTCATAAGTGTATTGTGATTGTCAAAACATTTTAGTACTTAAACTGAATTTTATTAGGCTTAGTGACAACATGTGACAATGTTTACACGGTACAATTTCTGGTAAGCTGGGTTTTTTTTCATTATTACTTGACACAAATTTCACAATTTCAATTCAATTAAATTCTTGTGATTTTATTTAATATTGACTCATTTGGATAAATATTAGGTACACAAGATAGGCGTTCGTTTTTCTCAAGAATCTCACCTAATGCTGTACACATACAGAGAGAGCCTTATCAGCTGGTAGTGTTATTTAAGGTTGAAAATAACTCAAATTAAATATAATTCGTTTTTTTATTATAATAACAACTTTATTTAATGATATAATGATATAAGTAAAAATATAATAAATATGTAATATAGAACACATATTTAGCAAAATACTCTGTATAGCTCTTATTTTCTAGCCGGCTATTAGCTAGTAGAGATGAATAGTAGAATTCAGCTAGTAGAATTTCGTAATAAAATTGACAGAATCTGAGAGCTGAGATTTTTAGAGTAACCTGCTCTGTCTAAGTCTGTCGGTCTCCGTGTCATCTTTGCTTCACGATTTTTCTGTGCGTGAGAACATGGATGTGTGTAGTGTGAGAGCGTGTGAAAAGTGTCAGTCGCGTGAGTCTCGCGGTGAATGTGTGAGAGTTGGCAGCTCTGATAGAAAAAGAAAAAAAAAACTTTAAATAATGCTTACAAAATTACTAAATAAATAACACTGGAACAGTTAAAGCGGCCACATCTATGGTTTAACAACACACACACATTTCTGGGAGTCCTGAAGAAAAGCAAGAAAATGTTTTCAGAACTACATCTTCAGACAAACACTACAACAGTCCAACCTTATATTCAAAGTAAAAGAATGTTAAACATGTATGTTGAAATGCAACATTGAATAGTGTGATGTTCTTCTACTAGATGTTCTTTATGGTAAACCATCCATAGAACACACGTCTCATTACAATCCACGCTTCTTCAGTTTTAGAGCAAGGCCTCTTTATCATGCTAATGCAACAGTCCTCGTCCATCTCAAGTTGCAAAAGATCTACTAAAGCTTCTCTGATATATACGCTGTTAGACCTTACCAGGTTTTTTCACAGTAAAATACTGGCAACACTGTTGCCAGTAATATGCTGTTAATTGTGCAGTTCTTTACTGTAATCTACAGTATGTTACTGTAAAAATGCACTAAATTAAAACTCGAGTTAACTATTTTCACTTGCAGAAACCGACTGCCTTAAATTGACCAACTGTCATTTAAGTGTATTAACTAAAGTGTATAATGCATTAATAATGTGAGCAAAGTATTACTCTGAACTTATTTAATTTGAAGCCATTAAAAAAACTATTGTACATAAAAAGATTTCCTCTAGACCAGCAACTACACAGTCACCGCCTGTTAAATAAAGCAACATGCAGCGTATCATCACTGTTTGTAGATCTTCTCCTGGACTGAAGCACAGGCTCTACTCTTCTGCACAATGGTGACCCACAAAACTCAATCTTACAGTAAACTACAGGCAACAGTGTTACCAGTATAAACCTGTTTTATAACTTACAGTTTATTACTGTTAAAATATACACTGTTAACCCTTTCAACCCCACAGGGAAATCCACACTACAAAGAGTAAAAAGTAACATTGATGCAGTGTTGCAGTGAGATAATTAAGGGAATATGTTGAATAATAAGTGAATAAGTGAAATAAGTGAATGAGAAGAACTACAACTGACTTCCAGCCATTACACATTATTACACTTATTATTAACCAGTATGACTTTATTTCTGTCATACATCTACAGAAGTTGTTATTGAGATGTTTAATTGAAAATGTTTGGTTTGAAGTTACCATTATAGAGATCAGTGCTTGCTTTAGTTGGGATGCTGACCCTTGACTTTTTAATCAGTAGATTTTTCTCTGAGTGCTTGAACTGTGTTTTTGCAGATCACACTTGTGCACACACACACGGTTTGTAAATGGTTGCGGTTATATGGATTATGATGACAAAATCATCATATAGCCTGTTCATTCACTAAATCGCGTTCAGTTTTTAATTCTGTATCAAAAGTGTTTCATTATCACCACTGTAAAACTACAGTAATAAGTTACGATGATATTTTTTTTTTTACACATAATTCACAACCTAAAAAGTTAAGTCTGAGTTAAGTAGGAGTTCAAAATGTTATAAAACACTATATTATTTCAATATTCTTCAGAATAACTGATTACAGAAACATTGTTCTATTTCAGATTGTAGATTAACAGATATACAGTATGATAAATATGAAATACCCACAAATCCAAAGCTTATTCACTAGTTAAAATCAGAGAATCAGACATGTCCGGGGTGATTAGGTAATCATCACAACAGTCAAAAACACCTTATCATCTTTCTCTTTACTTTTTATTGCCATAACAAATGTGTTTTTTAAATACACAGTTAAAGCAGCCAGAGAAAATGTAATGTTAGAAAGCCAAGGGTCAAGAGACCATCTAAAACAAACACTGATCTCCATCATGGTGACAACAAACTTTATTATTTTCAATAAAACATCAACAACTAAATATCTGTTAATTCTCAACAATAACTTTTGTACGAATGTTAAATAATGTTAAACTGGTTTGTAAACTGGTTTCACACTCAGTGTTGCTGGAAGTCAGTTGTAGTTCTTGTGTTTCTCTTTTCTGTTCTTGTTTCTCTGTTCTTCAGTGATTCTGCTTATCAGGTGTTAATCAGTGTCTCAATTCACTCACTTCTTTTCATTCACTCTGTCAAGGGGACTATATTAGTGAACTAATGTAGGGAATAGTGAATGAGGGTATAGGGTGTGATTGGGAAAACATCCTCTGAGTGTAATTCACAGTATATTCCTGTAGGCTATTTTTGTTTTCTACGGTATATTACAGTTTTAATGGAAAATGTTATGATATTGTCAGAATTTGGCCTTTTTTTTACAGCAAGGGTTAACAGTGTATACCAGAAGAATGGCTGGGGAAGCTCTCTGAAAATGGCTCAGAGTTTATTAAAAGTGTGAAGCATAGACATGTCCATGGACAGACAAATCTTAATAATCGATGAAAGTAGAGGCAAATATGGGCTAACAGCCAGAGAGTCAAGACTAAGATTAGCATTGACACAAGGATATCTGTTAGTGTCATAGGATTATGACCAGGGTCCATATCTGAATCAGGAATACGGCCAGGATGAAAGCCATGGTCCATGTTTGAGTGAGGAATAGGGCCAGAGTTAGTGGTGGAGACAAGACAAGTTGCGACTCTGCCTCCTTAATAGACTGAATAAATGGAGATACTGTCCCATGAAGACTAACATAGTGGTCCCCATGACCTTCTGCAACGAGGCCCAGAATTTGCAGACCTTCACTTCAATGACCAGATGGGGATAATAAAGTAGTCACTTCTACACCAAGTGTTGATACAACGAGAAACTGTATATTGAATATATGACTAAATCTAAAAAAAATAAAAATAAAAAATAAAATAATTAGAGAGTGACATTTTTGGGGGGGGGGGGGGGGGGGGGTCAAAGCAACTCAGAGTGATGGAGCATGTCATAATCACAAAATTAGTACGATTTTTATAAAAATAAAAGTTCACAATGTAGCCTATAATAAGCCTAATTTTCCTTTAATGTAATATCTTATTTTACATAAACTTCGTATTTTACATAAACTATTATTATGTTCTGAGCTTAAATGTATTGTATTGAAAGATAATTATTATATTGTAAACACTGTTTTACATTATGTGCTGGTATTACTGTATAAACTGTGAACATTATAAGTTGCCACAGTGTGTTCGTAATGTAATACATTTCTCATACAATAACCTATTACATTATGTGAAAAACTGTTATTACATTGAAAAATTATTATTACATTATGAGCTCAAGATTTTATTACGTTTTGATTTTATTACATTATAATAATACTTATTACATTATGTGCAGTTTTTACATTATGAGTTGCAACAACGTGTGTCTGAGACATAGGCATAATTTGCGGGTGGGACGGGTGGGACATGTCCCCACCACTTTTTGCCAGGGTCGATATTGTCCCCACCACTTTTTAAAACATCTCGCGGCACGAATGTACCAATTAAATAAATAAAACATCTCCAGTTAACTGGCAGAGCATTCATTTCGTTCGTTTGTTAAATAAGAGACGATCTAGTGCTGAAATGTGTTTTTTAAATCAAGTGATCAAAGTGTTCGTTGCCGCTGCGATCAGTGGCGCGGATACAGTGTTTTCTCGTGTGGCTCGCGCACACACCGCACTGCGCACACGCCGCACTGTCTTCACTCGGACGCACGCTTCAATACGTTGCGGATACTCTCTATTCGTTCTGGTGAAATCACAAAACATAATGCACACAAACGTATCCCTGCTTGATATACAACCACTGATGAACATAATCGGTTTTGATGAGAAAAAAAACTATAGGAGAAAAAAAAATTATGTGAGTGCGGATTAGAACCCAGAACCTCTGTCACGCTTGCCGAAAGTTCTAACACTGGACCATTAAGATACACATTCATCAAATAGGCGGATCTATGGATTTGTTCACACGAAAATTCTCGGCACTGACAACATGTATTAGGATACATCTCATTAAACGACTAATTAAACCCCATGTAGCCTACTATTTAAATCGATTGCTGGACATCGTAATGTTATTCGTCTGGAGTGTTGGGTTGGTGTGCAGGGTATAGCTCTTCAGTGGTTTGCTTCGTAAGGCAGGTCAGTTGCTGTGAATCTGGGAGACTTCTCTTCCACATTGGCCCCTTTAGTTTGTGGTGTCCCTCAGGGGTCCATTTTGGGACCGTTGCTGTTTTCGCTCTACATGCTTCCTTTAAGCAGTGTTTTTCGAAAGTATAGCATTTCATATCATTGCTATGCAGACGATCTCCAATTTTACTTTCCTGTGAGGCTAGATAAAACCTGTTCGTTGGACAAAGCACAGGAATGTTACAATGACATTAAACTCTGGCTTTTCCAATTAAATGAGAGTAAAACTGAGGTTTTGATTGTAGGCTCTCCCGTCTCATCTAGCCTTCATGATCATTTGGGTTCTTTATCCCTAAAGAATGTGAATCACGTAAAGAGTTTAGGGGTAATCATGGATTCATCACTTAACTTTAAGAAACAGATTGGTGCCGTTGTCAAAGGAAGCTTTTTTAACCTGAGATCAATTGCTAAAGTAAAGCATTTTTTATCCAGTAAGGATTTAGAAATTGTAGTTCATTCTTTTATTGCATCTAAGCTGGACTACTGCAATTATTTATATATCGGTCTCCCCCAGACTCTGCTTGTCCGCCTACAGTTAGTGCAGAATGCAGCGGCAAGGTTTTTAACGGGGGTGCGAAAGAGAGAACATATTACTCCGGTACTGCAATCCCTACATTGGCTTCCGGTCAAATTTAGGATTGATTTTAAAATTCTCTTGTTTGTTTACAAGGCATTGTCAGGCCTTGCCCCCCAGTACATCAGTGATCTTATAGTTCCTTACTCTCCTTTTAGAGTTCTCAGGTCCTCCGATCAACGACTTTTAAAGGTACCTCGTTGTAATTTAAAATCAAAAGGAGATCGTGCTTTTTCCATGGTAGGTCCCAAACTCTGGAATAGTCTCCCATTCCATGTGAGGTCAGCTCCATCGATTACAACTTTTAAGTCTTATTTAAAAACGTATTTATTTTCTTTAGCTTTTGAATAAAGTATGTTTGTTTTGTTGTATGATTTTCATGTTATTATTTTGTAAAGCACTTTGGGGCAACTTCTGTTGTTTAAAAATGTGCTATATAAATAAAGTTGCTTGCTTGCTTGCTTATTGTACATATATCTGATTTAGCATTGTATTAGCAACACTGTTAGACCTTACCGTTTTTTTTTACAGTAAAATACTGGCAACACTGTTGCCAGTAATTTACTGTTAATTGTGCAGTTCTTTACTGTAATCTACAGTATGTTTCTGTAAAATGCACAAAAACTCGAGTTAACTAATTTCACTTGCAGAAACCTTAAATTGACCAACTGTCATTTAAATGTATTAAACTAAAATGTATAATGCATTAATAACATGAGCAAAGTATTACTGTGAACTTATTTCATTTGACAACAAAACTTTTGTAAATAAAGAGATTTCCACTGGACCAGCAACTACACAGTCACCGCCTGTTAAATAAAGCAACATGCAGCATATCATCAATGTTTGTAGATCTTCTCCTGGACTGAAGCACAAGCTCTACTCTTCTGCACAATGGTGACACAAAAAATAAGATTTTACAGTAAACTACTGGCAACAGTGTTGCCAGTATGTACCTGTTTTATAACTTACAGTTTATTACTGTTAAAATACATTTTGTGGGTGTGTCTTTTTATCTTACACTGTTAACCCTTTCAACCCCACAGGGAAATCCAGACTTCAAAGAGTAAAAAGTAACACTGAGACAGTGTTGCAGTGAGATAATTAAGTGAATATAAGTGATTGTTGAGCATTAGTGATGAACACCTGCTGTTAACATGCAGAATCACTGAAGGAAAGAGGAACACAAGAACAGAAAATAGAGAAACACAATAACTACGGCTGACTTCCAGCCATTACACATTATTACACTTATTATTAACCAGTATGACTTTATTTCTGTCAAACAGAAGTTTTTAATTGAAAATGTTTGTTTGAAGTTACCATTATAGAGATCAGTGCTTGCTTTAGTTGGGTTGCTGATGCTAAAACATTAGTGTTTCTAGTGTTGCTGCTTGAGCTGTGTTTTTGCAAGTCACACTTGTGCGCACACAGTTTATGAATGATTGTGGTTGTAATGCTTATGATGACAAAATCATCATATTGCCTGTTCATTCACTAAGGAATTAATTCTTATTCATTCAGAGTTTTATCCTCGATCAAAAGTGTTACATTAGCATAACTGTGAAACTACAGCAATAAATTACTATGACTCATTTTTTTTTAACACATCATGCATAAACCAAAAAAAACAGAGCTGTTTTAGAAACACAGAGATTTCACAATTTAGCACATTAATCTCAACAATGGTGGCAATATTTATTTTTTATTATTATTATTCATGCAGCAGTGCATGCTGGGAGTTTATATTATCCTGGAACCCAGCATGCATTGCGACATTCTTTTCACCATTGTTGAGATGCATATGCTGATTGTTGATATCTGTGTGTGTCTGAACCAAGCAGGAGTAAAATAAAATTGAATGCACTATGATTGTTATTTTTCAGAAAACCTGATTACAGAAATAATGATTTCATTTTGTAGATACACAGATATATTCTAAATATGAAATACCCATAATTTCAATGAATATATACTGGAAAAATCTGAAAATCAGACATGTCCAAGATGATTGTGACATCATCACAAAAGAACAAAAACACCTGATCATCTTCCTCTTGACTTTTTCTTGCCATAACAAATGTGTTTTATAAACACACAGTTACAGCAGTCAGAGAGAGATGAATGGTAAGAAGTTAAGGGACAAGAGACCAACTAAAGCAAATACTGATCTCCATCATGGTGACAACAAACTTTATTATTAACTAAATCTCTGTTAATTCTCAACAAGAACTTTTGTACATGTATGAAATAAATAATCGTAAACTGGTTTCACACTCAGTGTTGCTGGAAGTCAGTTGTAGTTCTTGTTTCTGTTCTTGTTTCTCTGTCCTTCAGTGATTCTGCTTATCAGGTGTTCATCAGTGTCTCAATTCACTCTCTTCTTTTCATTCACTCTGTCAAGGGGACTATATTAGTGAACTAATGTAGGGAATAGTGAATGAGGGTATAGGGTGTGATTGGGAAAACAGCCTCTGAGTGTCGACTTTGAGCACTGTTCATTTACAGTATATTCCTGTAGGCTAGTTTTGTTTTCTACGGTATATTACTGTTTTAATGGAAAAGGGTATGATACTGTCTGAATTACGCCTTTTTTTACAGCAAGGGTTAACAGTGAACCCCCACCCCACCTGTCCCACCCCACCTGTCCCACCCACTTTTTAAAACAAAGTTACGCCACAGGTCTGAGACGTTAGCAATTGTCTTTTTTTACTCTCAACATGGTCATAAACTGCATCACTAATTACTCAAGTGTTACTTAGTCACTACTATGCAGGAATGATCTGGACCAGTATTTTGAAATACATCTTTTTCACTTAAAAATTATGGGCGAAATCACTAGTAGTTCCTGCATAGTGAAAAGTATTTGCGATTTTATTTAAATTTTTTATGTGGCCTACTGAGAAACGGTAGTTATTGTAAAAAAGAAAAAAGAAAAGAAAAACTGTAATACAGAAGCAGGGCCACAATCAGAAAACTGTTGTAAATACCAAAAAAAAAGCTGGTAAATACAAAATGTATATGCTCATTTAATTGAAAAATAAATAAATAAATAAATAAACAATGTATCCAAATGTTCCACAATAGTTTGACCCTGTTAATTAATATAATATAACTGTGATAAAAATGCAGATACAGTTGAAGACCTCTGAAGCCTCTGAAAGCCACCTCTGTCAAAAATGAGATAATAATATTCTCCGCACATAGTATACGTTCATCAAATACTTTCACTTCAAACTCACTATATCCCAGACTCAGCCCATTCAGAAATGCCTTGGCTAGAAACCTCTACATAGGAGCCTGATAAAAATGTTCATATTAAACAGAAACTTTAGACGGACTTAGAGGCTTTTACATCTGAAGTCTTCAATCACAGTTGCTTTTACAATCGCTACACATTTCTCAATATTAGGTCACTTTCACCCCTAAAACCCCTAAAACCAGGAAGAGTTTCATGATGTGTGGAAGAGATGGATGGATGTACAGAACTGTGAAGGTTCTAGTTCTCCCTCTCTCTTCTTTCCTCGTGTGTTTTCCTTGATCCATGTTCATGCATGTGAAACAAAATCATTCTGAAGCCATCCTGTTTTACTAAAAGATGACTGACAAAAAATATTACTAGATAAACTACCTGGGCAGACTTTCAGCTGAAATTGCAATTAGTTTTGTTTGTAATAATTATTATTTTATTTCATTATAAATATTCTTCCGATATTTTATTATAATTCCTGCAGAAATGTGCAAAAGTTTGCCATCATTCTGATTTGCTGATAGCTTTTATCAGTTTGTTAGCATTCAAAGACTGTGCTGCAAATATATAGTGTTTTGCAGATGGTGAAGAATGAATGACAAAAGTGTTCATGAATTTGAGAAAATGTGGTCATTGAATGCATTTTGTGTGAGAGCAATGAAAAAGGATTCACAGTTTGTTCTGCATATAAACTTCTGTGTCACTGAATGTGTGAAGAGTTTCGACGAAAATGTGAACTATTTTTAGCCAGTAACAGCTTTTTTTCTTCTTCCTTTTCCAGTAATGATAGAGCAGTATATCCACTCAAACTAGATAATCTGCAAACATTTAGTATTTTTGAGATTGTCAGTTTATAACTGTGTCCGCTTAGCTGATTAACAGAAGTCAGTCGGGCTAGTTTCTGATTTCAGATTGTTATTATTAAAATATTTTGATAATTTAAATTTGCTATCATTTAATTGTATTTAATTTGACTATAAACTATTCTTGGAGCTCAATAGCAGCTGGACTGAACTGTAGGAGCAGCAGGAGCCAAACATTCAGATGTGGATGAAAATAAATAAATATATTCATTTATTTAAAGTATGTTTAAACAATTTACAGAAAATGGAAAATTATTGTAACTTGTTTAATTTAATGAGCCTAAATGAATAAATCTGCATTCTTTCAGTAGTTGTCTTAATTGGGGCAGAAGGTCATGTGACCTGTTATTGACATCTTCTGCCAGCCAGCTGAAGATTGAACCCACACACACAGTCTACAGAGTGTGTGTGTGTTTGTCCTCGGGGTTCACCTCACACAACAGGATTACCGATCGTAAATATTCATGCTGGATATTTCATGATTTGAGATCGCTGTTTCAATATTGTTATGATTCATCTGTAGCATTCTTTCAAAGGCATATGCCATTTTTAATTTCCTTAAAGGGGTGGTTCAGGATTTTCGACATCGGACCTCATTTTCAAGTGAGCCTGGTTGTTATTCATCAGTGGAGACAGTTTTCAAAAAAATTCATCCAGTCCTTACTTTTGGATAGTTCGCCGGTGCTAGGCTAGCGCGAGTCAACGGTGCACGTTAGCCTGCCATTAAAAACAGTTTTACCCACTCCACAGTACACCAAAAGCAAATAAATTATGCAATGTGATGAAAGGGTAGTTTGATTTCTGACATTATTCTCTCAACAGACATTTACATCGATAGTCTGGCGTTATAATGTATTTGCTTTTGGTGTACTGTGAAGTGGGTAAAACTGTTTTTAATGGCAGGCTAACGTGCACCGTTGACTCGCGCTAGCCTAGCACCGGCGAACTATCCAAAAGTAAGGACTGGATGAATTTTTTTGAAAACTGTCTCCACTGATGAATAACAACCAGGCTCACTTGAAAATGAGGTCCGATGTCGAAAATCCTGAACCACCCCTTTAAAATGGTAAATGGCCCAACTTCACTCTTTATAAATATCTTTGTCATTTTTCTGGTGAAAGGAAACAATACAAAAGTTGCTATAGTAAACTGTAAAAGGCAAGCTGGTCTCTCAACCCAAACCCCTCTAAAACCATTAAAACTGTTTGGCCAGACTGTGAGACCAGTTTAGGGTGTTCTTCTTAAAAGGTTTTTTTTTTTTTTTTTTTGGAACTCAAAGTGCAGCAGTAAACCTAGACCATGGAGGACAACTACGACAGAGATTTCATCAACTCTGCCGCAGCTTATGATTATCATGTTGTCTATCCTAGATATTCTAAGTCTTCTATTATCAGACTGTCCATCTTCTTCATCACTGCTGTGTGTGTGGGGGTGCCGTGTCTGATTTGGGCTTTTTATTTAGTGCATCTTCAGAGAAAGACCAGAGGCCGGATCTCAGCCTTCATCATCCTCCTCCTCCTCTGTGACCTGTTGCAACTGCTCTTGTATATATATACAGTGTCAATGCTTCTTTCTTTCAGGTTTTTCCGTGTCTTTCACTCAGACATTATAATATATGGATATTGTTATCTGAAATTGTGTGGCGTTCACCTGCAACAGCTGGTGTCTCTGGAGGGGGTTCTGACACTGAAATATCCACTGATCTCTGCTAAGATTTTCTCAATCCCCTGTTACATCATAATCTCCATCATTATACTTATTTTTCCTGTAATCTGTGCATTATTGGGGGCTTTCATTGGCCCTGGTTATGTTTTTTATCTCGCTTTTGGCTCAATTCTGGCACCTGTGTGTTTATTGGTTGTCACAGGCATAATCACATGCAAAGCCCCGCCCACTCCTGCCAGAACACCTGTCAGTAACAATAGACCAGGCGCATCGTTGTTTCTTGTTACCATGGTTACCGTAGTTGTGCTCTATTTACCATGTGTGTTGGTTTACTGTGTGGAAATCCTCTTTCACATGCCAGATTCTTGGACCGTGATGTCTCTCTGCTTGTTGAGTTTGACAGTGGTTTCAGAGCCTCTCCAGTGTGTGCTGATCTGTAGAGAGAATCTCAACACTCAGACCAAACAAACACACATAGAGCTCAACTCTGAACAGACATCAGTCTGAACTGAATATCCAGACGAGGCTTATGTCTATAAAAAAGAAAATTGGTTAAACTTTATTTTGATGGTCCGTTTAACACATTCTGTTGACTATAAGTAATGTTGCACGTACATGTGTACTAACTCTCATTAGAGTGTTAGTAGAGTATTAGTAGACTGGTAGGGTTATGGTTAGAATAAGTTGACATGTAGTTGCAAAGTTACTTATAGTCAGTAGAATGTTCAAAAGGAACCATCAAAATAAAGTGTTACCAAAAGTTTTAAAGAAATATAATCAAAAATGCTTAATACATTTTTCTCTTGTGCTGAAGTTAACAAAATGGCTTAAAATGGCTTATGACACCTGTACACACACACACACACACACACACACACACACACACACACACACACACACACACAAACACACACACACACACACAGACACACACACACACACACACACACACACACAGTTGCAGCTCATACAGAACGCTGCTGCCAGAAAATATGAACATATCACACCAGTCCTCGGGTCCTTGCACTGGCTTCCAGTTGCATTTAGAATTGATTTTAAAGTACAGTTACTTGTTTATAAATCACTCAATGGTCTAGGACCTCAATACATTGCAGATATGCTCATCGAATATAAAACTAACAGATCAGTCTGATCATCAGGATCACGTCAGTTAGAAATAATACCAGTGGTTCACTCAAAGCAAGGAGAGTCTGCTGAGTCTGGAACCAGTAGAAGAGATCAGACGTGCTTTAACAGTAACATTCAGATCCAGACTCAAAACACTCTGACTGAGCACTAGCTGTGCCACTGTGTGTTCGACTGATTGCATTTTATCTTATTTATCTAACATCTTTTTATTCTTTTTAGAACTGTTTTACTTATGCTGTTTTGATTTTTGGTTAGGGCTGTCTGGTTGGAAGAGTTGAGAGGATTGGGAAGTGAGACGGTGATTACCGAAAGCCACCAGAGGCGACAGTCACTAGGAAGTCGGGAATTGTTACTAGTGTGTCTCGCGATCCGAAGCTCTCTGACTCTTCCATTCACACAGAGGCGCACCGAATTTAGTGATTCAGGACTCTCTGCTTTTATTGATATTTTTACCTTATGCATCTGTTGTGATTATTTTATGTCAATTTAAATTCCTTCTCTATGTAAAGCATTTTGAATTACCATTGTGTCTGAAATGTGCTATATGAATAAACTTGCCTCGCCTACTGTGTTTATATACAGCTAGTTATAAATACTGTTTCAAAAATAAAACATGAGGATATCACCAAAAGGATCCCATGTTTCACACTGACACAATTTATATATAAAAAATAACATGAATAGTTTTCTCAGCCTTGAATCTGTGTGACTGTCAGGGTTCCTGAGTTTCATTGTGTGTTTCTCCCACTGCTTCCCAAAGAACACTGAGCGTCTCATTTCATTCCTGGATGACCTCTGTGTGTTTGGGTGTGGAAATGTGGGAACTCCCATGCCGTCACTGTGAGTGCTTTAGGATGCATTCCCAGGATGCTGTCACATTTTCTCCCACTTTACTTTCCACTCCTCATCCCCATAGAGGAACTCTTTCACATGATCAAATGTCCCACCTGGATGCAATGAATGCTGGATGCTTGCCCCTTACAGAACAAAAATATATGGGAATATACTGCAAAATATAATGTGATATATTACATAATACTTTTCCATATATGGGAAACTTGTGCTTATATTTTTCAACATACTGCAATATATGCTTTGACCATGTATGGCTATATGTTAATGAATATAAAATATTTATAAATCAAGACAAAAATAGCATTACATGTAATATTAACAAAATTTTATATTTTATTGTGTACATATTTTTCACATACATGTTCCCATATAAATGTGAATGTAATTACATATTGACATTACAATAATGTACTGTCATATAGCGCCCCCTACCGTTTAAGAGTGGATGGCTGGAAAATTCATGCAATGGTGGGGAAAGAGTAAAGTAGAATTAAAGTAAATTCTAAAAGTAATCTACACAAAAATTCAGATACGCAGAATTAGAAATATTTCTGTTTTATATCAATATTCTAATCAATATTTTCAAACAATGTAAGTTTCATAAGACTATATGAAAAACTATGTAAAAAAGTATATTTAATAGGCTACTCGATCAAAAGATTTAACACAACAGTTAATTATACTTTTAAGTATATTTCAATCAAAAGATTGAGTACAAGTACAGGCCAAATATCCTTGGACTTTTCTCTCAGTATAAGTCAAGTACACTTAAGTGTAATTTTAAGTATATTTCTGAGAAGTATATAAAATGTAGACTGAAAATATACGTTCTTATTTTTAGTTTAAAAGAAGTATACTAATAGAACACTTGAATAAACGTATTTTTCGTAAGGGAAAGTTAGTTTTGATTGATTCACTTCTGTTGCGAAGATCATTAGTTATAAACTTAGGGGCCGCTAACACGACACCGTTCTAACAGAAAACCCTTACCGCGCTCCGGCCTGTTCATCCGCACAACAACAGTGCCTGGCGGCTCGAGAACACAAACCATGAAATAGATTCCAAGGTGCAAGCCTTGAAAAATGTTGGGGGGAAAAGTTATCTCTGCAAAAACGCAAACCTTGATAAAACGCAGACGGCGTGAACATGTGTATTACGTGTTTAGTCTATAGGTATGTGCGTTTGAATAAATATGTGTGCAGGCGTGTAGTCGTTCTTTACAAATTGACCTCAACCAATTACTTGTCTGGCCTTAAAAATGTATAATAGTCAAGTCAAGTCAAGTCAAGTCAAGTCACCTTTATTTATATAGCACTTTTTACAATATAGATCATTTCAAAGCAGCTTTACAAATAAAACAGGAAAATGCAACAAAGTTTGTTTCCAGAAGAAAACAGCGTCACAGTCCAGCTGAAGTAAGTTCAGTGATGTTTCATTTTGTTGTAAAGAAGTTATTAATTTAGTTCATTTATCTATATATAGCTGCAAAACTGTGATGTCATCGTCCAGCTCAGTTCAGTTCTCATATAATGGTGTCAATGCAGGCAGATCAATATTATTGTTGAATATTAAATTAAATGTTACATTTAATGTCCCCAACTAAGCAGGCCAAAAGCCAATGGCAACAAAGGTGAAAAAAGGCGAAAAAGGCGACAATGGCAAGGAACCAAAACACCATGAGTGACAGAATAGAGAAAAACCCTTGGGAGAACCCAGACTCAGTCGCTCAGTTCTCCTCTGGCCAACGAGCGAACAGTGTATGATTATGATTCATGCAGTAATCCAATCCAGATTCGAAAAGTGACTTTCAAATGAAAGATTGGTATCAAAGAGCACACCCAGGTTCCTAACCGACGACGAAGACTTAACAGAGCAGCCATCAAGTGTTAGACAGTTTTCTAGGGTATACGTGCAGAGGTTTTTGGTCCAGTCATAAGAATCTCTGTTTTTTTCAGAATGAAGTAGTAGGAAATTAGCTATGCTATGCATTCTGTTAATGCATTCCATTAATTTCTTGAATTGGCAAGTTTCGTCAGGGCGCTAAGAGATATAGAGCTGAGTATCATCAGCATAACAGTGAAAACTAATGCCATGCTTCCTAATGATATCTCCCAATGGTAGCATGTACAGAGTGAAAAGTAACGGTCCTAGTACTGAGCCTTGTGGTACGCCATACTGAACTTGTGATCGATGAGACATCTCTTCATTTACTGCTACAAACTGATAAGTCAGATAAGTATGATTTAAACCATGCTAATGCAATTCCACTAATGCCAACATAATTTTCGAGTCTATTTAAAGAATGTTGTGGTCAATAGTATCAAATGCAGCACTAAGATCGAGTAACACTAATAGAGAGATACAACCACGATCAGATGATGATCTGAGATGTCATCGCTCTGCTGCAGAATTTCAACAGCATCAACATTGATTCTGTGTGATAATATTAGATCTAGAGTATGATTACGACAATGAGTGGGTCCTGACACATGTTGTCTAACTCCAATAGAGTTCAGAATGTCTGTAAATGCTAATCATCTTTTTCATTATCTACATGTATATTAAAATCACCAACAATTAGTACTTTATCTGCAGCCAGTACTGACTCTGATAGAAAGTCAGCAAATTCTTTGATAAAGTCTGTATGGTGTCCTGGTGGCCTGTATACAGTAGCCAGCACAAATCTCAAATGTGATTTATCATTTACACTAGATAGTGTTACATTAAGCACCAACACTTCAAAAGAATTATAATTGAAACTAGACTTCTTAGTTATTCTGAAGATATTACTATAAATTACAGCAACACCTCCCCCTTTGCCTTTCAGACAAGGCTCATGTTTAGGTGTAGTGAGTTGTAGTGGCTAAACTTGATTGGTTAATGATTTATCAATCCTCTAAAAGCAAGCAATAAGAAATCACACAGCCTTGACCTAACTAAACCTAAGGTTACTCGAGGTGGACTTAACCTGTATGAACTGAACTCAAAGTGTTTTTGAATAAAAGTGTATAAGCTTGATCCTCTGCACTGCTGAAAAATCCAGCATTGCTGGTCTTCAGTATATCTTTTGTGCTGGGACCTACATGGGATGCTGGTTTGCTGGTCACCAGCATGGGAGTGCCATATAGACCAGCATTGTGCCTGGACCAACACAGAACTTATGCTGGGGTTTTCAGCAGGGCTAATAGTAGCTGCATCTCTTTACTAATATTGTTTGACCTTAGTGCTGCTTTTGACACTGTGGACCACAACATTCTTTTGGATAGGCTTGAGAACCACGTTGGCATTTGTGAGCAGATATTAGCATGGTTTAGATTATATTTATCCAATTGCCAGTTTTCCTGTGTTGTGAAGAGATGTAAGATAGCACATAAGTTATATATGAAGTGCCACAGGGATCAGTATTAGGCCCTCTGCTTTTTTCATCGTATATGCTTCCACTTCGGGACATTATCAGGAAACATGGAATATGTTTCCTCAGCCTTCTTTCACCTTAGAAACTACGACAAATATCTGTTTCAAATGCTGAAAAACTAATTAATGTATTTATAACCTCCAGATTTTATTTTTGCAGTGATTTATTGAGTGGTTGTCCTGCTGGCTCTATAAATAACCTCCAATTGGTTCAGAATGCAGATTCTAGAGTACTTATTAGAAACGTGAAATATGATCACAGCTCAATTTGATCTACATTATAACCACCTGTCAGGTTTTGTCTCAGTTCTGCTAATTGTAATGTGTGGCACTTCCCAGATGAGGGGCTAGAGGTTAAAGCTGTGCTGGTGAGAGCAGGTGCCGAATAACAGTTCAGTTGTTACTGGCATACATGGCATTCTGTACCATTTATTACACTAATTATTACATACAAAGCCTTGAACTGCCTTGCTTTATTGTATTATAATCCTTCACGGTCACAACAACGACAAAATTCTGTCCTGTTGATTGTAACTGTGGTGGTGGCGCAATGGATAAGACACATGCCTTTGGTGTGAGAGACCCGGGTTCGAATCCACTGTGAGACACCAATGTGTCCCTGAGCAAGACACTTAACCCCTAGTTGCTCCAGAGGCGTGCGACCTCTGACATATATAGCAATTGTAAGTCGCTTTGGATAAAAGCGTCAGCTAAATGAATAAATGTAAATGTAAATGTAACCAAAATCAAGAAATTCACAAAAGGAGGTAGATCCTTTTCCTACCTCGCTCCTAAACTAAACTAAACTGCTATGGGATAGGATAAATGAAGTTCCAAACTTAGGTTTGGGAGGACCCTAATCATTCACTCCTGTCAATCATCATTACGAGCGTACAGTATATAAGCACCAGTCATTGCACCGTCCCAGAGACAACTCTTCCGGCATCCCTCCACTCCACTTACCCATCTTTTACTCTATTTCTCTTTCTTCCTCTACGTTTGCGGTATATTCATGGGTTTTCTCCGGACAAATTTTTACCGGTCCATTCAGCGAACAGAGGGAGTGGCTGAGAACGATGACGTTGTGCGCTAGTTTGAGTTGTAGGGTTACGTCACGACCAAACGTTAGCGATTGGTTATGGCAGATCCAGAGTGGCTCTTGGCAGATCCAATAGATTTAAACTTCAACATAGTACCTGCCTTCAAGGAAGTTAACACTTGTCAATGGAGAATGGCCAGACTCTCTGTACAAATGAAATGTACGAGAGTCTGGTAGGACCAAGGGGGTAATATTTCAGCCGGAAACTGAAGCTTCCCCGGGGGCCGCCATTGATTAGCAGACCATCACCTGCTGTTAGCATTCCATTGACTCCCATTCATTTTGGCGTCACTTTGACAGCGAATAACTAAATCGGAGGCGTTTAAAGACTCGATTTGTCCATTATTTATTTCTAAAGAAACACGAAAATGTATAAAAGGCTCCATTACCTCTTATCTTATGTTATGGCCCCGTAGAAGCAGTTTTTGTAAAAATAGGCTAACGATTGCGTCATAACCACGCGACTCTCTGTCGCACAGTAGAGAGATTACCGTATGGACAGGAGGAGAAGCTCACAGGCAATCGGGGGGACGTGGAGGCAAAATGACAAAATAATTAATCAGAATACTTAGCAAAAGTTTCTCCTGCTCCTAGCTCATGGACACCTCCTACTCACACTCTCCGTCTCTGCAAGTTTCAGAAGGGAATGATTCAGATTTCTCTTGGCACAGCCACTAGAAGACAGACGGGTTGCTCACGTCACATCTACGTCATCAAGCTCAGTTTGAGTCTGCGCAGTATCTCAGCCATCAGGAAGTGAGAGCTTCTAATTGACTTCACTTTTCTCCGTTGAATCCAATGGGGTCGCTGTGTCCATTTCTTTTACTGTCTATGGGTAGGACCAGGCTAGGAGAACTCATGAAATTATAATCAAATGTGACTTTGTAGCCTGGACCATAACCATATAAACCTTCATAACCACATTAACTGTCTAAAATAAACTGGTAAAATAAAAGTTCAAAAGTTTCAATGTCAATGAAGTTTATTTAACACAGACACAATATACACATTTAAGAGTATACACCTCCAAAACGTGACCGCATGAAATGACAATAGATAACCTTTTAAGATTTTAAGTATAAACCAGATGTGCCATCAACATAAAACATGTTATTTATGAGAACTATTTGTGCAAATTATTCACTACATTAATATTATTAAAAGACATCATGCTGATATTTCAACAAAAAGAATATGTCAGAATGTCTCTGGTAACCTTTTTCTAATATTTAAATACAGCTCACAACATGTTTCCCTTTAAATCAAAACCCAGAATTGGTCATAAAACATTTCAGTTCTCACAGAAACACCTGTGAACACACACTGGACACAGAACTATGAAGGAAACTACAGTGGAGAAACTCAAAAACACTGGAATCAAATATACACGCATACCACCAATAAATAATACTTAATTTCATATTTACAGCACACTAAAAACATTAAGCTGTCTGTTAATAGATATTTCTCTCACACGAATAATTTATTATGTAAAGTGTACAATTTACATTTAATGGTGCCCCAATCTGTAAATTCAATGCGATTTTTCTGGAAAAATAAAGAAAAAAAGAAAATATAATGTAGTCGATTTTTAGATATTTAGCTCAAAGAATACTTCAGAATGAATCTCACAAAACTTGTCAAGGACATGCTAAGGAAAGTGTATTTTGCATAAAAAGAAGCCCATTTTCACTCTGTAATTGTAACAATAAAGTCACAATGAAAAAATCTTAATGATCCTAAAATTCTTCTTCTTTATATTCATAAACATGCTTATTAATGAAATGATTATCACAGGAAAAAATCCATCAGCACCCCAATCACACATAACGACAAGAAATGAATAACATTAACTAAATATTGTGTAACTAAAGCAAACACTAGTGCTGTGAGGAATGTGGCTCTGCGTCCTTCACTCGGTCTGAGGCACAGAGATGGCGGGACCCTTGGGGTCGTCGAATCGGTCCATGGTGCGCAGCTGCATGATCATGTGCAGGCCGTACGTGAGAACCAACACCATGAGCAGAGACGTGACCAGACCCATCCAGATACCAGGAGTGAAGAAACTAGCACAGTCACTGGCGTACGAGAAATCATTCCCAGCGATGTTAAAGCCCTGGACCTGAGAGAGAACAGAGAGAGAGAGAGAGAGAGAGAGAGAGAGAGAACAGAGAGAGAGAACACAGAGAGAGAGAGAGAACAGAGAGAGAGAGAGAGAGAGAGAGAGAGAGAGAGAACAGAGAGAGAGAACAGAGAGAGAGAGAGAACAGAGAGAGAGAGAGAGAGAGAGAGAGAGAGAGAACAGAGAGAGAGAGAGAACAGAGAGAGAGAGAGAGAGAGAGAGGAGAGAGAGAGAGAGAGAGAGAGAGAGAGAGAGAGAGAGAGAGAGAGAGAGAGAAGAGAGAGAGAACAGAGAGAGAGAGAGAGAACAGAGAGAGAGAGAGAGAGAGAGAGAGAACAGAGAGAGAGAACAGAGAGAGAGAGAGAACAGAGAGAGAGAGAGAGAGAGAGAGAGAGAGAGAGAGAACAGAGAGAGAGAACAGAGAGAGAGAGAGAACAGAGAGAGAGAGAGAGAGAGAGAGAGAGAGAACAGAGAGAGAGAGAACAGAGAGAGAGAGAGAGAGAGAGAGAGAGAGAGAACAGAGAGAGAGAGAACAGAGAGAGAGAGAGAGAACAGAGAGAGAGAGAGAGAGAGAGAGAGAGAGAGAGAGAACAGAGAGAGAGAGAACAGAGAGAGAGAGAGAGAACAGAGAGAGAGAGTTTGAGTTTTTCACAACAACTTTTATTTCTCAGAGCTTCACATTGTAATTGTTACATTCTAATCACAATCTTGTCACATATCATTATTTCTTCCGTACCCTAATACTTATTGCAATACCAAATCAAAAAACAACATTTCATCCACAACTGTGCAAATAGCTTCATTGTGTCCCCACCTTTGCAAAAAACCTTCATAATCATTAACCAACTTATAAAACTTAAAATCAATCAGAACCCGACTTTTCACCAAATTTTTAAAAACAGTCTCAACTTTCTGCCCCACTAACCCTTCTAGTTTTCTTTTCCTTGAAATATATATAGCTCTTTTAGCTTGTCCAATCAAGAAATTTAGCAATTGACATTTACTTTTTTGTGCCGCTCTATAGCATGGACCAAGAATGAAATTCTGAATGGAGAAATTGTCACCAAAATTAAGAAACATTAACTTCAGTATACTAAACAAATTCGTTAATCTTAAACATTCTAAAAAGCAGTGAAAAATCGTTTCCCTTATTTTACAGAAAGGACATTCATCAGACACATTAGAATTAATAACGCTCACAAATGCATTAACAGCAACTGTGCCGTGCAATATTTTCCATTGAAGATCACCAGTGTGCTTTTCTAATGGTGGTTTATAAATAATTCTCCATACAGGTTTAACATCATCTTCCAACCCCAGTTTTTCTCTCCACACTGTATCCTTTCGTTCTTTAAGAACTGTTTTGTTTAAAACCTTTACACAGCATTTATATAACACTTTACTTTGAACATCTTGAAAATTCAAATTCTCCAGACCTTCCAAATCCAAAAAAACCCCACTTAAACCCTTTAAATCAGGAGTAATTAAAATTATTGGAAATGGATCTGAAGCAGTATAAACCACTTTGCCGTTATAATATTCTTTCAACAACATTTTTTCTTCTACTGTCAACCTTTGCAATAATAAATCTAACACTTTTCCAACTTGTCGTACAGATTGAATTCCCAAATGAGAGACCACAGCTTGAGAATTACATAGCTCAGGACCACCAATGTCCATTAAATGATGTAACTTCAATGTTTTGGATGAACACAGTATTTGAGATAGTCCTGGTGTGGCTTCACAAGCCACATCCAACCTCGCTCCATGAACAAGAGGTTCCTCAAGCAGCCAGTACAGAGATGTTGTGTCTTGCCTCTGTTTTTTAAAAAGTTGCCAAACATTAAAAAGTCCTTTGTAGAATTGAATTGACGTATTAAACTGTAGCTTGCCAAAGTCTGTAAAAAAGAGTCCTGAGTTCAAATTCAATCCAGTCACTTGATTAAAGATTATATCAGCTACTTTCCTCCAGACCACATTCTCTGGTCCCGTCAAGTATCTCTGTATAAACAACAATCGAAAAGTCGCTCTTCTGCTGGCCAGATGTATGAGTCCTTGTCCGCCCTTCTCCGTGGGGAGAAACAGTACGCTCTGGGCAATCCAGTGAAATCCACTCCAGAAAAAGTCTACTATAATGGCTTGTAGTTTTGCCAACAGCCCAATAGGAGGATCAATACAAGTCAATCGATGCCATAACATTGATGCAACCAAATTGTTAATAACTATAACTCTCCCTCTAAATGACATCTTCGGCAAAAGCCACTTCCATTTTTCTAATTTCCCTTTTACTTTTTCTAAAATACCTTCCCAATTTTTTTGTAACATAGAATCATTCCCAAGATAGACTCCCAGATACTTAATTCCATCATTTTTCCAGGACAAGCCTCCTGGTAAATTAGGAGGATCTCCATCCCATTCACCACACACCAATGCCTCACTTTTAGACCAGTTTACTTTGGCTGAAGAAATAATGGCAAAATCATCAATAATTTTCTTTAACATCAGTATATCATTTTGATCTTTAATCATAACAATAATATCATCAGCATAAGCTGATAACTTAACTTTTTCATCTGATTGTGGTATCGACCAACCTTCAATATTATTTCTAATTTTTACCAGCAAAGGTTCAATAGCCAAGGCATACAGCATTCCTGACAATGCACATCCCTGTCTGATCCCTCTTTTGACTTTAAAAGGTGCACACAAACCTCCATTTATCTTCAGCACACTCTCAATGTCCTGATACAAGACCCTGATCATAGCAATAAAACCTGAGCTGAACCCAAACTCCTCCAGTGTACGCCAGAGATAGCCGTGCTCAACCCGATCAAACGCCTTTTCCTGATCTATGGAAATAAGACCAGTATTTAAACCCAATAACCTAGAGACTTCCAAACTATCTCGAATCAAAAATATATTATCAAAGATAGACCTCTTAGGCACACAGTACGTCTGATCGTGATGAATGACCCGACCAACCACCTCCCTCAGTCTTATTGCCAAAACCTTAGATAAAATTTTCAAATCAGTGCACAGAAGTGAAACGGGTCGCCAATTCTTCATATCCTTCAAATCTCCCTTTTTTGGCAGCAGGGTTATGACTGCCCTTCTGCAGCTCAGTGGTAGCAAGCCATCAGCCAGACTCTCACTCAGTACTGCAAGCAAATCATCCCCTATTACTGCCCAAAAAGCCTTGTAAAAGTCGACGGGGAGACCATCCATTCCAGGTGCCCTGCCACATTCCATGCTCTGCAGTGCAATCTGCAATTCTCTTATAGAAATGGGCTTCTGAAGTTCAGCATTCACTTCATTCGGCACTTTTGGCAACCCTGTATGAAACCCATTGACTGGCTCATCCACTTCTGGGCTCTCACTCCTATACAATTCTGAATAAAAAGACACTGCCCTTTTTCTAATCTCATTAGGCTCTGTTATGTCTGTTCCAGTTGTTGAGTATAGCGAGTGAATGTAACGACTTTGACCATTCTTTTTTTCTAGACCAAAGAAGAACTTAGTCGGGCCATCCATCTGCTCAATGCTCTGAAATCGAGAGCGGACCAGTGCGCCCTGTGCTTTAACACCTAACAGTTCATCTAACTTGCTCTTTTTGGATTTGAGGAGTTCACTATGCCCTTGGTTTCCTGTGGATGCTGTTGAATTCTGCAGTTCCACAATTTCAATCTCCAGGTTTTTCATTGACCGGGAAATGTCTCTGGAAACATTGAGTGTGTACTGCCGGCACAGTTGCTGTATTTCCACTTTACCACAATCCCACCACTGTCGTAAAGATCCATATTCATGCTTTTTCAACCCAAACTGCTTCCAAAAATATGTAAATGTCTCAATAAAAGACTTATCTTGCAACAATAAGACATTAAAGTGCCAATAAGCACTTTTGGGTTTTATATTTGCTATATAAATATTACATTCAACTAAACAGTGGTCAGAAAAGCTTACAGGTAAAATCACACATTTCTTTATAACATTAAAATGATGCTTACAACAATAAAATCTGTCAAGTCTAGCCAAAGTAATTAAATTCTCTCTTGCCTGTGCCCATGTATATTGTCTTTCATTCTTATGCAATATTCTCCAGATATCATAGAGATCATGTTCAGAAATGAGTTTCAACATTTCATGCTGAGATGCAATATGAGGCTCTTTATGGTTTCTATCTACTTTAGCATCTTCTGTACAGTTAAAGTCTCCTCCCATAAACATATACTCTTCTTGTTCCAAGCTAGAGAGAGCATCATTCAATTTTTTCAAAAAATAAACCCTCTCAGGACCACAAACAGGAGCATAAACATTTACAAAAACTAAAACAAATTTTTCAAATTTTGCTCTAACTTTCAATAGTTGCCCTTCAACAATGTGTTCAACCTCATATGATAAAGGTTTCATGTGTTTTTGAAAAAGAACAGCTACACCACCACTAGATGAACTTTTATGACTTAAAATAACTTCTCCATCCCATCCCATTTTCCAATCAGTCTCATTTTTTGCATCACTATGGGTTTCTTGAACCAACATCACATCATATTTCTTTTGTTTTATTAATTCAAAAAGCTTTGTTCTCTTCCCACTTTCTCGTACTCCATTTACATTGAGTGTGCCCAATCTTAGCGTGCTCATAAATGTATGAATAGAGACCAGAATTGGGCAAAACAACCAAAAATACAACACAAGAAAAGTAAAGAAATCATTCTGTTTCAAATTCATCATTAAGTATATTCATTTTAGTCTTTTGCACAAATTTTTTCAATCTGTAAATCTCTTGATCAGTCAAACTATTTGCACCCTTCTCTTTCATTGACATTTTAGCTGAATTAACAAACAATTCTCGATCCGGGAAATAATCTTCCACTCTCACTCCTTTCATTCCCTTAGTTGTTTGTAAGAATTTTCTTATTTTCTCAATCGTATAATCACTTCTAGCGGATCTTTTTTGTGAGGCTGAATTCACAGATCCTGAAGAATCACTCCCACTTTCTGGGGCAGATTGAGACTCATCAGCATTGCTCATATCTGATTCCATCTGAATCTCAGAATTTCCAACATCTTTCCCTGATATTTCATCTCCAATTTCTTTCCTAACTCTCTTCCCACAGCCTTTTTTCTTCAATTTCCGTTTAATTGCAGGTGTTTTAAACACACTTTCATCTTCTACCATTTCCATATCTTCCTCACCTCCTATTACAACCACTTTAGGATCAGTTGCCTCAAACTCTTTCGTGTTTGCTTTCTTATCCTCATTCACAACCTCTTCCAAGTTTTCCTTTTCAACTTCATTAATATTTCTATCTCCCTTTTCTGTGTCAGCACTCAATCCTTCACCAGTTTCTGACTGTCCCTGTTCTTCATTTCTACCCACATTTGTCTGCTCCTCACTCTCATTCTCATTTAGAGGCACTACTAAATCAACCTTCTCAGGACAGGCACGAATTATATGTCCCTCCTGCCCACAGCCAAAGCACTTCATACTTTCTGACGTTGCATAAATCACATAATCATAATTGTCTACCTTGAATTTCATGGCTAAGCTTAGCTCTTCATTTTCATTTTTAAAATCATATATGTCTGTCTTCTAAATGAAACCACATGTTTCAGCTGAGGTAACTTACACCCTAAAGCAATCTTCCTGATTTTAGACACAACTTTACCATGTCTCATTAATTCTCTTTCAATCATCTCATCTCTGATGAATGGCGGTACATTTGAAAGTGTAATCCTTTTAGCCGGCTGGACTAAAGGCATTACCGGAGTAAACGCACTGTTGACGACAATCCCTTTTACTACAACATCATTAACTTTCTCTACACTGTTCAAAAAAATCACAACAGCACTATTCATTCTAGCTGCAGACAAAATACTGGAGTATCCAACTACTTCAGCGACTGCAATTGTGCAATCTTCAACAGAACAACGCTCTGCAGTGATAACTTTAATGCCATGCTTCCGCGTTAAGTTATCTAAACTTTGAGACGCCGCCATATCGGCCAGCGTCTCTTACTCAATATTATACTAGCCAAACAAACGATTTACACAACCAAGCCGCAATAAAAGAGAAAATTAGAAAAACTCACTCATTCAACGCCACACACTCTTCCGCTCACACGCTCCCCACAGACACTCCGCACATGCGCGCGACAGAGAGAGAGAGAGAGAGAGAGAGAGAGAGAGAGAGAGAGAGAGAGAGAGAGAGAGAGAGAGAGAGAGAGAGAGAGAGAACAGAGAGAGAGAGAGAACAGAGAGAGAGAACAGAGAGAGAGAGAGAGAGAGAGAGAACAGAGAGAGAGAACAGAGAGAGAGAGAGAGAGAGAACAGAGAGAGAGAGAACAGAGAGAGAACAGAGAGAGAGAGAGAGAGAGAGAGAGAGAGAACAGAGAGAGAGAGAACAGAGAGAGAGAGAACAGAGAGAGAGAGAACAGAGAGAGAGAGAGAACAGAGAGAGAGAGAGAACAGAGAGAGAGAGAACAGAGAGAGAGAGAGAACAGAGAGAGAGAGAGAGAGAGAGAGAGAGAGAACAGAGAGAGAGAGAACAGAGAGAGAGAGAGAGAACAGAGAGAGAGAGAGAGAGAGAGAGAGAGAGAGAGAACAGAGAGAGAGAGAACAGAGAGAGAGAGAGAGAGAGAGAGACTTGACTTTAGATCTTCTTTAATTATTCAATATAAACATAAGTGACCTATATTTTTAAGGTAAAAACCGTTAAAATATTCATACATTTATATTTTCCACAAAACAATTAATAATAAATAAATAAAAATAAAAATAAAAATAATAATAATAATAATAATAATAAAGAAAAAAAATAATAAAAAAAATAACAATAATAATCACTCCTGAACACTCAAATTAAATACAAGATCTCCATGAACATCAGCTTCACATAAAAAACCATCAACTCCCCACACATGAAAAAAAGAATTGACATCATTAATAAGTCTGAAATACGCATATTCCATCATTAATCTCTTCTTTATAAAACCTCTCATCATCAAAACAATGTCCACGCTTTCCCTCCCTTCTACTTTATTTCTTCTGGTACACCAAATTGCCAACTTTGCTGCTCCAAACAAGAAGTTCAATAACACCACTTTGGATTTATATTTTGTTGAATAATTAGGACCAAAAATAAACAATTCTTGATTAAACCTGCCCATAAGCTGCATACTCCAGCTTTCCATTAAACTCAAAATTTGATCCAAACGTGGACACTCAATAAAAAGATGAAAAACAGTTTCAGATACCCCACAAAAAGGACAACCCTCATCATCTGAAACATTAAGGAGTGCTTTGTGTCTGTTCGTAGCTAAAATCCCATGCACAATTCTCCACTGAAGATCCCCCACCCTCTTTTCAATGGGTCTTTTGTACAGGGACCGCCAGCTACCTTTCGGGGAAGAGCCTGATTCAAACACCATTGTCCATTTAGTGTCTCTCACATCCTTAAGATGTTGGAAGTTGATGGTTTTTACACGAGCTCTGTAAAGTGTTTGTCTGCTCAAAATACCAAAAATATTCAGTTCTGGTTTATCCATAGAGAGCAATTTTCCGTCATCTTCCTGCCAGTCCCCTTTTTTTATAGAAACATGCAGTTCAGGAAAATGGGCATTTTCTGTAGCATCACAGTTCTTCCCCACAGGATAAACTTTCATAAAATCCTTTATAGGAACAGGGAGGGCCTCCTCAAGATCATCCAGCATCCTCTTGATAAAACGCTCAGACCTGAAGCCCACCTTCTGTGTCAGTTCCTCTACCGATATCCAGCTCAGTCCCCTTCGTAGGTGGCATATTTTAGAGACTCCTGCTTTCAACATTGCCGACCTCACAGAGACAGAACTCAACACCTCAACAGAGATAAGTGGATTAAAAAACAAAGGCTCTTCGTATACCCACTGATTGGATCCTTCCCATACTCTTGAAAATGATAGAGTCTGCCAGGCTTGCAATACACTCTAGTAGAAGACAGTCAATCCTTCCATTACTAGTCCATCAAAAGACATGACAAACAGTTGTTTATCCAACCCCATTCTTCTGTTTTTCCGCAACAACGCACATGCTACGTCCATCCACTGCTGATGCTGATGATATAAGAGACGCTGTGCCACTTGCAATCGGAATACAGCAATCCTCGAACAAATGTCAATTAGTCCTTGTCCTCCCTCATTAACGGGAAGGTATAGGACAGCAGCTTTTAGCCAGTGTTGTCCTGACCAAAAAAATTTAACAAGAGTCTTTTGAATGTCTTCTATTATATTTCTTGGAGGATCCAAAACCATCAACTTATGCCAAAGGGTGGACGCTATAAGATTATTGGCTATCAGGACTCTTCCCCTGTAGGATAACTGGGGTAGCAACCATTTCCATTTAGACAACTTTACAAGCACTCCATCTACTAACCCCTCCCAATTCTTCATCTTACATTCATCTTTACCAAGATATACTCCTAAAAATTTAAAACCGGACTTCCCCCACTTGACATTTTCTGGTAATTCTGGTAAAGAGCTTTCTTCAGAACCACACCATAAGGCTTCTGTTTTTTGCCAATTAAGTTTGGCTGATGATGCCCCTTCATAAATCTTTAAAGCTTCCTTTATAACTTGAACATCATGTGTATTCCTAACCATAACAGTTACATCGTCTGCATAAGCAGAAAGTTTAATAGCTACAGCTTCTGGCTTATTACTTACCAGAATACCCGTCAATTTATTTCTTAACAAACAAAGTAGAGGCTCTATTGCCAAGGTGTATAACTGACCTGACATAGGGCACCCTTGCCTTATCCCTCTTTTCATTTGGATTGGTACACTTAAACCACCTCCTATTTTAACCATGCTTACAGCATCAGTATATAAAATTCTTATCCATGCTAAAAAATGTTCTCCGAACCCATAACACTTAAGAACCTTGAACAGATAGTGATGGTCTACACGATCAAAAGCTTTCTCCTGATCTAGAGAAAGCAGACCAAAATCAACATTATATATCCCAGCATAATCCATAATGTCTCTCATTAAAAACAAATTATCATAAATAGACCTTTTTGGTATACAGTATGTTTGGTCTTTCTGTACTAACACATCAAGAACACCTTTAAGTCTGTTAGCCAAACACTTAGATCAAATTTTATAATCGGAACATAAAACAGCTACTGGTCTCCAGTTCTTAAGTAGACAAAGATCTCCCTTCTTTGGGATCAAAGAGAGCACTGCTCGTTGGCAGCTTTTTGGTAGAACCTCAGCTTTATAACTTTCTTGTAAAACTGTAAAAAAAAGTCTCTTCCGATTATTCCCCAAAAAGTTTTATAAAATTCTGCTGGTAAACCATCGATTCCTGGTGCACGACCAGATGAAAGTTGATTCACTGCTTTTGTAACTTCCTCAAATGTCAGATCAGAGTCCAAGTTCTTTACATTTTCTTCATCCAGCACAGGCAAATTATTAAAAAGTTCATCCACGACTTCACTTCCTGTGCACTCTTTACCATATAAGTCCACATAAAAATCAACAGCAAGTCTCCGCATTTCCAAAGGATCAGAAGTAACATTCCCATCAGGTGTGCGTAATGCATGCATATAATTAGTATGACAACACTTCTTATTCAAATTAAAAAAGAATTTCGTGGGAGCATCCATATCATGCAATGAAACAAAATGTGATCTCACAAGAGCTCTATTTACCTTTTCCTTTAACATATTACTTAACTCCTGTCTCTTTTGACTAAGATCATCTTGTACATTAACATCATTTTGATCAATTAACATATTTTGAATTTTTAGAATATCTTTCTCTAATTTGGCCATTTCTTGTTTAATTTGACATGCAGTATGTGCCATAAATTGTTGACAGAAAAGCTTAATCTGCGTTTTACCTATTTCCCACCACTGAAGCAGATTTTCATAATCATTTTTATCTTCAACCCAACAATTCCAAAACATTTTAAAATTCTCATAAAAATTAACATCCTGAATTAATTTGATATCAAAACGCCAATAAAAGAATTGTGGTTTTGTTTCTGATAAAACAACATTCACTGTAATGAGCTGATGATCAGAGATAATACAAGGTGTGATAGATGCACCAATCACCCGATTACTTTGATTTTTATATAAATAAAATCGATCCAAACGAGCCGCACTAACTCTACCTACTGCCACTTTAATCCAGCTATATTGTCTCACTTTTTTATTTTTTTCCCTCCACACATCTACTAGCCCCAACTGAGTGATTATTGCTTTCAAAACTTTAGCAGAAGGAGGATGTGGTTCTTCTCCATTCCTATCAAGAACAAAATCAAGGGTGCAATTAAAATCTCCTCCTATAATTAATAAATCATCTTGTGAAAGAGAAACAAGAGTATTTTTAAGCATCTCAAAAAGCTTAATTCTGTCCCTACCAATATTTGGCGCATAAATATTTACAAAGACAAAACACAAATCTTTTATTTTAGCTTTAATTAGAAGAAGTCGCCCCTTTTCCAATTCACTAATTGATAGAATGTTTACATCTAACTCAGAAGAAAACAAAATTGCCACCCCTGCACTTAAATTTGTCCCATGGCTAAGAAAACACTGACCATCAGACCACAAACCCCAATCTACTTCATTATTTATGTCACTGTGTGTTTCTTGTAGGAACATCACATTAATTTCTTTTAGCTTTATACTTTCTTTTAACAATGACCATTTATTACTTGCCCTAATCCCATTTACATTTAAGGACCCCACTCTTAGGACATCCATAATAAAATAGGGTATAAAAGCAAAAAGAAACAGTATTGTGAGAAGAAAAACAAGAAAAGGACAGATACCCATCGTGCACTTATTTTAGTTTACCTCTCACAGCCCGGCGTTTCGCCTTGCCTGATTTTACTCCATGCCTAATTGTTGTTATGTATTTTTTTAATCGAAACCTTTTCTGCTTGGATAACACTTCTAGGCTGCATTCCTGTCTCACATTCATAACAGATAGCACAAATTTGTCTAAATCTGGAAAAAATTTACCGATGTCAACACTTTTGCCCTTTGTCTCATCCAAAAAAGCATTAATCTGCTCAACTGTATACAAATCACTTCCACAATTTGCCACATCAAAGTCCGCACATGAATCATCATCTCTACAACTCTCTAAAGTTGCTTCTGACATATCATCCATTTCTTCACTTTGCCCATCATTCGTCTCATTATCCTGTACTAGACCACCACAAACATCACTCCTACCAACATCACTAGGCCTACTACAACTTGGAACCTCAACATCAGCGACAGTATTTTCAGAAACATTTGGCCTTACCTCGATACTCGTATCTGCCTTTTCAGGTTGTTGTGGTGTTCTTTCCTTCACAATCTGCGGCCTTTCAGATGTTTCAGTTGGGCCTTCCACTTCAGTATTACGCGCTTTATGCGGGCAGGTGAAACGTTTATGACCAATATCTCCGCATTCGAAACAACGCAAAGTCTCCGTACTAGCGTACACCATATACGCACTCTCACCGTGAGATATCGAAAAGATACATCAAGCGTTTTAGTGGGAGAGCTCAAAAACATATAAACGTGTCTCCTGAAAGATAACACGTGTTTCAGTGCGGCGTTTTTACAACCGAGCGGAATTTCTTTTATAGCGCCGGCAATTTTGCCAAATCTAGTCAGCTCTTTAATAATATTCTCATTACCAACAAATGGGGGCACGTTAGAAATGACAATTTTCGTTGCCGGTGCCGACAATGGTGTAATAGGCACATACGTTTCATTAACCCAAATTCCGCTTTCAATCAAGTTTTTTACTTGATTTTCATTTTTCAAAAAGACGACGACTGCCTTATTCATTCTAGAAGCAGAACTAATATTTTCATTGCCAACCTTAGCTCCTACAGCAAGGAGAACATCCTCAATAGAGGTATTCGCCTCCGACACACACCTGAAACCATTCCGGAGGGTGAGAGGCGACGCTCCCCCCGCGGGGGTAGACGTCATACTGCCTCACACACACACACCACGCGATATAACCTTAAAACTACCCTAAAACCAAGAAACGTGCTCAGAGAGGTAAAACAAAGAAAAAAACACCTCAAAAGAGAAAGAAAGAAAATAAGTAATAATATAGAAGGAAAAGGAAAAAAAACAGCTTGAAAAAAAAAAGCAAAGCGCTCTCCTACACGTGTCTCTCACACACGCACCCACTCCCAACATCCACTCCGAGAGAGAGAGAGAGAGAGAGAGAGAGAGAGAACAGAGAGAGAGAACAGAGAGAGGGAGAGAGAACAGAGAGAGAGAGAGAGAGAGAACAGAGAGAGAGAGAACAGAGAGAGAGAACAGAGAGAGAGAGAGAGAACAGAGAGAGAGAACAGAGAGAGAGAGAACAGAGAGAGAGAGAGAGAGAGAACAGAGAGAGAGAGAACAGAGAGAGAGAGAGAGAACAGAGAGAGAGAGAGAGAGAGAGAGAGAGAACAGAGAGAGAGAGAGAGAACAGAGAGAGAGAGAGAGAGAGAGAACAGAGAGAGAGACTTTGACTTTTAACATCTCTTTAATTACAATCTATACCACAACTGTATACACCTTTAACACATTACATTAATATTAATAGCATATCCAACTAAAAAAAGTCTTAAAAACAATTAAAAAAACAGCTTCTTTTACAGCAATACATTACATCCTCCCTCTTCATTGGGTTTACATAAAACATTTTCAATCCCCCATAAGTAGAAGAAAGAATCGGTATCATTCACCAGTTCATAATACTTATACTCCATAACCAGCCTACTCTTTACCAGAGCTCTGAACATGTCCAAAGGGTCATTTTCGCTATTAAACTGCATTTTTCTCTTTCTTGTCAGCCAGATAGCCATTTTTGCCATACCAAATAAAACATTTATCAAGACAATTTTGCTTTTATTTGAGGTGCTATATTTTGGTCCAAAAATAAAAAAACTATTTGTAAAAATGAAACCAAAATCATGACTCAGGTCTTTTAACACACCCATAATTCCTGCTAGCCTGAAACATTCAATAAAAATATGAGACACTGTTTCTGGTAGCCCACAAAACAAACACTCTTCTCCTTGCAAAGGATTTAGATGAACTTTATAACGGTTGGTTGCTAAAATCCAATGAGAAATCCTCCATTGCAAATCTCCACTTCTTTTCTCGATTGGTTTCTTATACAACGTCCTCCAACATCCTTTTGGAGACGCCCCAGATTCAACTAAATTAGTCCATTTAGTCTCTGGAAGATCTTGCAATGCTCTTAAATTTAAGTATTTTACACAAACATGATAAAAAGCCTTCTTAGATATTGTGTCAAAGAGACTAATTTCAGGTGTTGTAAAAGACAGTAATCTTCCATCCCCCTCCTGCCAGTCTCCTACATTTACACCCACCCTGATGCTGGGGAATACAGTCTCAACCATTTCTGCTTGCACAGGTACAGTAAAAAACTCCTGCATCTCAGCTAATAATTTTTCAACAATCCTAACAGAATGAACACCAATCTTCGAGGCCAGTGTTTCTGCAGAAATCCATTTGTCCCTCTGCCGAAGATGACATATTTTACATATTCCTGCTTTAACCAAGCTTGCGCAAACACCTTTTGATTTTAACATCTCACTGGATAAAAGCGGATTAAAAATCAAAGGTTCTTCAAGCACCCACTCATGGGATATTTCAGACAGCTCTCTTTTAACAATAAATATTTGCCACACATTTAAGACTGATACATAAAAAGAAGAGAGTCCGTTAAAATCTACTTCCTTCAAATTCATTAAGAAAAGGTGTCTATCCAAGTTCATCCGCCCCACTCTTCTTAATAAAGCACAAGCTATTTCAGACCAGTTCTGCGGCTGATTATACAGGAGTCTCTTCACAATCTGCAGTCTGAACGCAGCTACCTTAGACTTGATGTCCATAAGGCCTTGACCTCCTTCATTTAACTGCAGATACAGTACTGCTTCTCTTAACCAGTGTTGTCCATTCCAAAAAAAACTAACAAACACTCTCTGAATTTCCTTAATGAATCCATCTGGTGGGTTTAACACAATTAATTTATGCCATAAAATAGAGGCAGCAAGATTATTAATGACCAGTACTCTCCCTCTATATGACAATTGAGGTACAATCCAATTCCATTTTGATACTCTATTACAAATTTTATCTTTAACACCTTCCCAATTTCGTCTTTGATATACTTCTGAACCCAAAAAGATGCCTAAAAACTTAAAACCATCTTTTTCCCACCTTACATTTCCAGGGATAACAGGTTTTACATTGACATTACAACATTCCTCTTTTTCATTGCACCAAAAAGCTTCTGTTTTACTCCAGTTCAGTTTAGCAGAAGACGCTCTCTCATATAAAGAGATACTGTGAATGACAACATCAATATCTCTTTGATCTTTCACGATCACAGTTATGTCGTCTGCATATGCTGTTAACTTAAACGCATTGCAGCAACCATCCACCTTTAGACCAGACAGTTCTTTTCTTAACATACTTAGGAGTGGTTCAGCTGCTATAGCATATAACTGACCGGACAGTGGGCATCCTTGTCTTATGCCTTTAAGCAAACTTATTGGTTTACTTAACCCACCTCCTATTTTTAGAACACAAGAGGCATTCATGTATAAGAGTTTGATCCATGACATAAAACCATCTCCAAACCCAAAAGCCGTCATTGTATCATACAGAAAACCATGATCCACTCGATCGAATGCTTTCTCCTGATCTAGGAACAGAAAGCCAACATTCACTTCATGTAGTTTTGAGTAATCTAAAATGTCTCTGATCATAAAAATGTTGTCATATATGGATCTTTCTGGAATACAGTAGGATTGATCTTGATGTATTACATCTCCTAATACAGTTTTCAGCCTATTTGCCAACACTTTAGCTATAAGCTTATAGTCCGTTGTTAGGATTGACACCGGCCTCCAGTTTTTAAGATCACTCAAGTCCCCCTTTTTTGGTAATAATGTTAATACTGCCCGTTGGGAACTTGTGGGAAGGCGTTTTTCTTTAAAACACTCTTGGATCACCTCATACAACTCTCTTCCGATGTAGTTCCACAGAGCTTTAAAAAAGTCCACTGATAGTCCATCAATTCCAGGTGCTCTCCCAGGCTTCATCTGTTTAACGGCATCAGTCAGCTCCTCAAATGATACATCACTGTCCAAAATCTCCCTCTGTGTTTTAGTGAGAGAAGGCAACTGCTGCAGTATCTGTGACACACATTCAGGATCCGTTTCTTCCTTTCTGTACAAGTTTGAGTAAAAATCCACCGCAATCTTTCTCATTTCTCTTGCCTCAAAAGTCTTTTGTCCATCGGGTTTTGTCAGACAATACATTTCATTTTGTTGCTTTGACACCTTTTCTAAGTTAAAAAAATACGCTGTGGGAGCATCTATCTCATGTACAGACATAAATCGTGATCTTATCAGGGCACCTTTTGCCCGCACTTGCAACAAATCTTCTAGATCACGTTTCTTTTCACCCAACATGTCAGCTGAACAAGCATTAGATTTCTGAATCATACCAGATGTAATGTGAAATATCTCTTGTTCAATTTCAGAAATTTTTTCTTTTGTTTTTCTTGTGGAAAAACATGTATACTGCTGACAAAATATTTTTATTTGTGTCTTTCCGATTTCCCACCATTGTATCAAACTATCAAAATCCTTTTTCATAGAAACCCATTCCTTCCAAAACATTTCAAATTTCTCAATGAACTCTTTTTCTTTCAATAATGCAGTATTAAATTTCCAATACGGACTTTTAAATTTAGTTTGATTCAAAACAATATTAACTGTGATAAAATTGTGATCTGATAGACAACATGGAAAAATATTACACCCCATTATCCTATTATTCTCAGCACACTTAACATAAATCCTATCCAGTCTAGCTACACTTATCATTCCCTGCGAGACCTTGGTCCATGTATAAAGTTTCACCTCTTTGTTCCTGTCTCTCCATACATCTACTAAATCATTCTGACCTATAATACTTTTTAAAACAGCAGCTGATACAGGATGTGGTTCCTCATTATTCCTATCTACAAGAAAGTTAAGAGAACAATTCCAGTCCCCACCCATGATTAACATACCATCTAACGTATAACTTTTTAAAAACTCTCCTAATTTTCTAAACATGATTATTCTATCTGACCCTTTATTTGGAGCATAAACATTTATAAAAACGAATATCTGATTCTCAACTTTAGCTTTCACCATCAAAATACGTCCTCTCTCTATTTCAGTTTCTGATAAAATGTTAACATTAAGGTGAGTTGCAAATAAAATAGCTACACCTGCACTTACATTGGTGCCATGGCTTGAACAAAGCTTCCCTTCCCACCACAAATTTAACTCTGATTCATTTTTTATATCACTATGGGTTTCTTGTAAAAATATTACTTCTGAATCTTTAAGCCTAATAAACTCAGAGAGTAAAACCCTTTTTCCTCCATCCCTCAACCCATTAACATTCAATGATCCTAATCTAAGAATCTGCATGGCAGGGGAGAGGGAAAAAAACAACAGACAGAGAAGCAACACAAAAATTAGGATAGATCCCACACCCATGTGCTTTATTTTTTCCCTTTTGACAATTTTACATTTTCTTTCTGAGTTTTACGTACGCTTGTTAGAAACTTTTTCAGCCGAAATCGTTTCTGTTTTGAAATGACCTCATAGCCCGTCGTCTTCTGTGCTTTCACCACTGATTTTACAAACTTATTAACATCTGGGAAATATTTAGCAACATCAACCTTTTTCCCTTTAGTTAAATCCAGAAAATCATTTAATTCCTCGACCGAATACACATCCTCCAACGCCTGACTACTGACTCCGAAAACTCCGAACAATTGTCACAATCCTCCAATTCTTCATCACTATTTTCACTCTCCATAATCACATTATTCTGTAGCCCGCTAATACTCGCAACCTCTTTACCATGAACACATTCCTTCTCCTTAACAGCATCAACTTCATCCTCCAAAACAATCGGGCCTACAGCATTATCACCAGCTCGCGTAGATGAAATAAACTCACTCACCTCTGACTTTGAACTTGGATCTAAAGCACTCTTCTCGGGTGGGGATCCAGTCTGAGGAATAACGCCGGGTTCACCTGCCGAATCCTTCTCGTTAACCGCGTCTATCTTTTGTTTTTTCCCTGAACTCATTCCATCCTTTGCAACTATGGGCCGTTTCTCTTTATCTTGCCTTTCGTTTTTTCCGCTTTGAACTGTTTGCTCATCCTTATTTACTTCGCTATTTTCATTTTCTGATTGTTTCTTATGTGGACACGTGAACTTCTTATGTCCTAAATCACCGCATTCGAAACATCTCAAGCTATCGGTCGTTGCAAAAATCATATAGGAACTGTCCCCTTGTTGAATGCGAAACGAGATATCCAATTCCTTAGATTGCGCGTTCAAAAACATGAACACTTGTCTTCGAAAGGACAAAACATGTTTTAAAGCTGCGTTTTTACACCCGAGCGGCAACATTTTAATGGCTCCAGCAAACTTTCCAAAGCGACTCAGTTCTTTTATAATTTGTTCATTAGAAATAAACGGAGGCGCATTTGAAATGGTAACCCTGGTAGCAGGTGCGCGCAAAGGCGTTACTTGCACCAGGGAATCGGCAACAACAATTCCTTTTTCCACAAGGCTGTTTACAAATTTTTCGTCTTTTAAAAACACCACCACCGCCTTGTTCATTCTAGATGCCGATGCTATATTTTCGTGCCCTACAATCTCACCCATTGCTAAAAGTACATCCTCTACGGTAAATGCTTGATCCGAGAACACTTTACACCCATTCTTAATAGATAACCCCGGCGTTCCCTCGCCTGAGAGAGACGCCATGGCCTTAATCAAAATAAATAAATCACCCCAGATTTTGTTTGTATTTTTGTTTTTCCAAATTATAAAAAATGTGATAAAGAAACAAAAACTTAACTAAACCACAGTAAAATAAATTTTAACTTGAAAACAAATTCAAAAACGTGCCGCTCTCACCCCCCACACCACACTTCCGCTCCCAGCATGCAACACACGAGAGAGAGAGAGAGAGAGAGAGAACAGAGAGAGAGAGAGAGAGAGAGAGAAAAGAGAGAGAGAGAGAGAACAGAGAGAGAGAGAACAGAGAGAGAGAGAACAGAGAGAGAGAAAGAGAGAACAGAGAGAGAGACTTTTGACTTTTAAAACTCTTTTAATCAACAACTAGTTTAAAAACAATGTTTGCACCAAAAAACAAAACAAAAACAAATTAGTAATAATAATAAATAAATAAATAAATAAATGAAATAATAATAATGACAGTAAATCACAATTTTACCAATTAAACCATAACTCTCCAAAACCATTTCTCACCACAAGAGCATTTTTCACACTCCACCTTGCATCTAACAGATCCATATTATTTGTTAATTTACAATAGGCATATTCTACAGCGACCCGGTACTTTACTAATGATTTGAACATTCCAACCAAATCAATATTTTCCCCCTCATTTTTACATGTGTGGGATTTTAGAATTGCCAACTTTGCCTGCCCTAATAGAAAGTTACCCAGAGTACACTGTGCTTTCCATTCCTTCTTGTATTTCAAGCCCAAAATAAACAGATTTTTGGTAAAAATAAACCCAAGTTCAGTGAATATTTTTTCCAACAGTTCAAACAAAGAAATTAATCTAAAACAATCAGAAAAACAATGAAAAACAGTATCAAGAACATTACAAAACGGACATGCAAATGAAACCTTTGCATTAAATTTTGACACAAGACTATTTGTTGCCACAGCACAATGGAGTATTCTCCATTGGAGATCTCCAGATCTCTTAGGAATAGGGGGTTTATATAAACACCTCCATGATGGAGTTAGTTCTGAAGAAATGGATAAGTATTCTCTCCATTTAGTATCAGTGCGTCTTTTCAATTGAGCATAAAACAAAGATTTCACACACATTCCATACAACATCTTTTTTTCCACATTCTGAAACAATACATCTTTAAATCCCTTTAATAACAACGTATTATTTAAATCCTCATCCAATTCAGATCCTGTTTCTACTCTAAGATCTGGAAAGGTCAGGGACTTTTCACTATTTTCAAAAAAAGTTTTTATAAAGGTCAAGAAAGATTGAGGAAAAGATTTTTTAAGATCCTCCACTAACCCTTCAACATATCTTTCTGATCTAAGCCCAACTTGATCAGCTATTGATACAGCCGCACGCCATTGACCTTTTGTAGAGTCAATTAAGTCCATTACAGTAGCTATTCCAGTCTTTAAAAACATATCAACTACTGTACTTGAAATCGATGAGTTTTTAAAAAAAAGAGAATTAAAGAATAATGGTTTCAAAACACCATAATGTTCACTCTCCTTCCTAACCTTCTTTAACAATTGCCAAGCTTTGAACACAGACTCATAAAACTTTAAAAAAACAACAACTTACTTTTGAGACAAACGATTTTTCAATGAAGAACAACTGCTTATCTATTCCGATTCCTCCTATATCTTGGAGAATAGACAAGCTATATGCAATCCAGGGAATCTTATCTGAACAGTATAGCAATTTCTGTAACGTTTGAAGTCTCATTGTTTTAATTCTTGCTTCTAAATCTATGAGTCATTGTCCTCCTTCAATCACTGGGAGATATAAAACCCCAGGAGGAAGCCAATGAAACCCATCCCAGAAAAAATTGACAAAACTTTTCTGAATTGTACCAAGTAGCTCTTTAGGAGGATCCAACACTATAAACTGGTGCCACAACATTGAGGCTGCCAAGTTATTGACAATTAAACAGATTTATAAAGTTATAAAGATAACTTCGGAAGGATCCACCTCCACTTTTGTAGTCTGCCCGTAACTTTATCAGCTAGACCTTCCCAATTCTTTTTCATGTAAAGGTCAGTTCCCAAATGTACCCCAAGAACCTTAAAACCATCCTTAATCCATTTACATTGTTGTGGAAGCCGAGGAGGGTCTATATTTTGCCACTCACCTAGTAGCAGGGATGTACACTTATCCCAATTAATTTTAGCAGATGTTGCTTTTTGAAAAATGTCCAAACTAGAAATCAAGGCAGATATATCATCAGTGTTCCTGATACATACAGTCACATCATCTGCATATGCTGTGAGTTTCACAGGTGGAATTTCTAGAAACCTAGGAACAACAAGTCCATGCAATCGTTTCCTTAAAGATGACAGAAAAGGTTCAATAGAAATTGAGTTCAAAAGTCCGGAAAGAGGGCATCCTTGCCGTATGCCTCTAGTTACTGCAAAAGATCTAGTCAGGCACCCATTAATTCTCAGCATACTAGATGTTTCACTATATAATAATTTAACACAGGAGATAAATTGTGGACCAAAACCAAAAGCCTTCAAAGTCTTTGGTAAATATAAATGGTCCACTCTGTCAAAAGCTTTCTCTTGATCTAGAGATAAGAGTCCAATATCAACTTGATGTGTTTTGGCAACTGTAATAATGTCTCTTATCAAAAATAGGTTGTCGAAAATTGTTCTTTTGGGGATACAGTATGACTGATCCTCATGAATTATAGTTGCCATACATTTCTTCAACCTATTGGTTATAGCTTTTGACAGTATTTTAAAATCAGTACACAGTAATGAAACAGGACGCCAATTCTTCAAGTATCCAAGATCTCCTTTTTTGGGTATTAATGTCAGCACCGCTCTTCGACAGCTCAAGGGTAAAACACCTTGGTTAAAGGACTCCAGAAAAACATGATACAAGTCTTGTCCAAACACATTCCAGAACCCTTTGTAGAACTCTGCAGACAGACCATCCAGCCCAGGTGATAGCTCAGCAAAAGTCGGAAATCCCTCCAGCTCCTTCTTCTCAGTCGTTGACAACTGTGGAAGACCTTGAAGAAGTTCTTCAACTGCTGCTTCCTCACAGTGTTCTGACTGATAGAGGTTCTCGTAAAAAGAAATAGCAGAAGCTATAATTTCTCGCTGGTCAGTAGTTTCACTGCCATTAGAAAGTTTCAGCTTATGGAAAAATTCCTGCTCTTTTGGCTTTTTCTCTAGTCCAAAAAAGAAGGCAGTTGGAGCATTCATTTCATTGTGCTTTAAATATCTTGTTCTCACAACAGTTTCCTTCTCCTGTTCATCCAATAAATCCTTCAAAAGGCTTTTATTCGCTTTGATGATGTCAGCTGACAATAATCTGCCTCCTTCGTTGATGTAGCTTTGCTGAAGAATTTCTTGTTCCAAAATCTTCATTTTCATTTTCAAATTTTCTGTATTATGTGCAGTGTATTGTTGGCAAAAGTTTTTAATCTGCACCTTTCCCAAGTCCCACCACTGATTTAAAGATGTATAGCTAAATCTCTCTTCCCTCCAAGATTTCCACAAGAGATCAAAAGAGTGCACAAAGATGTGATCGTGCAGTAATCTGCTATTAAAGTGCCAGTGTGTCTGATAGGGTTTAGACGACAGAACAGACATAGACATAGAAATAAAATGGTGATCTGACACAGATGTTGGTGAGATACAACTGCCATAAAATCTTCCTTTGCTACCCTTTTCGATCCAGTCTCGCAGCAGAGACCTTGTTTGAATTCATTTTCAACCAAGTGTACTGTTTAACATGAGGGTAAGCCTCTCTCCACAAATCTAACAGATTGTGTCTATTAATTAAAGATTTAAAAACACCCGCTGAACTAGGATGGGGTTCCTCATGATTTCTATCTAATTTGTGATCTACAGTACAATTGAAATGACCACCTATTATAACAATGTTATCCTGAGGACATTTCAACAATTCATCAGAAAGTTTTCCAAAAAAACCACTTCGTTCACTTCCTATATTAGGAGCATAAATATTAAAAAATGAAAAACTAGTATTGTCTATTGTTATATCAGCACGCAATAGGCGTCCAGGTATTATTTCTAGAAAGTCTGGATCATTTTTTACACGTTTTGAAAATAAAAACGCAACACCAGCACTCAGATTTGTGCCATGACTAAGGCCAATGTTCCCTGACCATTCGTTTGTCCAGTCGACTTCATTACAGGCATCGGTATGTGTCTCCTGTAACATAGTTACATCTGCTTTTTTAAGGTGTAAATACTTAAATAAAGTAGTTCTCTTTTGTACATCCCTACAGCCATTTATATTTAAAGATCCAATGTTAAAGGATGCCATCAGGATTAAAAAAGAGAAAAGATACATAATCCAATATTTCCTGTTCATCATGACTCTTTAAGGGTTTTTTAGTCTTTTTCTGACAGCACTCACAAACTTTTTAAGGCGGTAGCGCCTAGGCTGGTCTAGTTCCTCTAAAGTGGCTTTCTTCATAGCCATCAGCGAGGAATCAACAAAAAGCCTTAAATCAACAAAGAACATTTCAATTTCTGGCTTTCTCAGATTTTTTGTGGCATCTAAAAAGTCATTGAGTTGTTCCACCGTATATTATCGAGACTTTGCAAATCTACCAACAGTACTTCCCTGAGAGTTAGCTTCAGACAATTCATCAGCAATCGACTCTGAACAATCACTGTCCGAATCACTATCCATTACTTGCGATTTTGAAGTATGAATATCAGACACGTTACTACTTAATGCCTGCGTCTCATTCAAGCCATCACTCACTTTAGGCCGATCTTGTTCACTAGATTTCTCTAACTCAACAACAGCCTGCCCACTGTCGTTGGTTTCACTCTGTCCAGAATCAACTATTTTAGCAACAGTCTCAGTGATAACAACACTACAACCTTGATGCAACTGCTCTCCAATGTCAGTAAGCGTGGACCTTTCAGCGCTCGGACCGGGTGCTGCGCTTTCACCACTCACCCCAGCCGGATCGGGCGCTGCGCTTTCACCACTCACCCCAGCCGGATCGGGCGCTGCGCTTTCACCACTCACCCCAGCCGGATCGGGCGCTGCGCTTTCACCACTCACCCCAGCCGGATCGGGCGCTGCGCTTTCACCACTCACCCCAGCCGGATCGGGCGCTGCGCTTTCACCACTCACCCCAGCCGGATCGGGCGCTGCGCTTTCACCACTCACCCCAGCCGGATCGGGCGCTGCGCTTTCACCACTCACCCCAGCCGGATCGGGCGCTGCGCTTTCACTAGTTACTTCAGCCGGATCGGGCGCTGCGCTTTCACCACTCACCCCAGCCGGATCGGGCGCTGCGTTTCACCATTCACCCCAGCCGGATCGGGCGCTGCGCTTTCACCACTCACCCCAGCCGGATCGGGCGCTGCGTTTCACCATTCACCCCAGCCGGATCGGGCGCTGCGCTTTCACCACTCACCCCAGCCGGATCGGGCGCTGCGCTTTCACCACTCACCCCAGCCGGATCGGGCGCTGCGCTTTCACCACTCACCCCAGCCGGATCGGGCGCTGCGCTTTCACCACTCACCCCAGCCGGATCGGGCGCTGCGTTTCACCATTCACCCCAGCCGGATCGGGCGCTGCGCTTTCACTAGTTACTTCAGCCGGATCGCTACTCTCTGGAGCATTCAAAATCTGCCCTGAATCAGATTCAACTCCATTTCTTGCCGTTTGAGCCTCTTTAACTAGAGGACAGGCTGTTTTAATGTGACCATATTTTCCACAAACAAAACATTTCATGGACTCAGTGCTGATAAAGATCGTATAATCTTTTCCAAGCACCGTTAGTTTAACCGACACTTCAAGCGTTTCAAATTCAGCACTCAGTATCATAACAGCTTGACGTCTGAATGACATGACATGTTTCAACTCTGGGGTTTTCAAACCCAGAGGAATCATCTTAATCGTCCCAACCAATTTTCCATAACGAGCTAAAATACCTTCAAGCGCTTTATCAGAGATAAACGGGGGTACGTTTGACAACATTACTTTTTTCGAGAGGTTAGACAAGGGTAATACAGGAATAAAAACATCATGGACAGTCAAACCACACTCCACTAAATGATTGACCATTTCAACTTCTTTCAAAAAAACAACCATTGCTTTATTCATTCTAGAAGCAGACATGATGTTTTGTGCACCTATTTCTCTGCCAATTGCAACCAAAACGTTCTCAATGGACACTGATGCGTCTGCCGGCATACACTTGCACGCATGCCGAGCAGACAAACAGGAAAAACCATCGGAGTTTGAGCCCATCTCTATCAGAAGTCAGCACTCCGACTCTCTGTCCTCTAATCCAAAGCAATATTCAAAAGGAATAAACCCAGAAAAGAAGGAAAAGTTTGAAACTCACTCAAGAACGCCACACACTCTTCCACTCACACGCTCCCCACAGACACTCCGCACATGCGCACGAGAGAGAGAGAGAGAGAGAGAGAGAGAGAGAGAGAGAGAGAGAGAGAACAGAGAGAGAGAGAACAGAGAGAGAACAGAGAGAGAGAGAGAGAGAGAAAGAACAGAGAGAGAACAGAGAGAGAGAGCGAGAGAGAGAGAACAGAGAGAGAGAGAGAGAGAGAGAGAGAGAACAGAGAGAGAACAGAGAGAGAGAGAGAGAAAGAACAGAGAGAAAACAGAGAGAGAGAGCGAGAGAGAGAGAACAGAGAGAGAGAGAGAGAGAGAGAGAGAGAACAGAGAGAAAACAGAGAGAGAGAGCGAGAGAGAGAGAACAGAGAGAGAGAGAGAGAGAGAGAGAGAGAACAGAGAGAGAACAGAGAGAGAGAGAGAGCAGAGAAAGATTTTTTTTTGATTTTACAATTACTTTATTAAAACAGTTTTAAAAACAACACTCAATCACATTAAATCACATTAAATCAACACACCCTTGAAAATGAGATTATTCTCTACAATAGAGCAGAGCACATCCTTGTGACACCAAATATTGGAAAACTTTTCTAAATCTTTCATCAAACTGTAGTAATTAAAATCTATTCGTAAACGCGATTTCAACATTTTGACAAATACAAAAACAGCATCATCATCTGTAGATCCTTCAACCTTATTTCGTCTACTCATATACACAGCCATCTTTGCTCTTCCCAAAATAAAATTAAAGAGTTGACACTGCTCCCTCTTTTTTTGGGAATACCTGTACCCTAAAATAAACAACTGTTTGGAAAAAACTACACCAAACAATTTAAAAAGATCTTCCAGCATAGAGAACAGTGGCACAAGACGACAACAGTCCATAAAACAGTGAAAAACTGTCTCACGAAGAGTGCAAAAAGGACAGTCATGATTAACATCAGGGTTTAAAACCGAGATAAAAGAATTAACAGCCACAGCTGTATGTAAAACTTTCCTCTGCAAATCAGCAGCCTTCTTCAACAATGGTGGTTTATACAGCGATCTCCATTCAGGTCCAACACCATCTATCAGACCTAAGCGAGCTCTCCATGGAGTGTCAGTTTTACCATTTAATTTATCTTTGTTCAAAATTTTTACAATCAATCTGTATAACAATTTCTTGTCAGCATCATGAATAGACAGACAGTGACTATTGGTTTCTAAAAAAAAAACCTGTACAGTCCTTAAAGTCTGGGAGAACCTTCACCAAAGGAAAAATATCATCAGCACTATGTTGAACAGAACCATCACAATAAAAATGCAACAATGTGCGTTCGGCATCTGTTAACCCTCTGAGGTCGAGAAACGCGCCGACGCGTTTTGATGGATTTTTTTCACATAGCAGCAACATAAACTTAAATTACTCCGTCATTTATGGTTATACAGAAAAAAGAAATATAAAAAAAGAATCTGTGATATTTCTACTTTTGTATGTGTCCACTTACAATCAAATCAAAACATTGTGCTTTTGTAAAATAAAGAAAATAAACAGGGTGTGCGTTCTGCCTCTCCGTCGCGGTGAACTTTTTTTTCTTGAGCACGTCTATAAACTGAAACAAAACTCAGCGAATACTTCTCACACATTTATGAGCCATATACCTTTATACACATTTAAGTGTGTACTTTTAAATGAACGGATTCAAACTGAAAACAAATATTCTCTGTTTAAGTAATTTGTATAAAACCGACAGGATGTCCAGTATCTCAAACGCTTGCTAATTACTTTTTAATTCGACACGCCCACTCGCGCAAAAGAGATTCACATGCAAATCTCCACATGGGACGCGAACGCCCTCGTTACCTCAAACACAAAACACCAAAACACTTCACAAGTCTCTGCTTTTCGTCGAGTTTGGAAGACACGTCTGAGCTTACATTGGATTTACCCCCAGAAGAAGAAGAACGCGATTTGAAGACAAGAAAGATGTAAGGTAAGAAATTCGTACTTATTAGTTTATGGTATTGTTGCATAAACTTCACATTGCAGTTGAACTGTTGCTAGATATATGGTGAATATTATACTATTTAGACCCGTGTTTACTGTTAAATACTGTTTGTGGATATCTGCTCAAACATAAATATGTACAACCATAATGTTTAATATTTTGGAGTGCGCTGTGCGTTTGAATGCATCATGTTTTGGAGCGCGATCGCGTTTGAGTGTATCATTTTGGAGCGCGATTGCGTTTGAATGTATCATATTTTGGAGCGCGCTGTGGGTTTGAATGTATCATATTTTGGAGCGTGCTGTGGGTTTGAATGTATCATATTTTGGAGCGCGCTGTGCGTTTGAATGTATCATATTTTGGAGCGCGCTGTGGGTTTGAATGTATCATATTTTGGAGCGCGCTGTGGGTTTGAATGTATCATATTTTGGGGCGATTGCGTTTGAAAGGAAAAATGCACCAAACATTAGGCTTTATGTTTTTACTATTATCTCATTTCATATCATCATAACGAATGGAAACATTTGAAGTAACATATGATAATCAATATATTTTTCTCTAGCGTAGTTGTTCTTGAAATCTTTTGGAAGATTTAATTTATTGTTATTATTTTATGCAGCACTGCGTAGCCTATGCCTACAAGGCACAACACACCTGGTGTTCATTATATATTGTTGGAAACGTGTGTGTGTGTGTGTGTGTGTGTGTGTGTGTGTATTCTGTGATTTTTTAAAAAGAAATTTTAACCAGAAAAATCTCAAATGTATTCCCAAAATCGTGCAGGCCTAGTTTCTCTTGATACCAGTATGTTCACTTTTTTCTTTTCTTTCAGGGACCAGATGCAACTGAGTCCTGCTGACTTCAACATTCACATGAGTCTCTGTACATGAACATGGTAAAGTGAAAATCAAACACCTTGGAAATGAAAGGTATGTACAATGTTTTTAGGAATGGCACAAAGGTCTCTGTCTTTGGATCATTGTTTTCAATGTGCTCTTTTGTCATTTGTATTTTTGGATTGTGTTGTGTTGTAAATAAATCCAAATAATCTAAAAGCCATTCTTTTTTAAATCTCCTCATTCTTTGTGCAAGGTTGCTCTGAATGACAGGGCCTGATCGCTCCTAATAGGGCAGTTAGGGGAGTGTCTTTGTCTTTCTCAGGTGTTAAAGCCTTATATATTCATGAGATGATCACGCCTTTCCGCATAAGGCTTTTTCACACAAAACACGTCTTAGAAATTTAAAATCAATATATTGTCTTATCTGAATGAGCAGTCAGGGTGATTTTCACATAGTTTTGGAGCAAATATTCTAGGCTACGTGATACAATTTTCAAAAGTCTTGTTAAGAAATAATCAGTATGGGTTTCATGGCCTTATTTCAGTGAGAATTTTTTTTGGTATTTTCACAAACCACGCATAAATGTCATTATCTCAAAACTACAAACTTTTACATACATGCTGCTGATATATTATTGTAGAAGAGTTTGTGCTAAATACAGTGTAATCAGACTTTAGCCATGAAAATGTCACAAGTAACAGAAAAAAACACAAATGTCAGAGCATGTCAGAACACCTCCAGGGTCAGAAAACAGCAGACCTCAGAGGGTTAAAGCCTCTTTCCACTTTTTGAGTAACAAATCTATCATGCGAATAGAATGCACCTTCAAATGAGAAGCAAGGAGTTGAGCATTGTCCATGTTTGCTCCTGTAAAGTGAATTACATGTCCCAAAGTCACTACATTGGACAAACAAAATTGTTTGAGTAAATTGGGACCTATTTGACAGGCCGCACTCAAACGGGTCCCATACACAACTGGCTCTTGAAGAAGCCAATAGCCAACCTGTGATGCTCTGTCCTCTCCGTTTTAAACAGATTCCAGACTTTGAACAGTCCACGGTAGAAACTTGGCAAACCACTATTGAGGTGAGTGGAGGTGCTTTTACATCCAACGTTACAATCACAGATGCGCCTCAACAAACTGTGAAAGCGAAAGACAAAAACGCGTCGGTTAACCCTTTAAAACCCCGTGTTTACTCAGGCTTAATGGATACAGACTTGTGTACAGACAGTGCGGCCTCAAAGCAGACAACGTTTAGGTTGTTTCAGACCGTAAATCATGCAAAAATACTCTGGGACCCTAAAGTTAAACCAAAGGGTATTCTTGGTGGACATTTGAATATTAGGAGTGTAGTGTCAAAGACTGAGCAACTAGAGCATTTGTTGACAGACTCTAATTTGGATTTTCTGTGTCTGTCAGAGACTTGGTTAAAACCATCTACTCCACAGAGTGTTTTTTATGTACCAGGGTATAACGTTTTTAGATGTGACCGAAAACAAGGAAAAGGTGGTGGAGTAATGATATATGTGAAAGAGAGGTTTGACTGTAAATTAATTGAAAACCTCAGTGATTCTATAGAATGTGTGGGTATAACCATCAGACTCTCACCGGAAATGTCATTTGTAGTTATTGTGCTGTATAGACCTCCAACGGCAAAGGACATTTTCTTTACCCATCTCACTGAGATACTTAAAAAATGTAACAATAAGGAAATTATTTTGCTAGGAGATTATAATATCAATTGGCTAGATAAAAGCTGCAGGAAAAAATTAAAACAAATAACAACTAAGTTTCACATGGCGCAAATGATAAAGAATGCAACTCGTATAACAAAATCAACCCAAACATTGATTGATCTTGTATTTTCAAATAGAGAAGAACGAATTGCAAAATCCTATAACCTGATAACTGGACTATCTGACCACAACCTTACTTTGATAGTCAGGAGATTATCAAAAACTAGATATAAAACTTCTAATAGAATTGATATCAATTCAGGGGCTACATATATCTCAAATAGAGACTTGAAATTGTTTTATAATGAAATAGAACAAATTCAATGGAATCAGATAACTTGTGGTAAAAATTGCCAATCAGCAAGTAATGAATTCATGATAACCTTTAGTGATCTCCTATCGAAATACTCCAAAGAATCATCTCGGAAAATCAAAAGTAAAACACCCCTTCCATGGATGAATGAGACGGTCTGGAATTTAATGAAACTAAGAGATGCAGCACTTAAAAAGTCCTTGAAAACGGGCTTTTTGACAGACTCGCTTCTGTACAAGGAGCTCAGAAACAAAGTTACCACACTGTTACGAAGAACGAAAGCAAATTTTTTTATGAATTTAATTGAACAAGCTAAAGGAAACACTAAAAGACTTTGGCAAACCATTGATAAAGTAACTGGTCGGAAGATTTGTAAAGGTCATAAACTAGAAATTAATATTAATGGAAATCCGGAAACTGATGCTCAAATAGTGGCGAATCATTTTAATAATTATTTTATAGAATCAGTCAAAGAACTGGGAATTAAAAATATTGCATCAAATGATTATGTACGAGCATCTGACTGTATTTCACACAAACAAAATATGCTATATTTTAAATTGACAAATGAATTTGAAATAAATAAAATGTTGCAATCATTGACAAATTCTAAAAGTAAAGATATTTGGGGAATGGACAATGCTCTTCTTAAAAAATATAAAGACAAATTTGTAACTCCCATCACATACTTGATAAACAAATCTATAGAAGAGAGCTCTTTTCCAACTGCTTTCAAAACTGCAGTAATCACTCCAGTATTCAAATCAGGGGACAAACATGAGGCCTGTAATTACAGGCCGATTAGCATACTTCCTGTTGTCTCAAAGATTACAGAGAAAGTAATTGCGGAGCAATTAAAAGAACATTTAAATAAAAATAATATGCTACATCCCATGCAATTTGGATATAGAAAACACCATTCCACCGAAACTGCATGCAGTTATTTTATTGAGGTGGTGAAGGCAAAGCTGGAAAAGGGCGGGGTCGTGGGCGCCGTGTTTTTGGACCTACGCAAGGCGTTTGACACGGTCAACCATTCTGTGCTACTGAGGAAGCTGAGCAACTATAATTTGTCCCTAAGAGCACTACAGTGGGTGGAACCATATCTCAGTGATCGTGTCCAGTGCGTAAGAGTCAAAAGTAAGTTATCAACATTTAAGACTAATGACATGGGTGTCCCACAAGGCTCTGTCCTTGGCCCATTGCTGTTCGCGCTTTACATAAATGATCTTCCTTCGGTGTGCGGTGATGTGGACATGCAGATGTACGCGGACGACACAGTAGTTTACGTACATGGAAGTGATGCGACCACTGTAGCTAATAAACTAACCAATGTTATGGGAAACATCTTGAATTGGCTTTCGTCTGCCTCGCTTACGCTGAATGTAAACAAAACAGTAGCAATGTATTTTACTAAAACTCAAAAACGACAGTCCTCCTTCCCATGTATTTATGCAAATCAGAGTCAAATAAAAGTGGTGGAGGAATTTAAATATTTAGGCCTTATTTTGGATTCAACCTTTACTTTTAAAAAACATGTTAAGAAAATCTGCTGCACGCTAAAATACAGTTTGTCCGTTTTTAGACATATTAGGAATACACTGACTCATGATGCTGCAAAAATTTACTTGGAGGCAATGATAATTCCTCATATCAATTATTGTATTTCTTGTTGGTCACAGACAAGTGAAACAGCAATAAAACCTCTAAAATCTTTATATAATCAAGCTGTTAAAGTGTTAGACAAAAAGCCACTGAGATACCATCACTGTCTGATTCTTGGAAAATACAGCATGTTAAATTTTGATAATATAATTGTGTATGCCAATGTGCGACTAGTTTTTAAAATTTTGAATAATATTGCACCACCACCCCTGAAAACATTTGTCCAGCTTTGTTCCGAACAGATGACTAGGAGCTCCAGGTCCACGAGTCGCAATGACTGCAGACTGCCTAAACGTGGCTCGGCTTTTGCACAGACAGCCTTCTCATTTAAAGGCATCAAAGAATGGAACAAACTCCCACAGAGTCTGAAACTTTCCTTAGACCTAAAGGACTTCTCTCGCAATACAAAGAAAGCGTTATTGGAAACCCAGTCGTGTCAGCATAGATAACTGTGTATGTATATATGATTTTTAGTAATGTTTTACTGGAGTAAATTTGGTATGTTTATAATAGGACTGGTGGCTGTAATGGGTGTATGGCTGATTGAATGAATTTATAGTTGCATTTGAGTTTTATATTGTATATTTTGTATTGTAATTCACCTGCTCAGGGACTGCAGATGGAAACTAGCTTAGGCTAAATCTGGTGCAAGGCATCTTTAATTAATGTTTTTTGCACATTGTCCCTGTTGAAATAAATAAACAAAACAAAACAAACAAACAAACTGGTGTTGAGCTGCTTTAAGTCCATCAGAAACAGTGTTCTGTTTAGGCTGAGTCCACCTAGCTGGTTCAAGATCGTACATGCCAACGGTCTCCACACAAGGTCTGCGGGACCACACAGAAACCTCTGCACGAACTGAAAACAGAAAGTTGCCCCTCTACTGTTCAGATGAATTAACCCTTGTCCTCCTTCATCTTTCGGCAAAAATAACACACTTTGAGGCGTCCAATGCAGACGATCCCAAAAGAAGTCAACAAGAAGTGCCTGAATCTTTGACAACAAATCTGGAGGAGGATCTACACACGATAGACGATGCCATAAAGTGGATGAAATCAGGTTGTTAATGACAAGAACTCGACCTCTGTAAGACATTTTTGGCAAAATCCACTTCCATCTGGCAAAACAACCTTTAGTCCTTTCAAGAACATTATCCCAGTTTTTAAGGACAAAAGTTTCATCGCCCAAAAAAACGCCTAAGTATTTAAACCCCCCGTCTGTCTTCCAATTTAATCCCAACGGTAATTGAAACTTGTTCTCCATCACTCCTATATAGAGAGCTTCGCTTTTGCTCCAGTTTACTCTGGCCGAAGAAATAATGCCATATTGAACTATAACATTTGCAAGCATATCAATATTAGATTAGATTAGATTAGATTCAACTTTATTGTCATTACACAAGTACAGGTACAAGGCAACGAAATGCAGTTTAGGTCTAACCAGAAGTGCAATAGCAGCAAGTGCAGGATATACAGTGGTTCCATAAGTGCAGAACATGGATATGTACTGAATAAATATAGAGTTGAATACTATTATAAACAAAAATTTACAGATAGATTTGTCCTATGAATATAATATACAGATAACTATTACTGTGAACAGAATTTACAGCTAGATATGTACTGAATATAATATACAGATGTATATACAGATGGATATACAGATGGCTAATATACAGATGGCTATTACTATAAACAGTATTTTTACAGATAGATATGTACTGAATATATATACAGATGGGTGTTACTATAAACAGAATGTGAGCATAATATACAGATGGCTATTACTATAAACAGAATTTTACAGATAGATATGTACTATGAATATATATATACAGATGGGTGTTACTATAAACAGAATGTGAGCATAATATACAGATGGCTATTACTATAAACAGAATTTTACAAATAGATATATGTATAAGTTAGGCTAAAATGAGCAGTATAACAATGGATTTAAAGTAGTGCAAATAAAGTTTCGACAGAAGCTATCCGAGTGAAAGTGCAGTGGAAGTAATTGCATATTACAGTTAAAGTACGGTATTGCAAATGTATATGTAAACAGTCGGTACTGTAAATAAACAGTCGGCAGTGCAAATTGAGCATATTCCAGTCAAGGTAGTAGTGCAAGATGCATATGTAAACAGTTGTTTCTGTAATAACAGTCAGCAGTGCAAATGAACATTATAGTATTGCAAATAACAAAATGGAGGCAGGTGTGAGGAGGGAGAGGAGAGTCAATCAGTATATGAGGGGAGTGGGATCAATGAGGGTTAGAGTTTAATAAAGAGACAGCTCTGGGGAAAAAACTGTTCTTTAGTCTGCTGGTCCTGGTCCGGAGGCACCTGAAACGCCTGCCGGAGGGCAGGAGAGAAAACAGTCTGTGGGCTGGGTGAGAGGAGTCCTTAAGGATGCTGCGAGCTCGATGCAGACAGCGTTTCCTCTGGATGTGCTCGATGGCAGGTAGTGGAGTCCCAGTGATGCGCTGGGCGGTTTTCACCACCCGCTGCAGTGCCTTGCGCTCTGCAACAGAACAGCTCCCATACCACACTGTAGCACAGTTGGTCAGGATGCTTTCTATTGCACAGCGATAGAAGTTCACCAGGATAGTGGAGGAAAGCTGATTCTTCCTCAGTGTCCTCAGGAAGAAAAGGCGCTGGTGAGCCTTCTTGACCAGGCTGGAGGTGTTGGTTGTCCAGGTCATGTCCGCCGAGATGTGGGTCCCCAGGAACTTGAAACTGGAGACACGCTCAACAGCCATTCCATTGATGTGGATGGTGTCGTGTGTGCCTCTTGACACTTTCCTGAAGTCCACGATGAGCTCCTTCGTTTTGGTGGTGTTGAGGAGCTGGTTATTTTCAGTGCACCATGTGGCCAGGTGCAATATCTTGTTGATTATGCACCATGATGACTAAATCATCTGCATATGCAGATAACTTTAAAGGTATATTACACCCTGGTAAAATCACACCTTGTAAAACAGATCTAAGCCTATGTAATAAAGGTTCAAAGGCCAGGGAATATAACATGCCAGAAAGGGCACAGCCCTGTCTAATTCCCCGCTGGACCTGAAGAGGAGCACTCAAAACACCATTGACTTTTAAAACACTCTGAACATCACAATACAAAGTCTTGATCTTGTTGATAAAACCAGAAGTAAATCCAAAAGCGATCATTGTTTGCCATAAATATTTGTGTTCAACACGATCAAAAGCTTTTTCCTGATCAATAGAAACAATTCCCATTTTAAGACCAAAAAGCTTAGAAATTTCTAACAAGTCTCGAATGAGAACAATGTTATCAGAAATCAACCTGCCAGGGATGCAGTAGGTCTGATCAGGCAAAACAACTTGTTCCATCACTCTACTAAGTCTATTTGCCAATACTTTGGAGAGTATCTTATAGTCAGTACAAAGCAGGAACACAGGTCTCCAGTTTTTTATGAGCTGCAGGTCACCTTTTTTGGCAGCAATGTAAGAACTGCCCTTCTGCAACTTAAAGGCAGATGTCCGTTGGCTAGGCTATCCTTCAGCACTGCCAGAAGATCTTCTCCAATTATGAACCAAAAAAACTTATAAAAATCAACAGGTAGACCGTCTAGTCCAGGCGTTTTCCTGCTCTGCATACTCTGCAAAGCTACATACAGTTCACCCAGGGAAATATCTTCTTCCAGCACCACATTACTTTCTTGTTTAACCTGGGGAAGACCAGAATAAAAACTCTGAGCTAACATCTGCTCTTCTTGGTGTTCACATTTATACAAATCACAGTAAAAACTGACAGCATGCTTACGAATAGCAGCATGATCCGACAACACATGTCCAGAGTCAGACTTTAAACTGTGAATATACCTCTTTTGACCATTTTTTCGCTCCAAACCAAAAAAAAAGTGTGATGGAACATCCATTTCTACAACATTCTTAAAGCGGGACCTAATAAGAGCCCCTTGTGCTGATACCCCAAGCAGGGTCGTTAACACAGACTTTTTGACCTCGAGAGCTTCAAGATAACATTGATCCTTTGTGGCCTCAGCCAAAACCTGGAGTTCTTCTACTTCAGACTCCAGAGCTTTTACCGACTTCAATAAAACTTTGGTAACATTACAATTATATTGCTGACACAACTGTTTTGTTTGAACTTTTCCAAAGTCCCACCATTGTTGTAAAGACATAAAATCATTTTTTGTACTTTGATGGTTTTTCCAAAAAGATACAAAAATGTCTTTAAAATTTGAATCTTCGAGTAGAGCTGTATTAAAATGCCAGTAGGCGCTACTGGACTTTACACACTTCACAAAGACACAATAACAACAAGTGAGTGATCAGAAATCCCAACAGGGCTAATAAAGCAGCTTTTAACAACATTAGAATGATGCTTAAAACAATAAAAACGGTCAAGTCTGGCCATAGACAATAAATTGTCTTTACAATGAGTCCAGGTAAACTGACTTTGATAATCATGTAATCCTCTCCACACATCATATAACTCATGAGTCACTAAGAGTTGAATCAGACGAGTGCGAGAGGCAGGATGAGGCTCTACATGATTTCTGTCAAGTCTACTCTCTGTGCAATTCCAGTCTCCACCTATAAATAAAAACTCTTTATCATTGCAATCTCTAATAGCATCATTTACATTTTCCAAAAAAGTCAATCTCTCTTTACCAACAGCCGGTGCATATACAGTGATAAATATAAGTTGTACATTTTCATATATTACTCTGACTTTTAACAGTCGACCTTCAATGATCTCATCACATTCAACAGATTGAGGATTGAAACTTTTGGAGAAAAGAACACCCACTCCACAACTGTTACTAGTTTTGTGACTTAAAAAAACATCACCCTCCCATTCTCTCTTCCAATCAACTTCGTTATCAACAGTACTGTGTGTCTCCTGTACAAAGATAACGTCTAATTTTTTAAGGGAGCACAGTCTGAAAAATGAAGCTCTTTTTCTTTCATCTCTCGCTCCATTCAAATTCAGACTGCCTATTTTTAACTCACTCATAAAACAAAAGAAAAAAAGAAAACCAAAAGAGAAACAAGAAATAAACAAATATGAAAAACTAAACATTTTTGCCATCTTCTAACTGTCTTTTAACTTTCAAAACAAGTTTCTTTAAGCGATACCTTTCTTGATCAGTAAAGATTTTCTCCCCGGCACTTTCAGAACTTTTTTGAAAATTCTTAACTGAATCAATAAAAAGTTGTAGATCAGGAAACGCACTCTCAAGTTTAACATTCCTAGCTCCTTTAGTACTCTTGAGAAACTTCTTAATACTCAACATAGAGTAGCCACCTCTTTCCAGGGGCAAGGATTGCGATGAAACTATAGATTCTGCATCAGAGTCTACCTCAACGTCACTATAAGAAGTTTGGGAGCAATCATGAAGAGAAAAAGGTTTTGTTTTTTCGGAGAACTGAAACTCATCTCTGGTTTTTCTTTTCTTAACATTATCTTCGTCAGATTTATCATCTACTAGCATCTCACTTTCTTCAGTCAAAGGACATTCTACCTCCTCTACTTCTTTCTGAGTGCTATTACTGACCTCTTCCATATCATGCTGTCGACTTTTCTCAGCTGGAGAGGGAGCCTGAGAAAGCTCTTCATTCTTCTCTGTTGATCTTTTATTTTGCTCAAGCTTCTGAGCTTTGTACGATTTTTTCGTTTTTAAACCGTCTGATTCATTCCGTTTTTGTCCCTGAGAATGTTTTGGTTCATTCTGTTTTTGTCCCTGAGTTGTATCCGATTCACTCTGTTTTTGTCCCTGAGTTTCATTTGATTCACTTTGTTTTTGACCCTGAGTTTCAATTAATTCACTTTGTTTTTGTCCCTGAGTTTCATTTGAATCACTTTGTTTTTGTCCCTGAGTTTCATTTGAATCACTTTGTTTTTGTCCCTGAATTTCATTTAACTTACTTTGTTTAAGTTCCTTAGATTCCTTTAATACATTCTGTTTTTGTCCTTGTAATTTATTTGTTTTGTCCAATTTTTGTCCCTGAAATTCGTTTGATTCATTTTGTTTTTGTCTCTGAGATTTACTTGACTCACCCTGTTCTATGGTCTTATTATTAATTCCAACAGGGAATTTTTCTGGGCATGATCGTATCAGGTGACCCTCCGTTCCACATCCAAAACATTTCATTTTTTCAGACGTTACATAAACGTTGTAATCATAATCATCCACTCTGAACTTGAACACTAAATTTAATTCTTCATTGTTGTTTTTAAGAATCATAAAAACCTGCCTTCTAAAAGAAACAACATGTCTCAAATGCGGAGATTTACAGCCAAGGCCAATTGTTTTAATCGGAGACATTAGCTGTCCATGTCTCGAAAGTTCCCTCTCTAACATTTCGTTACTAATAAACGGAGGGACTTGCGACAAAATGATCTTTTTTGCCGGATTAACGAGCGGCACCGCTTGAACCAAGATATCTTTGATCGTTACTCCTTGTTCAACAATTGTTGCAACTTTGTCAAAGCTATCTACAAAGATCACAACACCGTTGTTCATCCTTGACGCGGATTTAACGCTATCATATCCAATAATCCCTCCGACTGCCAAAGCGCAATCCTCCACAGAACAGTCTATAGTTGGACAAAGTTTAAAAGCATGTCGACGCGTGAGCGTTTCAAGCCCCGCGCCTCCAACACCGCGAACCGGCATGACTCCCGGTTACACCGGTCGTCGCCTCCACCACGACAACTAACCCGCTTAAACTACACCACTAATAATAAACGAAATAAAACTAAAACAACATAGAAAAAAGATAGAAAAGATAGAAAAAACAAACAAAAACACTCACACAAAAACCACGCTCCCAATCTCGCATCCACTCACGCAACTTCCGCTCAGAGAGAGAGAGAGAGAGAGAGAGAGAACAGAGAGAGAGAGAACAGAGAGAGAGAGAGAGAACAGAGAGAGAGAGAGAGAACAGAGAGAGAGAGAGAGAACAGAGAGAGAGAGAGAGAGAGAGAGCAGAGAGAACACAGAGAGAGAACACAGAGAGAGAGAGAGAGATAGAGAGCAGAGCGAGAGCAGAGAGAGAGAGAGAGAGAGAGAGAGAGAACAGAGAGAGAGAGAGAACAGAGAGAGAGAGAGAGAGAACAGAGAGAGAGAGAACAGAGAGAGAGAGAGAGAGAGAACAGAGAGAGAGAGAACAGAGAGAGAGAGAGAACAGAGAGAGAGAGAGAGAGAACAGAGAGAGAGAGAACAGAGAGAGAGAGAGAGAGAGAACAGAGAGAGAGAGAGAGAGAGAGAGAGAGCAGAGCGAGAGCAGAGAGAGAGAGAGAGAGAGAACAGAGAGAGAGAGAGAGAGAGAGAACAGAGAGAGAGAGAGAGAGAACAGAGAGAGAGAGAACAGAGAGAGAGAGAACAGAGAGAGAGAGAGAGAGAGAGAGAGAGAGAACAGAGAGAGAGAGAGAGAGAGAGAACAGAGAGAGAGAGAGAGAGAACAGAGAGAGAGAGAACAGAGAGAGAGAGAACAGAGAGAGAGAGTATTAGGAAAGTTTACTCTTGCTCACTGTATCCAGGGCCTAAGGTCTGCTTACTGGGACTTACTATGGAAAATGTTTAAACCATGGGAACCATGAAGTGCAGTTTTCTCAGGACCTACCTGGAAGTCATCAAAAGAGATGTGCCAGTCGTTGGCGTTGTCCTTGTCTGAGTGTGGTGACAGCTGAGGGTAGTAGGAGCTGCTCACAGACTCACAGCGGTACGAGTACTCAGCCGGGGCGTAGATGTGCCGGCTGCCATTGAACGAGGCCGTTTTCCCATCATACTCCAGGTGAACCCGGTCCATGGTGAACCAATGACGGGCAGAAACCTTATAGTGACGCCGGTTCATTACAAAACTGAGGAGGATATAGGACACCGTTCAAGCCCAGTACACAGTGTGTGTGTGTGTGTGTGTGTGTGTGTGTGTGTGTGTGTGTGTGTGTGTGTGTGTGTGTGTGTGTGTGTGTGTGTGCATGTGTGTGTGTGTGCATGTGTGTGTGTGTGTGTGTGTGTGTGTGTGTGTGTGTGTACTTGTACAACTATCTTTGTGAGGACCAGTTTGAGTTTTAGACCATTGGAGTGAGGACAAAGAGAGTAAAGTGAGAACATTTTGGCCGGTCCTCACTTTCTGAGAGCCTTTAAAGGCCTGTTTGAGGGTCAACACTTGGTTTTAGGGATAAGGTTATAATGAGGTTAAGGGTCGGTTTAGGGTCAGGGGTCGGGTAAGGCACTTAGTTGTGATGGGTAAGGTTAGGGTAAGCGGCTAGAGATTGCATTGTGTCAATGAATGTCATCATAAAGATAGATGTACAAGAATGTGTGTGTGTGTGTGTGTGTGTGTGTGTGTGTGTGTGTGTGTGTGTGTGTGTGTGTGTGTGTGTGTGTGTGTGTGTGTGTGTGTGTGTGTGAGAAAATTAGACACTTACATGAGCTTGAATGAACGGTAATCCAGGACATCTTCATAATTCAGAACCAACCTGTATTTGAAGAGAAAATTGACAGGTGAAATACTGTGGTTCCTGAACTGGAAACATTCCAGGCTGTGACACACCATGCTGACATCAAAGAACTGGCAGTGGCGAAAGTGATGTCATCGCCTCACATCACACTGCATCAGGACCTTAAGTTACACTTCAACACACTGCAAAGACTACAGCCAACCACCCGCTACACACAAGGCACAGTTTCCACAAAAAGCCTTTTTCTGGGAACACTTTATAATAACTGCATGCTATGAATCATTAGTTAAGCAGTAGTACATAGTTAATTCATCATTTATAAAGCATTAATAGACATTAATAAGTAGTTCATAAATACAGCTATAAATGCTTTATTGTTGATTTATAAGCAGATCTATAATGTGTTTAATAATTAAACAGTTATTAGAAGTTGTCAGTGGTTCATAAGATCATTTAGAAAATGCAAGTAAATAGTTAATAAACTATTTAAATATACATTTATACATACTATTTAGACATATTGTAGTTACTCAGTGTTTATAAATGCTTTATTCACATGCATTCCTACTGTAATTAATGATTAATTCAGGTAGTTATAAAGCATCTAGTAGTGGTCAGTTCACTATTCAGTGAGCTCATCTAAAGTGAGAACTAGTTATGCCCTGTAAAGCTTTCACAAAGGAGATTTAAAGCCTCAGTTACCCATATCTTTAGCTCACGGCGGACTGTGCTGCTAAAGGGTATGAATAGACCTATTGCTTTTAATTTGGATAATCCATTCAAATCTATTAATATAATATTCGATACATCATCAGAGCTGGGTAGACAGATAATTATTATATTTTAAAACATTATTAGACTGATCATTAATTAATATTATAAATAATGTTATTTACATTGGTAATAATACAAATAATTTATTACTATTAGAATGTTATTAAGATTATAATAATGTTATTTATTCATGTATCATATTCTATATAAAAAGTTAGTAAACTGTATATATAAAGAGTTACATAAAGGAGTCCTAATTTAAGTAAATGAATTAAAAATGAAAAACTCATCCAGGGCACAGCTGCAGAATTGGCTAAAAAGTGATAAATGGGTACAGACAGAATGACTGCTTAAGGCACATAGACATATCCTGGAGGAGTTCTTTAACAACTAAATCAAATAATCAAATGTAAATAATGTTATATTGCAAGTTCACATACTTGATCACATGTTTTATTGTTGAGTTGTCAAGTTGTCATGTGTATTTTATCTGTGTCCTGGAGGTTTCTGTGCTGTGTGTGTATGGCTGTGTTCATCTGCCACCACCAAAGACCATGTTTAACCCAGGAAAAACCTGAATCGCCCCCATACCCTCATTCAACCAGTGGATTCAAACACTGAGAGCGCGGGAGATGTGGGAATTCCTTCAGCGTGACTGACAGTGTTCTGACAGCTAGACTGTGCATTGGACTGAATGAGTGCACTATGGTTTTAGATAGGGCTGGGCGATAAAACGGTATCGGTATTTATCGACGGTACACCATTGTCGGTAACGATATAAAAACAAAAGCGACAAAAGCGACAAAAATGGCGCTCCCCTGTGTGCGACATAGCGTAGCTCTCCGAGTCAAGTTTTATTTGAATTTTGTATTGGTAGTGTCGTTACTGTCCTTTCATGTGAGGTATGTCAGAGCTCATATTAAGTATGATCGAGTGACTCTGTTACAACTAAGAGAACTGAACAACAGAGGTAATTTTGATACAAACGCTCTCAACTCCTTCCCGGAACTACATCTCCACGCTGGAGTGACGCTAGGCCGGGCCACAATAGCGGGATTTCCTGGCACCGGGAGACCGACACGGAAGCGCGGTAGGCGAGGAGGAGGGGGACGAAGACTCCGCCGACTGGTTAGCTAACTCTTCCGATCATACTTTTCGCCAATGTTCAGTCCTTAGTAAATAAGATGGACGATCTTCTTTGTCGGATGGCTACGAAGAGGTACATTAAGGACTGTTCTGTTCTATGTTTCTGTGAAACATGGCTTGGAGAGAGGACCCCTGATGAAGCCATAACACCGGCAGGCTACAATGTTTACAGAGCTGACCGCAGCGAAACGGAATGCGGTAAAACTCGCGGGGGTGGAACGGCTATCCTTGTCAAACAATCCTGGAGCACCGACAACACGGTAATATCACAGTCATGTTCTGAAAATGTGGAGTATATTACTGTGAAATGTAGGCCATTTTATTTGCCTAGAGAACTGCAGTGCGTTATATTAAGCACAGTGTATATTCATCCCGCGGCAAACGAGTATAATGCACTTAAAGAACTGCACGATATGATTAGTAGGCACGAAAACTCATATCCACATGCTGCTATGGTGGTTTTAGGAGATTTTAATCATTGCGATCTCCGAAAAACTGTTCCCAAATTTTATCAGTTTGTTAATTTTCACACTAGAGGAAACAGGACTTTGGATAAATGCTACAGTAACATTAAAAGTGCCTATACTGCTGTCTCCAAGCCACATTTTGGGAAATGTGATCATCTTGCAATTCTACTTCAGCCCATTTACATCAAGAGGCTTAAAGCAGACCCAGACACAGTTAGAACTGTGAATATGTGGACAGATTCCGCTTTGGAGGAACTGCAGGGCTGTTTGGAGGCTACAGATATGAACACTTTTAGAGAAGCCTCAGAAAACATCCACGAATATACAGACACTGTTAGCAGCTATATTGAATGGTGTACCTCCATCTGCATCCCTTCTAGAACTATTAGAGTTCTCCCCAATCAGAAGCCCTGGTTTAATGCGGATGTGCGCATCAAAATTAAAAACCGCAGTATAGCCTTTAAGTCAGGAGACATCATGGAGTATAAGCATGCCAGATATGAGCTCCAAAAATCCATCAGGGCCGCCAAAATGGCATATACCCAGAGACTCGAGAACTGTTACAGAGAAAATAACAGCAGAAGGATGTGGCAAGGAATACATTCAGTCACCAATTACAGGAGAGTAGCAAATAAAACTGTGATCCAAGACTCCTCTCTACTGGATAATCTCAATACGTTTTATGCGAGATTTGACCAAAATAATGGAGACATACCCTTGAAAGCTCCCCATAACTCAGAGGAGACTGCATTGCAGGTGACACACTCACAGGTCCTTAAAGCTCTGAGAAAGGTGAACCCCCGTAAGGCTGTAGGACCCGATGGTGTGGCTCCGAGAGTCCTTAAAGTCTGTGCTGAACAGCTGGCGGAGGTGTACACGGATATTTTTAACACTTCTCTCCTCCAAGAAACAGTTCCACGTATTTTTAAGTCCTCTATTATAGTGCCGGTTCCGAAAAAAACAAACACAACTGCAATGAATGATTTTAGACCAGTGGCGCTTACTTCGGTCGCTATGAAGTGCATGGAGAAGCTGGTCCTACAGCATATTAACTCTGTGGTTCCAGAAACAGCAGACCCTCTTCAGTTTGCCTACCGCTCGAACAGGTCAGTGGATGATGCGGTGGCACTGGCACTTCACTATATTCTACAGCACCTAGACACTCCCAATACATATGTACGAGTATTGTTTCTGGACTACAGCTCCGCTTTTAACACGATCCGGCCGACGAAGCTGACCGGCAAGCTGATAGAACTGGGAGTACCAACTACCACTTGTAATTGGATAACAGACTTCCTCACAGATAGGCCACAGGTGGTGAGGATGGGAAAGAAGGTCTCAGCTGAGCTCACAGTAAGTACAGGAGCCCCACAGGGATGCTGTCTCAGCCCTATACTTTTTTCATTATATACATATGACTGTGCCACCAACTCGGATAATAACAATATCGTCATTAAATATGCAGACGACACTACTATTCTTGGCCTCATCAAAGGCGGCAATGAATCATCATATAGGGACATGGTTCACAGAGTCACTGTCTATGGGGAGGACAATGATCTTGTTCTCAATATAGATAAAACAAAGGAACTCCATCTGGACTTTAGGAAGAGTGCTTCCCCCCTACAGCCTCTAGCCATCAAGGGGATTGAGGTGGAACGAACTGACAGCTATAAGTTCTTGGGACTTCATATCTCCGAGAATCTTAGCTGGGCTAAAAACACTGTTGCAACAGTGAAAAGAGCTCAGCAGAGGCTGCACTTCGTTAGGGTATTGAAGAAGGCCGGACTTAAAAGCCAACCTCTAACCCATGTTTATAAAGGCCTTGTCGAAAGTATCCTCACCAGTGGTATCACAGTGTGGTATGGCAATACCACCCTGGCTGAGAGGAAATCACTGCAACGGGTCATTAAGACTGCTGAGAGGGTTATCGGCTCTAACCTCCCCTCCATGGACACCATATACACCCAGCGTTGTAAAAAAAAAGCACAGAGCATCCTTAAGGACAAACACCACCCAGCTTATGCTTTGTTTAAATGGGTGGACACAGGCTATAACCTGAGACATCGTAGGCCTGTGAGCATTAGCACCCACAAGGCCCGTCTGTTCAAAAGTTTTTTCCCAGCCACTGTCAGGCTAGTGGCACAGGACATTAAGGAGGGAAAAAAGTATCCTATTCCATGTTTTTAATTATTGTAATGATCAGTGTAATAGTAATTTATCCTATTAAGAGTTTTATTTTTTGAATGCACAACATTATTATTATTTATTATAATGTGTATTTATCTAAACTAGAAAGGTTATTTATACATTTGTTCTGTATCTCTTTCGTATTCCTTTCTGTCTAGTCGCTCTTTGTTCTACCTCATGATGTGTATGTGTATGTATGTATATATGTGTATGGTGTGCGTGTGTGTATGCACATATATGTGTACATGTATATATGGAAGTATGTGTACGTAGATGTATGTATGTATGTAAGCTATGTGTGGGTGTATGCATATATTTTATTTTTTATACATTATTTTTAATTTAGAACTTGACTTTGAGAAACGCATAAGAATTCCAATGTACCTGTACTGAAACGTACCTGTGCAAATGGCAATAAACTTTAAACTAAAAAATGTTCGATATAGCGCTCAATATTTTCATTCAAATGCACGCGCGACCACCATAACGTCGCCCGACATCAAATGGCAAGCGGGATGAAAGCGGAACGAAACTGCGTTATTATTTTGTGCTCCACAGACCAGTGGTGTAGTCTACGTGATACGCAGGTATACGCCGTATACCCACTAGAAAAGGCCAAGGATTTGCGTATACCCACTTAAAAAAAGCGTGAGGATACGTATCAACTTCGTTTTGTGTCAGAACTTTCACACTTTCATTCATAAATTCACCCCGTCTGTGTTTGCGAAGCGACGGATCGAATCGCGGAATCCAGTCACAAATGGAACTTGCTATAGAGCAGAACGTCACGGAATTAGGCTATTTTTGAATGAATAAATCAAAAGTAGCTGCTGTACAATGAATCAAATCTCGATATGGACTAGTGTCTATGAATATTAAAGCTAAAAGAGACTGCAATTGTTCTACGCGTCTCTGGGAATGAGCGCTCAGTGTATGCTCCACTACACACACACACACACACACACACACACACAGAGAAGCACGCGTGACTCACGCTCGTGGTGTTTTCAGCGTTTCACTGTATTGAGACATGATGTAGGCTACACATGTGCATTTCATCGCAGAGCTGCTATGAGAGTCACTTGATGAGAATTTCACCATTTCATTTGATAAAACTATCGTCATTCATTCGTTTCATATACACACAGAAACTGTTATGTCTTTACGACAACCTGTCAAAATAAAAGTTCTGTATAACTTGAAGAAATTATAACAGAAATATATTACTATTGCACAGAGTATACTTCAGGCCTAATAATAATAATAATAATAATAATAGTTTATTAAAACACACAGAAACTCAAATGTCTACAACCCACCAAAATAAAAGTTCGGTCTAACTCAAATTAATTAGAAAGGAATTGCACTGTAAAATGTATTTTAAAAGAAAATTTTTTTCAAAAACACCATTTCTAAAAGTAAATTTGTATTTGTGCCTATAATGTTTAAAAAAAAAATTTGTTGATAATTGTCAACTGATAAAACCTGTGCTTCAGGGACCATATTCATATAACAAATAAATAAGTTGATAACACTTAGTATTTCATAATGCTCTCAATTACATGTCGATGCATACTGTATGCATTAGTGAGTGTGGTGGTGCTTATGGGGTGACGCTCTGGGCTGGGTGAGTATGGCGGTACGGCGGGGGGGGGGAGTATATTAGAGTATACTCACAACAAAAAACTAGACTACACCACTGCCACAGACCGTTTATCAGTTTGGACCATCAATGTCAGTGCAGCGCGAGCCGATCTTGATCAAGCGACACTGTTACTTACACAGCTCTAAGAGATCCAGTAAAGAAAGCATTGTTAAGTCTGACGTCACGCGTGACGTTTAGCCTTTTCCGGGTCCAAGCGCTCGTCCAGAAATAACAATGGTGGAACCTGTACATTTATTTACGATCACGTCCTTCTTAGTGAGGCACCCTTGGCGGTCAAAAAGGGTTTAAATTCCTTTAACACCAACAGAGTGGTTAGTGTAGCTCATCACTCAGGTGGCATAATTAAGGGTAGAGTCCAGGCATCAATGAAAAAGAAGATTTACGAGGTTGAAGTGAGTTAGCTCGGGACACGGGACACAGCACTGCGGCATTGTAAAAACACTCAATAATAACCAAAACACTAGCGAAAGCGGTAGGTAGGTAGAGAGGACCTGGACTTTGGACCCGGAAAGAGTATTATCGGAGAGTGGTTACGTCACGACTTAACAACCGACTAACATCAGCGTGAGATCGAGTGAGAAACATTCAAATTTCTCCGTTATTAACGGATCAAACTGCGCTGACGTGGAAATCAGGAGAAACATTGTGCCATGAATGAACTAGTTATATTTAAGTCCATAGATCAGCAACATTCATTGTATATAGATTTAATGTACTGTAGTAACACTCACAGTAACCATGTTTGGCAGGAATAGTAAAATGCTTTCAAGTACATCACACATCTTTTTCCAGCACTTCAAAACTCAAATATTTTCATATATAAATGTTATTTTTAATGTGATGACCAAAACACATTTGTTCATCCTTCAAATATATTACCCCCATTTATAAAAGTAAACGTTTCAAGATGTAGGGAAAACTCCGACTTATTTAAAAATAACTTTTCTTTTTAATTTTTATTTTTTTTTTTAAATCAAGGAAATTTCTTTGGCATTTCTTTCTTTTTGCTGTATCTCAAAATGTACCTAACCGTGACACCACTGTGTCGTAAGGAACCGTGAATTTTGTGAACCGTTACACCCCTACTTATTACAGATGTTGATCTACCTCAAAGTTTGTCTTGATTCTTCTACGTTTACACTTTTATATTGCACTTTGCACACATTTTATAACATTTTAAGTTCAAGAGTTTCCTTTAACACTTACTTTTTTAAAGAAGATATTAGAAGATATTGACATAAAGAAGATATTTAGTTATAGATATTTATTTAGTTTTAGATATTTAAAATAATTAGTTGTTTGCCTTAATGTGGATAAATAAAATAAAAAACTTTTAAAAAAAAAGGTTCTAAACAAATTTCAATAATTATCGATACCGAACGATATGAAACATTATATCGTGATAATTTTTTTAGCTATATCGCACAGCCCTAGTTTTAGACACCACTACAAATGGTTGTCTCCTTTAAATAGTGCACTATATAAGGGTATAGGGGCAATTTCAGTCACAGCCCCTACTTTGCTCTGCTGTGAATATATGCACTACAGTTAAACGCTTGAGGGGTTTTTCCCGATAAATGTCATTTCAATCAGCTATATCAGTAACCATTTTGAAACCTTTTTTTGCAAAAAATCCTTTGGATGGGAACCTGGCTAGTGATCAATATGACCATGTTTACATATCAATGCCTATTCAGTAAGGTGGAGCCCTGTTACTATTTTTACATGTGAAGAGGTTAGCCAATCATAATCAAATTCATTTACATGTGGTAGTCTTAAAGGTAAAGTAACAAAAATGTAATTACATTTAATTCTAAGGGTCAAAAAAAGGGTGGAAAATAATTATGACTAAAGCTAACACTAGATGTGGATTTCAGGGAAAAAATTTATTCTGTAGAAAATGGTCCCTTTAACTTAACTTCCTCCTGCAGTGAATAATTTTATCCCTTAAAGGGATACTCCACTTTTTTTTGGAAATAGGCTCATTTTACAGCTCCCCCAGAGTTAAAGAGTTGAGTTTTACCGTTTTCGAATCCATTCAGCCGATCTCCGGGTCTGGTGGTACCACTTTTAGCATAGCTTAGCATAGATCATTGAATCGGACAAGACCATTTAGCATCTCTCTCAAAAAAATTACCAAAGAGTTTCAATATTTTTCCTGCGTAATAATCAAATTATTATTATTCTTGATTATTACGCAGGAATGAGAGTATAGTTCCTAGCCATATCAGCCTAGAAAATCACAACTTTTCATTTTCCGTCGGTCTTAGTACACGATGTAACTACAGAAGAGTCAAGTTTTAAATAAGGAAAATATCTAAACTCTTTGGTCATGCTAATGGTCTTGGAGTATCCCTTTAAAACTCATCTTTGATAATAACAATGACCTATTTAAAAGTTATTTTTCTTCATGTGAAAATTTTATTTATTTAAATAACACTTGCCTGACGGCTCATGCTACCGCTAACCCGGACGTCACTTCCGTGATTTGGGAAAAGCACGTAAAAGTCCTGGCAGAAAGCGATGCATAAGGATGTAGTGTAACGACGAATTATTATTTTTTTCGAAGTTAGTGTTAACTAATAATTGTTGCAAACTGGTACTACCAACAAAATATTAGTGCATTCCTGAAACTGGGTGTCATTACACTTCATCCTTATGCATCGCTTTCTGCCAGGACTTTTACGGGCTTTTCTCAACTCACTGAAGTGACGTCGACGTCCGGGTTAGCGGTAGCATTAGCCGTCAGGCAAGTGTTATTTAAATAAACTCCTGATGTACTTACAAACTTTCCAATGCCTCGTTTTATGAGTACAGAACCTATTTGTACTACTGTAGAAGTTTGGTGCCATTCTGGGCTTTATTAGTGGGGTAATTTACGGGATACATCCTTGGATCCATTAGCACCTGCACTAACCCATCCGGCTGATATCTCTAAATAAGCTCTAACTTTAATAATGTTCAACCAAGGGAAAAAAGGCTTCTGGGGGGTGTTTGGCTCGAGGTCATGGTGCAAAGGACCCTAGGTTGATTTTACTCTGAACCATCCCTTTAACAAAGTGTAGACAAGATGTAAATAAGAGATTCATTGTGTAGTGTAGACAATGTCATTGATTATAATGAAACTTTGTGAGATTGCAAACTGAGATGAGTGACAGCTTTTAAGTGATTGTAAAGGGAGCGCTCAGCGTGCTTTCTAGGCTATATATATAATCCCTTCAGAATTTGAATAAAAGTCGACACATAACGGTAGTTGACATGATTAGCCTTTTGCTTGACTACGTTATCAAACAGCTAATAGGAGTTGCTAATGTCTCATAAACCATGTTCCCGTTCGCCACCTCAGAGTCAGACAGATGCTTTCTAAACATCATCCTTAGAAACAGTGACAGGAAAACCTCTCCGTGCCCGTTGCACATGGTTTGTCTTAAAGCATATCAAAAACACATTATAGACATATAAACAACTTGATTTTCACCACAGGGGGTCTTTAACATGCTGTATTTACCGAGAGTGGGACTCGTTGCAGGAGGATCCAGACAGGTCGGGCGTCACACCTCTCCCGAAGGTTTTGGAGGTGAGGTCGTGCCTCTCCCACTTCCCGGAGCGATACTGGCTGACCACCACTGACTCGGCCCACAGGAGGATGCAGACGGAGCCCTTCTCCTTAAACTCCAGCGGCGGGTTCGGGACGGGAGGTTCCTCACGCCGGGACTGCAGGAGAGACCGGGACCAGACCGAGTGCACAGCCGGAGACTCCTCGATCACCTGAGACAAACACAAGACACCTCCAATTATCTTCAACTCACTGTGCTCACGTTACAGTTCTAAAGAAATGGTGCAACATGCCTAATTCATATATCAAAAGTTTCAACAGATGTGGTTCACAGGCTGTGATCCTCTAGAGAAACACACTCTGCTTGTCAGATGTGTCACCTGTGCTCATGCAGCTGCACACGATCGGCCAAGCAATGGAATACATGTATATCATCCCTCTTTAGATCGTTTAAAACCAATATATCATGAAATGCTAAAATCCTTTGGTAGTCTTGTGTTGACCTTTTACGGCACTACCATTGTCCTGTTTTTACTCTTGAAGAGGTATTTTGCCTGTTAGAAAAACATGCTCTGTTTTAATGTTATTTTAAGGTGGGGTAGAATCAAATGAACAGCAAAAATCATAATTTTGTTTGCGTCCTCCTCTGTCACCTCTCGTATCCCGGTGTGAGTTTGTTAGCGTACCCCTCTGTCACCTCTCGTACCCCAGTGTGAGTTTGTTAGCGTACCCCTCTGTCACCTCTCGTACCCCGGTGTGAGTTTGTTAGCGTACCCCTCTGTCACCTCTCGTACCCCGGTGTGAGTTTGTTAGCGTACCCCTCTGTCACCTCTCGTACCCTGGTGTGAGTTTGTTAGCGTACCCCTCTGTCACCTCTCGTACCCCGGTGTGAGTTTGTTTGCGTACCCCTCAGTCACCTCTCGTACCCCGGTGTGAGTTTGTTTGCGTACCCATCACCTCTCGTACCCCGGTGTGAGTTTGTTTGCGTACCCCTCTGTCACCTCTCGTACCCCGGTGTGAGTTTGTTAGCGTACCCCTCTGTCACCTCTCGTACCCTGGTGTGAGTTTGTTTGCGTACCCCTCTGTCACCTCTCGTACCCCAGTGTGAGTTTGTTAGCGTACCCCTCTGTCACCTCTCGTACCCCGGTGTGAGTTTGTTAGCGTACCCCTCTGTCACCTCTCGTACCCTGGTGTGAGTTTGTTTGCGTACCCCTCTGTCACCTCTCGTACCCCGGTGTGAGTTTGTTAGCGTACCCCTCTGTCACCTCTCGTACCCTGGTGTGAGTTTGTTTGCGTACCCCTCTGTCACCTCTCGTACCCCGGTGTGAGTTTGTTTGCGTACCCATCACCTCTCGTACCCTGGTGTGAGTTTGTTTGCGTACCCCTCTGTCACCTCTCGTACCCCGGTGTGAGTTTGTTTGCGTACCCCTCTGTCACCTCTCGTACCCCGGTGTGAGTTTGTTTGCGTACCCCTCTGTCACCTCTCGTACCCCGGTGTGAGTTTGTTTGCGTACCCATCACCTCTCGTACCCCGGTGTGAGTTTGTTTGCGTACCCCTCTGTCACCTCTCGTACCCCGGTGTGAGTTTGTTTGCGTACCCCTCTGTCACCTCTCGTACCCCGGTGTGAGTTTGTTAGCGTACCCCTCTGTCACCTCTCGTACCCCGGTGTGAGTTTGTTTGCGTACCCCTCTGTCACCTCTCGTACCCCGGTGTGAGTTTGTTAGCGTACCCCTCTGTCACCTCTCGTACCCCGGTGTGAGTTTGTTAGCGTACCCCTCTGTCACCTCTCGTACCCCGGTGTGAGTTTGTTTGCGTCCTCCTCTGTCACCTCTCGTACCCCGGTGTGAGTTTGTTAGCGTACCCCTCTGTCACCTCTCGTACCCCGGTGTGAGTTTGTTAGCGTACCCCTCTGTCACCTCTCGTACCCCGGTGTGAGTTTGTTAGCGTACCCCTCTGTCACCTCTCGTACCCTGGTGTGAGTTTGTTAGCGTACCCCTCTGTCACCTCTCGTACCCTGGTGTGAGTTTGTTAGCGTACCCCTCTGTCACCTCTCGTACCCCGGTGTGAGTTTATTTGCGTACCCATGACCTCTCGTACCCCGGTGTGAGTTTGTTAGCGTACCCCTCTGTCACCTCTCATACCCCGGTGTGAGTTTGTTAGCGTACCCCTCTGTCACCTCTCGTACCCTGGTGTGAGTTTGTTAGCGTACCCCTCTGTCACCTCTCGTACCCCGGTGTGAGTTTGTTTGCGTACCCCTCTGTCACCTCTCGTACCCTGGTGTGAGATTGTTAGCGTACCCCTCTGTCACCTCTCGTACCCCGGTGTGAGTTTGTTTGCGTACCCATCACTTATCGAACCCGGTGTGAGTTTGTTAGCGTACCCCTCTGTCACCTCTCGTACCCTGGTGTGAGTTTGTTAGCGTACCCCTCTGTCACCTCTCGTACCCTGGTGTGAGTTTGTTAGCGTACCCCTCTGTCACCTCTCGTACCCTGGTGTGAGTTTGTTAGCGTACCCCTCTGTCACCTCTCGTACCCTGGTGTGAGTTTGTTAGCGTACCCCTCTGTCACCTCTCGTACCCCGGTGTGAGTTTGTTTGCGTACCCATGACCTCTCGTACCCCGGTGTGAGTTTATTTGCGTACCCATGACCTCTCGTACCCCGGTGTGAGTTTGTTAGCGTACCCCTCTGTCACCTCTCGTACCCCGGTGTGAGTTTGTTAGCGTACCCCTCTGTCACCTCTCGTACCCCGGTGTGAGTTTGTTAGCGTACCCCTCTGTCACCTCTCGTACCCCGGTGTGAGTTTGTTTGCGTACCCCTGTCACCTCTCGTACCCCGGTGTGAGTTTGTTAGCGTACCCCTCTGTCACCTCTCGTACCCCGGTGTGAGTTTGTTAGCGTACCCCTCTGTCACCTCTCGTACCCCGGTGTGAGTTTGTTTGCGTACCCCTCTGTCATCTCTCGTACCCCGGTGTGAGTTTGTTAGCGTACCCCTCTGTCACCTCTCGTACCCTGGTGTGAGTTTGTTAGCGTACCCCTCTGTCACCTCTCGTACCCCGGTGTGAGTTTGTTAGCGTACCCCTCTGTCACCTCTCGTACCCTGGTGTGAGATTGTTTGCGTACCCCTCTGTAACCTCTCGTACCCAGGTGTGAGTTTGTTTGCGTACCCCTCTGTCACCTCTCGTACCCCGGTGTGAGTTTGTTTGCGTACCCCTCTGTCACCTCTCGTACCCCGGTGTGAATTTGTTAGCGTACCCCTCTGTCACCTCTCGTACCCCGGTGTGAGTTTGTTAGCGTACCCCTCTGTCACCTCTCGTACCCCGGTGTGAGTTTGTTAGCGTACCCCTCTGTCACCTCTCGTACCCCGGTGTGAGTTTGTTAGCGTACCCCTCTGTCACCTCTCGTACCCTGGTGTGAGTTTGTTTGCGTACCCCTCTGTCAAATCTCGTACCCTGGTGTGAGTTTGTTTGCGTACCCCTCTGTCACCTCTCGTACCCCGGTGTGAGTTTGTTAGCGTACCCCTCTGTCACCTCTCGTACCCTGGTGTGAGTTTGTTTGCATCCTCCTCTGTCACCTCTCGTACCCCGGTGTGAGGTTGTTAGTGTACCCCTCTGTCACCTCTCGTACCCCGGTGTGAGTTTGTTAGCGTACCCCTCTGTCACCTCTCGTACCCCGGTGTGAGTTTGTTAGCGTACCCCTCTGTCACCTCTCGTACCCTGGTGTGAGTTTGTTAGCGTACCCCTCTGTCACCTCTCGTACCCTGGTGTGAGTTTGTTAGCGTACCCCTCTGTCACCTCTCGTACCCCGGTGTGAGTTTATTTGCGTACCCATGACCTCTCGTACCCCGGTGTGAGTTTGTTAGCGTACCCCTCTGTCACCTCTCATACCCCGGTGTGAGTTTGTTAGCGTACCCCTCTGTCACCTCTCGTACCCTGGTGTGAGTTTGTTAGCGTACCCCTCTGTCACCTCTCGTACCCCGGTGTGAGTTTGTTTGCGTACCCCTCTGTCACCTCTCGTACCCTGGTGTGAGTTTGTTAGCGTACCCCTCTGTCACCTCTCGTACCCCGGTGTGAGTTTGTTTGCGTACCCATCACTTATCGAACCCGGTGTGAGTTTGTTAGCGTACCCCTCTGTCACCTCTCGTACCCTGGTGTGAGTTTGTTAGCGTACCCCTCTGTCACCTCTCGTACCCTGGTGTGAGTTTGTTAGCGTACCCCTCTGTCACCTCTCGTACCCCGGTGTGAGTTTATTTGCGTACCCATGACCTCTCGTACCCCGGTGTGAGTTTGTTAGCGTACCCCTCTGTCACCTCTCGTACCCTGGTGTGAGTTTGTTAGCGTACCCCTCTGTCACCTCTCGTACCCCGGTGTGAGTTTGTTAGCGTACCCCTCTGTCACCTCTCGTACCCCGGTGTGAGTTTGTTAGCGTACCCCTCTGTCACCTCTCGTACCCCGGTGTGAGTTTGTTAGCGTACCCCTCTGTCACCTCTCGTACCCCGGTGTGAGTTTGTTAGCGTACCCCTCTGTCACCTCTCGTACCCTGGTGTGAGTTTGTTTGCGTACCCCTCTGTCACCTCTCGTACCCTGGTGTGAGTTTGTTTGCGTACCCCTCTGTCACCTCTCGTACCCCGGAGTGAGTTTGTTAGCGTACCCCTCTGTCACCTCTCGTACCCTGGTGTGAGTTTGTTTGCGTCCTCCTCTGTCACCTCTCGTACCCCGGTGTGAGTTTGTTAGCGTACCCCTGTCACCTCTCGTACCCCGGTGTGAGTTTGTTAGCGTACCCCTCTGTCACCTCTCGTACCCTGGTGTGAGTTTGTTAGCGTACCCCTCTGTCACCTCTTGTACCCTGGTGTGAGTTTGTTAGCGTACCCCTCTGTCACCTCTCGTACCCTGGTGTGAGTTTGTTAGCGTACCCCTCTGTCACCTCTCTTACCCTGGTGTGAGTTTGTTAGCGTACCCCTCTGTCACCTCTCGTACCCCGGTGTGAGTTTATTTGCGTACCGATGACCTCTCGTACCCCGGTGTGAGTTTGTTAGCGTACCCCTCTGTCACCTCTCATACCCCGTTGTGAGTTTGTTAGCGTACCCCTCTGTCACCTCTCGTACCCCGGTGTGAGTTTGTTTGCGTACCCCTCTGTCACCTCTCGTACCCTGGTGTGAGTTTGTTTGCGTACCCATCACTTATCGAACCCGGTGTGAGTTTGTTAGCGTACCCCTCTGTCACCTCTCGTACCCTGGTGTGAGTTTGTTAGCGTACCCCTCTGTCACCTCTCGTACCCCGGTGTGAGTTTATTTGCGTACCCATGACCTCTCGTACCCCGGTGTGAGTTTGTTAGCGTACCCCTCTGTCACCTCTCATACCCCGGTGTGAGTTTGTTAGCGTACCCCTCTGTCACCTCTCGTACCCTGGTGTGAGTTTGTTAGCGTACCCCTCTGTCACCTCTCGTACCCTGGTGTGAGTTTGTTAGCGTACCCCTCTGTCACCTCTCGTACCCCGGTGTGAGTTTGTTTGCGTACCCCTCTGTCACCTCTCGTACCCTGGTGTGAGTTTGTTAGCGTACCCCTCTGTCACCTCTCGTACCCTGGTGTGAGTTTGTTAGCGTACCCCTCTGTCACCTCTCGTACCCTGGTGTGAGTTTGTTAGCGTACCCCTCTGTCACCTCTCGTACCCCGGTGTGAGTTTATTTACGTACCCATGACCTCTCGTACCCCGGTGTGAGTTTGTTAGCGTACCCCTCTGTCACCTCTCGTACCCTGGTGTGAGTTTGTTAGCGTACCCCTCAGTCACCTCTCGTACCCCGGTGTGAGTTTGTTTGCGTACCCATCACCTCTCGTACCCCGGTGTGAGTTTGTTTGCGTACCCCTCTGTCACCTCTCGTACCCCGGTGTGAGTTTGTTAGCGTACCCCTCTGTCACCTCTCGTACCCCGGTGTGAGTTTGTTAGCGTACCCCTCTGTCACCTCTCGTACCCCGGTGTGAGTTTGTTTGCGTACCCCTCTGTCACCTCTCGTACCCCGGTGTGAGTTTGTTAGCGTACCCCTCTGTCACCTCTCGTACCCTGGTGTGAGTTTGTTAGCGTACCCCACTGTCACCTCTCGTACCCCGGTGTGAGTTTGTTAGCGTACCCCTCTGTCACCTCTCGTACCCTGGTGTGAGATTGTTTGCGTACCCCTCTGTCACCTCTCGTACCCTGGTGTGAGTTTGTTTGCGTACCCCTCTGTCACCTCTCGTACCCCGGTGTGAGTTTGTTTGCGTACCCCTCTGTCACCTCTCGTACCCCGGTGTGAGTTTGTTAGCGTACCCCTCTGTCACCTCTCGTACCCTGGTGTGAGTTTGTTAGCGTACCCCTCTGTCACCTCTCGTACCCCGGTGTGAGTTTGTTAGCGTACCCCTCTGTCACCTCTCGTACCCCGGTGTGAGTTTGTTTGCGTACCCCTCTGTCACCTCTCGTACCCTGGTGTGAGTTTGTTTGCGTACCCCTCTGTCACCTCTCGTACCCCGGTGTGAGTTTGTTAGCGTACCCCTCTGTCACCTCTCGTACCCTGGTGTGAGTTTGTTAGCGTACCCCTCTGTCACCTCTCGTACCCCGGTGTGAGTTTATTTGCGTACCCATGACCTCTCGTACCCCGGTGTGAGTTTGTTAGCGTACCCCTCTGTCACCTCTCATACCCCGGTGTGAGTTTGTTAGCGTACCCCTCTGTCACCTCTCGTACCCTGGTGTGAGTTTGTTAGCGTACCCCTCTGTCACCTCTCGTACCCCGGTGTGAGTTTGTTTGCGTACCCCTCTGTCACCTCTCGTACCCTGGTGTGAGTTTGTTAGCGTACCCCTCTGTCACCTCTCGTACCCCGGTGTGAGTTTGTTTGCGTACCCATCACTTATCGAACCCGGTGTGAGTTTGTTAGCGTACCCCTCTGTCACCTCTCGTACCCTGGTGTGAGTTTGTTAGCGTACCCCTCTGTCACCTCTCGTACCCCGGTGTGAGTTTGTTTGCGTACCCCTCTGTCACCTCTCGTACCCCGGTGTGAGTTTGTTTGCGTACCCCTCTGTCACCTCTCGTACCCCGGTGTGAGTTTGTTAGCGTACCCCTCTGTCACCTCTCGTACCCTGGTGTGAGTTTGTTAGCGTACCCCTCTGTCACCTCTCGTACCCCGGTGTGAGTTTGTTTGCGTACCCCTCTGTCACCTCTCGTACCCTGGTGTGAGTTTGTTAGCGTACCCCTCTGTCACCTCTCGTACCCCGGTGTGAGTTTGTTTGCGTACCCATCACTTATCGAACCCGGTGTGAGTTTGTTAGCGTACCCCTCTGTCACCTCTCGTACCCTGGTGTGAGTTTGTTAGCGTACCCCTCTGTCACCTCTCGTACCCTGGTGTGAGTTTGTTAGCGTACCCCTCTGTCACCTCTCGTACCCCGGTGTGAGTTTATTTGCGTACCCATGACCTCTCGTACCCCGGTGTGAGTTTGTTAGCGTACCCCTCTGTCACCTCTCGTACCCTGGTGTGAGTTTGTTAGCGTACCCCTCTGTCACCTCTCGTACCCCGGTGTGAGTTTGTTAGCGTACCCCTCTGTCACCTCTCGTACCCCGGTGTGAGTTTGTTAGCGTACCCCTCTGTCACCTCTCGTACCCCGGTGTGAGTTTGTTAGCGTACCCCTCTGTCACCTCTCGTACCCCGGTGTGAGTTTGTTAGCGTACCCCTCTGTCACCTCTCGTACCCTGGTGTGAGTTTGTTTGCGTACCCCTCTGTCACCTCTCGTACCCTGGTGTGAGTTTGTTTGCGTACCCCTCTGTCACCTCTCGTACCCCGGAGTGAGTTTGTTAGCGTACCCCTCTGTCACCTCTCGTACCCTGGTGTGAGTTTGTTTGCGTCCTCCTCTGTCACCTCTCGTACCCCGGTGTGAGTTTGTTAGCGTACCCCTGTCACCTCTCGTAACCCGGTGTGAGTTTGTTAGCGTACCCCTCTGTCACCTCTCGTACCCTGGTGTGAGTTTGTTAGCGTACCCCTCTGTCACCTCTTGTACCCTGGTGTGAGTTTGTTAGCGTACCCCTCTGTCACCTCTCGTACCCCGGTGTGAGTTTGTTTGCGTACCCATCACTTATCGAACCCGGTGTGAGTTTGTTAGCGTACCCCTCTGTCACCTCTCGTACCCTGGTGTGAGTTTGTTAGCGTACCCCTCTGTCACCTCTCGTACCCCGGTGTGAGTTTGTTTGCGTACCCATCACTTATCGAACCCGGTGTGAGTTTGTTAGCGTACCCCTCTGTCACCTCTCGTACCCTGGTGTGAGATTGTTAGCGTACCCCTCTGTCACCTCTCGTACCCTGGTGTGAGTTTGTTTGCGTACCCATCACTTATCGAACCCGGTGTGAGTTTATTTGCGTACCCATGACCTCTCGTACCCCGGTGTGAGTTTGTTAGCGTACCCCTCTGTCACCTCTCATACCCCGGTGTGAGTTTGTTAGCGTACCCCTCTGTCACCTCTCGTACCCTGGTGTGAGTTTGTTAGCGTACCCCTCTGTCACCTCTCGTACCCCGGTGTGAGTTTGTTTGCGTACCCATCACCTCCCGTACCCTGGTGTGAATTTGTTAGCGTACCCCTCTGTCACCTCTCGTACCCCGGTGTGAGTTTGTTTGCATACCCATCACCTCTCGTACCCCGGTGTGAGTTTGTTAGCGTACCCCTCTGTCACCTCTCGTACCCCGGTGTGAGTTTGTTAGCGTACCCCTCTGTCACCTCTCGTACCCTGGTGTGAGTTTGTTAGCGTACCCCTCTGTCACCTCTCGTACCCTGGTGTGAGTTTGTTAGCGTACCCCTCTGTCACCTCTTGTACCCCGGTGTGAGTTTATTAGCGTACCCCTCTGTCACCTCTCGTACCCCGGTGTGAGAACCACTGATGTAAGTTATTTAACAACATCTCTGAATGTGGCTCATCCAACCAGATATCCGAGTGGGAAGTATTCCTTTACAGCTTTACAGTTTTTGTTTGCGTCCATTAAGTTTTATATAATAATAATAATAATAATAAAAATCAAATGAAAGTACCTTTCATTCGAAAAGTATTTAATTAAACATTATTTAATTTACCACATTGGTTATTTAACATATATAAACCATTTTCGGTTGAATTTCCATTCAAAATAACAATATTGCATTGTATTCTGTTGCCGTCATATAAAATGACTCGTATTCTAACGCCAGATTTTGGTCGTACTGCCCAGCTCTAGCTGAAGGTGTGTGTGTGTGTGTGTGTGTGTGTGTGTCTCACCCTCGAGGCTCCCAGCGCAGTGAACACTGCAGTATACGGCACAGACTGAGTCTTCATGATGCTCAGCACCTGACCCATCACCTCATCTACAACAAACAACACAATCACATTCATTTGCATCATTTAATAATAATTGTTGGAGCACAAGGAGGATGGTTTGGAGTGGTGTTTGAATACTACACGTACCGTTTCCACTGAGCACTTCTTTAGTAGACATCATATCAGCCCTGCAAGAAAAAGACAAATAACAGTCCTCAGAATATCAAGAGTCCAAAATGTAAGGGATTTTTGTCTTTTTTCACTGTTTTCATAAAAAAAATGCTCATCCTGCAAATGGTTGTGTTCAGAATTGCATACTTTTACTATTGTACCACTCTAAAGGCCCTTTCACACTGGACGCAATTTTGGCGCACGAATAATTCGCGCGATGGTTTTATTGTTTGATCAGCTGTTTGTGTAATGAGTGCTTCCACACTGAACGCGAATGCGCTGCGGCGAAAAAACTACTTTTATTTTATTCGCTTCGATGTCGATTTTTTTTTTACTTTTGCGGTGACAGAAAAGGCTTCAGCCAATCACATACTACAAGGACAACGATTTGAAAGACAATGTGTGGCGTAGCATTGCCAACCAACTCGGTTATCACGACTGTGAGTATGTTGTGTGATAGTTTTAGTCGTTGTATAGTCCTGTGCTGTGTAGGCTAGCAGGCCAAACTACATTTGGGATAGAAAGCTAACACTATTATCGTCAAAGATAGAGACAGAGACCGTGTTTACTTTGAACACGCAACAAAATGTAGTGAGACTATTTAGGGCTGCTTTTAGTATACATTCTTTGTGTGATATCTACAGTTTCTAGTCGAATGATTTTTAACTTACTTACTTCGTGTGTTACATGTAATGTGTAGTTACATTACAAAACGCACTGTGTTTAGTTGAAGATGCAAAAAAAAGTGTGCACATTAGCATACTCCCCTTCAGACTTTCTGTTCTGTAAGATTGGGTGCACCCAAAACCTTCTTTTCTGTCTTTTAAATAAAATGAAAAGCTCGTCTTCACTGTATGCTATGACTATGACTGGATGATGATGATGATGATGATGATGATGATGATGAAGTGTCCATGTTTTCTCAGCTGTCGGCGCAATTCACGCGAAAGTTTGGGAATGTTGAAGCTCTGAACGTCACAGACGTCGCAAATTCGCGTCGCGGCTGATGTGAATGGTTTTGATGCGAACTATTCGCACACGAACTATTCGCTTTTTCGTTTCGCTTTTCCGTTACGCATCCGGTGTGAAAGGGCCTTAACACTTGTGTAATGTGCATAGTAAACACATTTTCTGTAATCATGAAATACCCTGATGACAACTACACATTTCAAAATGTACAGTATACAATATGTGTGTGTGTGTGTGTGTGTGTGTGTGTGTGTGTGTGTGTGTGTGTGTGTGTGTGTGTGTGTGTGTGTGTGTGTGTGTGTGCGCGCGCGCGCGTGTGTGTGTGTGTGGAAATGGAAGCAGGCAGAATGCGGGCGTTTCTAAAGCACACATGTCTTTGTGCATCTGCAGTTAAAAATAAGCTCAGAATCGGTTCTGAAATGATCAGAATTGATCCAGGATCGTTGGAGAGAGAATCGCGATGCATGGATTTTTTTCTTCCACCACTAGGGGTAGAGAAATCTGTTTATACAGTATCATCATATTTCACATATTTCTTCAGCTATTTCAGCATTCCCACAGCATGAACCACTGTAGTGAAATTACCCTGCACTTAAATAAATATGTACAATTACAATTTTTTGGAGATGAGAACTGAAAGGCATGGATAAGGTCATGTGATAGTGTAACAGTACTGTTTGAAATGTTTCCCACTGCATAATGATTTGTTTCATATAATGTTTAAAAAAACGAATCAGAGTTAGCTGAACTGGAGGAGATGGTCTCACCCGCTGCTGTAAGGGAGGCGGAACACCAGCAAGGCCGCCACAGACGCGTTGAGTCGGAGTTGAGCAAGTGTGTCCGGGTTCATGTAGAGAGGAGCCGCTTCGATCTGGTTCTGGAGCAGTGTAGAGACCAGAGCAGTGGCGGACGACGACACACACGGCAGCCATAAGGAGGAGGAGGACAGCAGAGACGCCTGGGGACACCAACAGAACATCAGTGTTTGGGCTAACAAGCACTTTTCAAGGTGATTTTATCTGAAATAATACACTGATGTATTCTAAAGAGTATATCTTGGCTTCACAAAACATTAGTATTTAGTTTCCTAATACATTTTTGAAGAATTATATTGCCTGGCACTAATCTCAGTTGATAGCACTTACAAAAACAACCTCCAGTCAGTTAAAGCTGCAGTTGGTAACTTCTGTAAAAATGTATTTTTTACATATTTGTTAAAACTGTCATTATGTCCTGACAGTAGAATATGAGACAGATAATCTGTGAAAAAATCAAGCTCCTCTGGCTCCTCCCAGTGGTCCTATTGCCATTTGCAGAAATACACCGCTCCCGGTAAGAAACAACCAATCAGAGCCAGGAGGAGTGTCTTAGCAGTGTCAATCATGCTTGTGTACGCGCTGATCATCACCCCCCTCTCTCGCACAGCGCGTACCGTCGTTCAAAATCAAGATAGCCGGTGTGCCGCGCAGCTGTGCTAATGGCGGACAAACAACTAAAACTGCCAATTTCTCGAGTGGCACCTGCTCATACAACAAAGACAGGTAAACGGAAAAAGACCGATGACGATAAACAAGCCCATCGGAGCCCATTGACTCAGTGTCAAAGCTCTAGCCGCATAACATACAGATAAAATGTCACGCACTGTGCAAAGCAACAATAGAAACCTGCTAATTCACTGGCTTGTCATGTTGCTGAAATAATGTACTAGCAAACCTTATTTAGCATTACACATAGCTAGAATAATTACTTAGATACTGTAACGTTACCATTATTATCTTGCTAGCTATTTATAACTTATAGAAAGAGTGCAACGTTATGAAGTTACATTACATGTATTGCAAAATACGTAATGATTTGAGGACCAAGTTTGTAGTCAAAGTATGGGCAGGCCATAGTCAATGTAAAGCATATTGTTAATGTTTCGTCCCTACCAGTGAATGTGCGATATCCGCCGTCATCAGTGTCCCTGCATGTTTATTAGCTTGATAGTGAGTACTAAAATACATCTTATTTGTTTATATTCATAATGATAAAGTTAGATTTTTTTATTACATGTGATTCTGACATGATGTCACTGCATGCACTGCGCTCCTCTCCGCTCGTCTCAGGTAAATAATGCGTCTGTCGGTACACGATCCGTTCCACCTGCACGATCCGTTTCACGCATGCGTAGTAGACGCAGTAGAAAACGCACATGCGCAAATGATAATTCTGTTTTGCGACGATTTACGACACTGCACGATCTGTTCCACGTAGTTCTTTCTTCATGTAAGTGCAGATTGTCTAGGCAGAAATGCATATTATGTTCCTTATTGTCTTCTGTAAACAACATTGAAGGGATCATTTTCCTCATTTAGATTATATAGACCCATACCATACTAATACAAAATTACTCAACTTAAAAGTTAACTAATATTAGCAGCTTTTAATAATAAAAAAACGACACAAACCGTCTTTGACAATACTACTGACCTCAGACCAAAACACGGCAAGTTAAGCCTAATACCATACAGCAGTGAATCGCAAAGGAGAGTAGCCTATGGAGGAAACTGATCATGTATGTTAATGTAACAACTCACAACTCCTTTATTATTTTTGGATTGGCAACCACGTAAACACATCGTAATGCATAGCGTAAGCTACATTTAAAAGCATCAAAATAGACCCGCTGTGAAATGTTAAACACAATACAACGTTACACAAATATGCCGCAAGTTGTGCCATCGCATGCGTGGTTCCGATAGTGTAGGAAAACCGTGACGTTTTCTACTACGTAATTACGCGCATGCGTGTACGGATCGTGCAGGTGGAACGGATCGTGTACCGACAGCTGTCGGTACACCGACAGCGTCTTCCAGCTCAGCGGTCGGAGTCGCGCGTTCATGTGTTTTGGGGGCGTGGCTTTGGAAGGAGCCCAGAAGGGAGGGGGTGGAGTGAATGGAAATAATGAGCTGTCTTTAAAACAGTCGTGAGAGGTCTACAGACACTCGATTTTTATACTTTCTTTTTCAGAGTACTTACATTTTAATTATGTATTGATATATAAATAAAGTTTAAACAAATTTGGAAAATAAGTTTTTTAGACAATTCCTACCTACCCAACCTTTAACTGAAGTCAAAATCAAAAGCAGTAATAAATATCAAAAGCAGTGACAGATGGAAAACTCATCAGCATACCTCCAGATTTTGGAAGACACTATCCTGTTTGTTCCCGAATACTCCTCCGTACATTGTGAAGTCATCAACACTCAACTGAATGAAACAGAGGGAATTCAAACCGTAAGATGGACACTGCCTGAGCCAGCCTAATGCCAGTGGCTGATTAAGCAACAATGGGTTCATGTGTCATTTGAGTTATACACTTCACAATAGAAAGAACCAATAAATCACTTCAGATTGTTGTCTTTATTAAAACTGAACATTAATTAATTGTCTTCTTCTGACAATGTTTCTCATGGTAAAGCGTTTAGAAATGTATATCTATCATGTGTGATATAGTGATCTTTTTTGTTGTTCTGGTTTTGTTTGGTCCTTTATAAACATGTGGCAACACAATGACATAGTGTTGTAACAGACATCTGCTAAAGGACTCCTTATTCAATCATCACTGGATTATTATTATATTTGCAGAAGAAATGTTTGGAAATATAAACGAATAGATATAAAAGTGTTTGATGTGTGAAGTACTTTATCCTGCAGGAAGAGCAGGAGATTATGAGGTGAAGTGCTCAGAGCTCGGTTCAGGAATGATTCCAGCTCATCCACAGACACAGTGTGGCCTGATGATGGAGCATTCACAGGAGACAAGACGAACCTGCACACGCACAACACATTAGAAGAAAAGACGAACCCATACAATTACAGTCATGATTAGAACTTTTACAAACAACGCAAAAATCGGCTTCAGGCCAATGATAACATATGCTTATCTAGACATCAATGACGGTCAAAGGTTGTCTTGACAGATTACTGAGTTTGAGACAGTCATCATTGCTCGACACTAATGTAAACACGATTACGTCTGTTGATAAATATGAGTTAGATTACTCAATATGTGGGTTTTATTCGAGAATTAAGACATCTTGTTTGCTCAGACGTGTTTCAGTACTGGACAGCGACCGTGTCATTCAGCTAGCACACTGCCAAAGCTAACTATCGCCATCAATTCTCCATTACTAATGTCACATAATATCAGTCCTTTACCCGTCACTCGCCCATGCGACCAGAGGCACTTGCTCATCGCTCTTCGCTGCTGCGAACACGCAGAGAAACAGATATAAAATCATCCTAGCGTTCCCGGAGCCCGTCCTCGAAGCGGCCATCTTGAGCGCGATGAGCTGTGACGTCACACGCGGCCATCTTCAGCGCCCTGAGCGGTGACGTTCCCTTCCGCTGATTGGTTAACCAAAGATCACACCGTGTCGTCATCAATTCTTCCCCAGCTTCTCGTTTCTTTTCAATTTTTTTCTTCTTTCTTTTTTATTAATGCCAAAATACTTACATGAAACTGTAACAAGTATACGACATCAAGAACAGTTGAAAATAAGACATAAAAAAAAAAATACAAATAAAATAAATAAAATGCCAGAGTGTGAGAAAAAGTTATACAAGGATAAACACTGAAAGTAATGTTTGACTTTTCAAAGATTTTTTTTTTGTTTTCATGCCCATCAAAGACAAAATAGGATTTATAGTCTACCAGAACAATTGACAGTACGTTAGCAGGTTCTTACACATAAAAATTGCATTTGTGTAGGCTATAAAAATGGCAAGTATAAAAAGATGAACAATGTACTGAATACGAGAATTTGAGTTGGGATAAAGAAAAATAATATTAAAAGTGTTTATACATATTCTGACATTTATTTTTTTGTAAAACTTGTTCTAAAAAGCTTGAACACAAACACATGCACAAGAAAGATGTACAATTGTCTTTTCTATATCACAGAAAGTGTTATATATATATATATATATATATATATATATATATATATATATATATATATATATATATATATATATATATATATATATATAGTGTTATATATGGTGTCGGATATATATATATTGAATGCATGTATTGAGAACAATATTACAAGGGTAACATCTATGTAATATTTGAAACGTGACTTCTTTTATTTTTGGTGTTTCTTTATATTTGTGTGATAGAGACCAGACCAAATTCCAGTTCACATTGTATAACACCATCCATTTAAAAGAAGATGCTGAATATATTTTCTGTTGATATGATTGGTCCAAAGTGGTTATTGAATTAGTCAACAGTAATCTAAATTCCTTCAATTGAAATAGAAGTGTTACACAGAGAAATAGGATCACAGATTTGTTCTCCTTTCAACAGAGTTTTTATACCACTAGGAATGGTGTCGAATACAATATTATACTCTTTTAATGAAGCCCCAAAATCCATTTTATAAATAAAACATATTTCCTTTGGAGTCTGTTTTTTTTATTAAACTTTTTAACCAATTTACTTTTAACACATGGTCAACAACTCAAAGACCCCCATCACTAATCTTATTTCTTAGATCATCCTTTTTGTAGCGTGTCGTAAGCAACACACTAAAACTAGGAATATTTTAAACAGTCTAGCATGATGAACGCAGGAAATCGGTAGAAGAATTCCTGTGGAAATAAGGAAACAAGGAAATAAACAACACATTTTGATTAAAAACCTGACCAGGGAGAGACAAATCTCTCGCCACAAGAATTTAACTTCTTTTTAATCACGTCTTTAATAGGATTTAAATTAATTTCTGTAAGAACCATATTCAAACTGAAATTTATTCAATATTCAAAAGACAATATTTCACATTTTGAAATATGAGATTAGATTCTATTGGGTTATTCAGTCACAGATTTGTTGAGGCAAAGTCACGTGAGTTTTTTTTTTTTTTTTTTGCAAGCGAATACATTTACATCGAAACTGATGCTGGTCTGTCTGTGCTTCACTACAGTGTTAATATACAGCAGTCAAAACTATTGTTTTAGACAATATTCTGAGTTTAATTCCATGAATATACCGAGTATTAAGTGTAGCGCTGCTGTGTAAAAATGGCTTTGGTTGATGCAGATTTAATTGGTAACGAATTAGAATAAAATGACACTATAGGCTGAGAAATTTAAGATTTTAACATTAAAGATGACATACATTTTTAATAAGGTTAGATAAAATTCATTCAAAGTGTTATTTCAGGATTTTGAACTCTTATAACTAAAAGAGCACTTGCTATACTGTGTTATAACAGCTATTAACCATTACCCACAACAACAGCACCACTTTGATGAACAAATAGCGTGTATTATATGTTATTATTTTCCAGTGTAATGACTTACATTTGTATAAACTTATCTATAGAATAATAACCAAAAAAATAGAATATTGTGATATATGTAGGCTATCATATCTGTCATATAATTTCAGCATCATGCCTTGTCCCAAACTCAGCGTATTGTCTAATTTATTCCTCCTTCTCCTTTTAACATATCTGTTTCTTTTTGATGTTATTTGTTACTGTCTGTATGTTGTTTTGAGATTATATATTTTTTTTTATATGACATTTATGGATTTTATCAGTTCTCTCATTTTGAGTTCAATGACCTGCACACTTATACTTACATATTTTCAGCAGTCAGATGATTTGAAAACAATACTCTATATAATATATAATAACATAATATAGTATATTTCTTATTCTGCAACACAGAAGTAAAATATTTTCCTGTGAATGTGTGAGACTTCATGAAACCTTCACTGATGAAACCGGAAGCCAGACACATTTCATTTAAAAAGGACACAGCGCACCTGCGTCACAAAGAAATAATAATAATAATAATAATATCAATGCCTCTGATAAGACATCACTCTAAACTGTAATGTGGACTTATGCATTTTCTGTAAAGCTGCTTTGAAATGATGTGTATTATGAAAAGTGCTATACAAACAAATGTGAACATCTTTAGTCCAGTCACATTTATCACCTTTCATTAAGACTGAGAAGTCGTCATAGGAAAACACCTTAAACACATGATAATAAAAATGACAGTATAGCCAGTTTAATCTTTTTATTTTACTTTTTGCTTTATATTTTGAACAATATCAAAGGTCTATTTATCCCTTAAAATGTATTTAACAAAATATTATCAACTTTCACATGCTTCTGATCAACTCTCATTCCATCATGATTTAGGCAAATAAGATGCATAAGTGCATTGTGAAATAATTCAGTACACTTCTGTGTTCACAGTCAGAATTATGTATTTACAGAGCATGTACAGTCAAATACTGCACCAAATATTAAAACTCTTAACGGCTATTACGGTCATCTCGAAATTCTCAATCTGTCATTAAATCCTTCAGCATTCCCACAGTAAATCAAGAATTTAACATTGTTAATATGTCTGTCATCACAATAACTGATCCAGCTATGACAAATGAGCATGCAAACAAATTTAACATGTTCAGATATTCAAGAAATTTAATACAAATGACTCACAGACATGCGTTACTAAAAGAGCTACTTTCTTCACTCTAAGTTTTCTGAAGGGTAAAGTATAGTGTAGAATTAAGTAGAAATCAACGACTGTGGGAGGATGCAACATATTGTGCTCCGCAGTCTAAAGGCATTTCCAGGCGGTCACACACTGTGTGTCCTGAGGTCTTGAATATGGCTTGAGTCACAACAACAAAAGATCCCTGCATTCCTTCAGCTCATATCTGACAGTCCACACACACATCCACTCATTCACCTCTCATGCCTCTTCATCACGGATATAACACTCCTTACAAAGATGCCGTGCACCTCTTGGTGTGTATCCTCTGCTCTGTGTCTATGCTCTAGAGGTGTAAGGCCAGGGTTAGCTGAAGGGTGATGTCTCCTGAGAAGAGTTCCTCGCCGTTATGTGCAGTTCTGTATCCTGTGATGAAGAGCTTCAGCCTGGGCTTTCAAACCGAGAAACTCCCCTTGAACAAAGTCTGTCACGGTTTTCCGCATTTCCATCTGCAAGGAAACCAATGTTGCTCTCACATCACTCACATCACTCACATCTCACTGTCACATGACCACCTACCGGACTGGTGTTTTCAGCTCTCAGCGCGTCCACCAGATGTCTGACAGTGAAGGGTTTTCCAACGAGAACGGTTATTCGCTGCACAGAACGGAAGAACACTCACGGTCAAAACTGTGTGACAATGGAAGATCAGTGATATGACACATCGCACGAGGAAAGTGTGTATTAACCTTTCCCACTCGAGGAATGTAAGGAGCTTGATTTGGCAGGACATCATTCAGACCTGAAAAACAAAGGTCCACAAGTAAGGAATAGCTCAGATATTCATCATGAAGTTATGTGCTGTGATAGGCCAGATTTACCACCAGCTCGTTCCAGAGCCAACCCTCTTTAGGTGTTAAACTACTGTCAGGATTTACTAAAGACATGCAGTGTAAAATCAGCGTTGAAAAGGCGTGGACAGGGTTACTTTTGCGGCTGACCTTATTACATATGCATTTTTAGAAGTTTTCCTTTCATTTCTTTGGAACGCCAGAGGAAGACGTTATAAGAACATATACAAACTTTTCAATGTACTGTGGCTTCTTTAGCTGGGATTCACAGTCTGCATTTTCACCTGTGTTACCCGTGGTCCCGACGCTAACTTGCGCTGCTCTTGGTAGATTGCGTTGGTCATTATGTAAATGATTTGACTGCGTCTGTTCTTTAATTTGCGTGTCATCAGTAGATCACGTGCAAAACTAGCCACTCCCATCTGCGCATTTGTAGAATTGCGTTCACGCTAATTTGCCCGGTTTAGTAAATCTGGCCCTTGAACTTGTACGTGCATAACTCACCTAGATGCCACATGGGTAAAATGATTGGGTGAAGAGAGCACTCTGCAATCAAACGTCCAATTCCTGTACAGAAACAAAAGGATTTACTTAACTAAACATAAGGGTGAAACAAGAGGTATCTAGTTATTGGAGCGTAAATCTTACCCCATTTTATCCTCATGAAGTCTCCAGTCATGTTCACTTTACCTGGGAGGAGAAAACATTAGGAAAGTCGTACACTAAACAAATATTAAGGTTAAAAATATGAGTGTCTGTACCCTCTGGAAATATGTGTACCCAATCCCCTTGATTCAGCTTTTCCAACAGGAAATCCATTCCTTTCTGATAGACTCCATCTCCTGCAAAACAGAGGACAGTTGGGCCGTTTCATTTACAAACCCTTATCAACTTGAGTGTCTTCTATATAAATTGGATTTAAAAAGCACTGAGAACTGTACTATTAGCATGTATTTGTGATTTATCATATTTGACTGTCAGTTAATAGCAATTAGGTAGAGATAAATGACTCTTCTTCTAATCATATTGCACTGATAAGATTAAGCTTACTCTTACTCTTTACGATCTCTTCCAAGCCGACTGCTTCTGAACACAGGGCCTGCCTCCAATACAAGGCATATTGCTTTTACAACAGTCAAATGTTTCAGACTAGCTTATGTGGAAAGGCAGATAATGGCTTCAAAACAAACAAAAAAACAAATTTGACAGAATAACAGGATACAAATATTGATCTGACACTTCTTGTGAGAGCAGGTCAGAGGACAGCACAATATTATACTTTACACAAGTCTAAAGTCACTCTGCTGTAATAATGTGTGTGTGAAGTGAATGAATGAATGAAACGAGCACAATGATCTTAACATCACACATGTGTTCTACTATTTAACGTACGATATGATCCACGAATGACTGTAAATGAAATGAGCGCAGCACAGTCTCAAATCAAATATCTGCATTGTTGCCTGTGCGTCTCTCAGAAATAAGAGCTTGACAAGAGTAATATCAACTAAGATACCGAATTAAAGAAAAATTGTATAAAACCTGTGTGTGAAATAAAAGCAGACTGCAGAAATGATCAAATGTGTCATTAGATGAGTTTACCTCGAACAACAGGCACACACTTCCCTCTGCTGAAGAAGCTGGAGTGAAACTCTCTCGTGAAACAGATATCAGAGGCAGCAGGTGCCCTGGACACACACACACACACACACACACACACCGCACCACATGACATGATATGAACTGACAACACCTTTCCATGAGTCTCCAGATTCGGCCTTCATTCACACACACCATCTCATCCTGTTAAAGTTCCACAGCTGCCGGAGCTTCAGGACTCCTGAAAAACACCACAACTGCATCTCAGTTTTCTGCAGGCGAGTGTACTCTACAATACAGCGATCCGAGGCTCGGCCTACCCCAGAGGTGTGGGTCATCCATGCAGGACTGATGATTACACAGTGTGATGAGTGGTGTGTCCCGAGGACGCTCATCCACCAGGTCCAGCAAAACATCCGGGTTGTGCACCATCAGAGAGTTGAAATACTCTAGTGTCAGGCAAAATCAGAGAAAGGAGAACCGAGAGGAGAAAGTCATTCAGTTACATCTGCCTTAAGATCATAGCACACGTTACTGAAAATACGAGTATGGAGAAACATTGGCCTCACTGGTCCAAAGGTAACTGTAGGAGCCCACCATCCCCGTGATGACCCTGCTGGAGACCCTCCAGCCCAGGCGAGGGCACTGTGGGAAGGGCCATGCCACCTCCAAGGGCATCTCTCAGCATTCACACACACACTCACTGACACAACACAACACACAGCAGGCTTTAACAGCTGACAGGGTCTGTCAGGAATGTACATGTCTGTGCAGTTCAATTGCTGAGTGTATTTTTGCTTCAGATGTGGTATGTTATCATTTGGGGATAGATCTGTTTAAGCATATGTCCAACTAAAAATACAGGAGCAGCCGTTAATTACACAATCTTGAGAAATAGTGTGTGTAGTAATAGCGAATACACAAAACACAGCGACAAAATATGACATAAATGAATAATGAATGCTACAGATGTCAAAACATGAGAAACTTCCTCATTTTAAACTGAAACGTGTAATGTAAACAAGATAACAGCACTGAGTATAGTTATGGGTGTGGTTCATTGGTTTGAGATTTTCTGTAATTACAAAGTTAATTGTTACGTGTGGTTGATTTATTGTAAAATGTAAGGTTAGTTGTAATCTTCCCACCTTCTTCTGTCCCGTCAGCCGATGGCCGCAGAAATGCAGCGGAACCGGAAACACGATTCCACCGTGAAGGATTGTGGGAGGTGTAGTTTTTTAGTCGTTATTGGTTTCCTTGGCCTTGAGGGATCTATTCTAACATATTAGTATTAGGTTAGGAGGACAAAAATAGTGTCGCAGGACTACTGAAGGGCATTTATTTTATTTATTTGTACAGAAAAGAAGAGTATGTTACAAATACTACAGTATACAAGAAAATACAACAAACGTAACAGAGTTGCACACTAAGGGGATTAGATCTACATAAACATTGAAACATTTACATATTTTCTAAGTTTTTACTGATTTTTGCTTCATAGAAAATCGAATTGAGTCAATATAAAGCTCCATTTCTTTCTTAAATGATGTAAAACAGACTTTTTTACTGGAAAATTTACATTTGTGAATATTTTGCCATTAAAATAATAAAATGTATTATATAAACCTGACTGTGCTTGTCTCTATAGTTCTCCAAAAAAGACCAAATAGTAAATGTTTCCAAAACAACACAAACTGGCCATAAATGTTCTTACTAATGGGCAGTGCCAAAATAAATGAACCACAGTTTCAGGGCAACTGTCGCAAAAAGTGCAATTAAAATCAAATTTAAAATTTGATTCACTTTTTCACTTTTCACAAAGTAATGTTTAACTGGGTAAATTCTATGTATAATTTTGAATGATACCTCCTTAACTTTGTTTGCAATTAAATAATTGATTAGGTATAATCCAAACCTTTTTCCACACAGTATTGTCTGTCAATTGATTCCAATATGAGTAAATATAAGGCAGAGACATATTGTTTCTTTGAAATAACGCTCTTATGTTTTGTATGTTCTGTTCTCTTTCATAGGTTCACTCGACGCTGCGTAGCGATGACGCAAAGGGAACGCCCCCAGGGCGGTGCAGATTGTGAATTAATTGGCCTGATGGCGCGGGCGCCTCCTCAGCAGCGCTACGTCACTCACCCTTTATATAGTGAACGCGCCATCTGCTCCTCAGATTTTCTTCTTCAAAAGAAGCAATTCTTCTGGCCCGTGAACTAGTTCACTTTTCTTCGGAATTAGGATTCTGTCTTGTGCTTCAGCGACCACACTCTGTGGAACTTCGTTCTCCTCTCGGTGAAGCACTATGGATTTGCGTCGTTGCCAGCCTCAGTGCTCTCGCTTCATTGCAAGTGACGACCCGCACGGTAAGTGTGTAAAATGTCTTGGCATAGCACATGCTCGAGAGGCTATCTTTGGCGCTTCTAGCTACAAGTCTTGTGAGAATTTTAGACTAAAAACTAAGCTTGCCTGCTTTGATAAAGATATCCAGTCCGCTCTCCCCCGCCGCGCTGCTGTTAATGACGAGGCACGCGGCCTTCATGAAGCCGAGGCCTGGGGATCAGACGTCGAGTTTGAGGCGTTAGAAAGTGAGCAGGGCTGCTATTCCCTCTCTCACTCTCTCTCGCCCGGGCGCGCACGCCATGCCGATTCTCTGGTGGAGTTTCTTCACGACTATTTATGCCCCAGTCCAGAGGCACGCAACGTCTTCTCCTTTGGACTGGAGGATGTTTTATTCAACGCACCGTCTGATTCGGAGGATTTTGGGTCCACGGGCGACGCTCTGCGGCCTACACCGAGCTCGTGGATGTGTTAGCATTGAATGGCCGGACGAGCCTCGTGATTCTCAGTCCTCCAAGCTCGACGAACGTTTTCTGAGTGGTCAATCCTCTTCACGACACTTTAGAAGAAAGCTGCCATTTTTCAGCGATCTTCACTGTGAGATTTCTAGGCCGTGGAAGCAGCCTTTCTCCGTGCGGCTGACTAACTCCGTGCCGTTGACTTCACCAACCTGGTTGGTTCTGTGGAGCAGGGCTACATGTGCATTCCAGTGGTTGAGGACACGTTGTCCACACACCTTTCGCCTTCGTCCACTCCTTCCTGGAAGTCTCGCCCTCTTCTTCCGTCGAAGCCCTGCAGGACCACGTACGCCCTCGTGGGAAAATCTTACACGGCGGCTGGCCAAGCAGGTATGGCGCTCCATACCATGGCAATTCTCCAGGCCTACCAAGTGGAAGCCCTCAAGGAAATGGAAAGCGGTCAGAGACAAATGACAAATTCTGAACTGCTAGGATGCAGTCAGCTGCCTTTAAGCAGTTTATGCCTAGGAGGGCCTGTGATCCTCCTACTCCTTCCCCAGCGCCTAGAGACCGCTTCGCACACCAGAAAGAGGCCCCTAGAAGGAGTGACTAGCTGAGACATCTCCCACCTTGCACGGTCTGGGGAGGTCTTGGCCGTCCGATGCCCCGTCAGCACCCCCGTAGACCTATGGCAGCCAACAAAACCCGCTGCTTCAGCTTCGCAGGGGCATTTTTGATCCACGTGTCAGGAAACGGAGAGCTTCCCCCATCTCAGAAGGGAGGGACAGACTGCTGAAGCGTATCTGTTTCCCCTCGAGATGCTCTCCGGATCAAAATCTGTCATACCCCCCGCTTGGGGATGCAGAGTCAGCCTGCCAAAACCATCTTCCTGTATTGAAGGATGGGACACTCAAGGCTATCTCCCCTCAATGCATCTTCTCGCTTGAGCTGTTTCACCCACGGAAGGAGACGCATCTGGCTTTGTCCTCGTGTCGAATGCTCCAGCCCCTATGCTAGACCCCGGAATGAGAGAGACCTCGGTGATACCTGTGGGCCAATCTTCACAGTCAAAGGAGGCCTCAGGCCCTCCTTCGTTTTAGCTCTGTGCCCACCACCTCTAAACGCTGGCAGTCACTCAAAGAGTCTGGCAGCGAGGCCCCTACAAGGGCCCATTCCCGCGCAGCCCTTGTATCACCACCTAGCAGCGTGGAGACTTCTGCCAGGTGTGTCGCGCTGGGTTCTCCGCACAATCCAATTCGTATACATACTCCAGTTCCGCCGCAACCCTCCTTGCTTCGATGGGGTTCACCCCACTGTCACAAACAGCACCCTAGAGGCTTCTGTTCTACAGCAAAATGTAACGTCCCTCCTCCTGAAGGGAGCGATAGAGGAGGTTCCTCCTTCAGACTTGGAACACGGTTTCTTCAGCCGCTACTTCCTCATCCCAAAGAAGGATGGGGTCTGCGCCCCATATTGGACCTGCGTCGCCTGAATTTTTCCCTTTACAAAGGGAAGTTCAAGATGCTGACGTTGAAAACTATCCTGGCGCAGATTCGAACAGGGGACTGGTTCGTCACCGTAGACCTGAAGGACGCCTATTTCCACATCCAGGTCATTCCACGGCACAGGAAGTTCCTCCGGTTCGCCTTTGGGGGAAAGGCATATCAGTATCGGGTCCTTCCTTTTGGTCTAGCCCTGGCTCCGCGGACGTTCTCCAAGTACATGGATGCAGCTCTGGCCCCTTGAGGCTCCAGGGCATCCGTGTGCTAAATTATCTAGACGACTGGCTCATTCCAAAGAGTTGGTGTGTCGTCACAGGGACGTCCTTCTCCACCACCTCCGGTCTCTTGGTCTCAGGTTGAATGCTCAGAAGAGTGTCTTAACTCCTTCTCAGCAGACCACTTTCTTGGGTGTCCAACTCGACTCTCTCTCGATGCAGGCCCGTCTGGCCCCTGCTTGAGTTTCCAGTTTCCATGCGTGCTTGGCCCATTTCAGGCTCGGCCATCATGTAGCGGTGGGCATATGTCGCAGGCTTCTGGGGCTCATGGCAGCAGCCTCTCCTGGAGTTCTGAATGGAATTCATTCAGAACTCCAGGTGTGCAAGGCTTGTTCATCACACCCAAACAGTTGAGGCTGTAGTCACTGCCAAAGGGACTTCAAACAAGTACTGGGCCCTATTTGAACGATCTGAAAGGCAAGTATCAAACGCGAAATGCAAGTAACTTTGTGGGCGGATCTCGGGCGCTGTTGCTATTATACCGGCGGGATAAATTACTCTTGCGCCCGACGCAAATCTAAAATGGTTTGGTCTGAAGTAGCTTCATTACTCATAGGTGTGGTTTGGGCGTAATGTGAAATAAACCAATCAGAGCGACATCTCACATTCCCTTTAAGAGCAGGCGCGCTTGTTCCATGGCGGATTGCTACTATAACGGCGGATTTGACAGGCGCGCGCCAGGAGCGGTTCACAGCCGAGGAGACCGGCGTTCTCGTCAGGGCCGTAAAACACAGAGAAGTGACATTGGGGATGGAGAAACACACCCAAATTAGCTTCGGTTAAACAGGCTTATAATACTTTGGGTAAATGTGTAAGCTAGATTTATGCCTATTTTTTCACATTTTCATGGACACAACAATGATTTCCCTCGTGTGTTCAAATTTTTACTTGTAATAATGTATGATTTGCAAAAATGGGAACTGCTGCTTCTGTGTAGATGAGAGAATCAAAGTGTATGTGTTGTGCACACGCTACATTGATTATGGCCAAGCATGAGCCCTCAAAATAGCATATGAATAACATGCATTGTTTTCTAAACCTAGAATTGTTTTCTAAACCTGCAAAATAGCACCAGGGAACGTTTGTGCTGGAAAACGCCTCCTCTTTTCGCTGAATCGCCCCCGGGAGCGCAAGTTCATTCCCTAATTTACCGACGTGCGTCTGTGGAGGGAAAAGTCCTCTGTGCGTCGGGTGCAAAATAGGAATGATACATGCGTCGGTGTACAAAGTCAATTGCGCTGGGTGCAAGATAGGGTCCACTGAGTTAACAGTCTGAATACCTGTGCTTTTCATTTCAGTTCTTTATTTTTAATTAATTATATGATCAAGGCACAATGACTATAAAGGATTGATTACATGCAGATGCTCTTCACTTGTTTGTAAGGTGGCCAACTAACTACCATATAAGTATGAATGTTTGTTGTGTGCAAAGATTGTGGTTTGGACATTAAGTAATAGGTCTATAGAATTCATTTTATTTTTACACATACAAGTAGAAATTAATCTCATGTGAGATTGCATGGTTTTAATGCAAAAACCAATTTTAAACATCCAGTCAATTCAAACACTGTCAGTTGTAAATTAAACAGTATTGTTATTATTAAATTGCAAATAATTTACATAATAAGATAACATTCATGATATATACATACATTCAAGTAATAGGCATGACATACTGTAAGAGAGCATCTTAGAAATATAAGACACTTGACTGTAAAGGCACAACATCTGTCATCTGTTCTAAATTACATGGCAAGGAAAAGATAAACCAATGTGCATTTGTCTTTCTGCCCCTTAAAGGCTGTCAGAAAACATGCTACATAAAAAACAATGTATTTAAATAATTAAAATAACCCTCATTCAGTTGTCATTGTGAAGTCACCAGTCTGGAGCAATGTAGTTTAGGCACTTTAACGCAACCTCAAAACCTAGAAAACAAGCCTAAAAACAGGATAAACACACAGAGCATAACACTATTAAAAGCAGAACCTTTCAGAACATATCAACACTCATTTTAGCATTCTGTGTCCCTCGAATAACAACTGTAAAATTGAAAATGTATCACTGACCCATTACAAAATGCAGAGTTGTGAGAAAATGTTTGTGAACAATTGGAAAGGTCAGGATTTCTGCCTACAATGATCATCTGACCCCTATCATGCTATTTTAAAGGTTTCCTACAATAGGTTTATGTACATACATCCAATGTCAAAATACACTTTAATTTTCTCATAATTCATAGTTTTCACGTGACGTCAAGCCACTGCCCGCCAGCCACTTTTACCACGTTTGTACTAAGTACTAATGTAGTAAGAAAGTCATATGAAAAGGCCAAATTCAATATACACCTTATTGATTGAATATGTACAGGTAACCAGATGAACCTGGAAATTAAATGTTACATTTGTTTTCCATAGAAAACTATTATAAAGAAAAAAGCTTAACCATTTGGCACATTGTGTTCATATTCTGCTCGACTGTCGTCAATAAGGTGTGGACTGAATCTTTTAAACTCAATGTTTTAGTACATTAAGGCAGTTTAAAGGAACACTCCACCGTTTTTTGAAATAGGGCTTATTCACCTTCTTTCCTACATTTAGATAGGTGGGCAAATGCATTTTTGTCTCAGTGCATGCATTGTTTTAGTTTGACAAGGTCGGCGCTAGCTTAGCTTAGCATAATGAATGGAATCCTTTGTTGCCAGCTAGCATGTCCTGAGTAAAAGTGATATAAAAAATTTTAAAAACCCACCTAATTACTTCTTGTGGCCTGCGTATTCACAACAAGTACAAATAGCGATGCAGATTAACACTAGACGATTTCCTATGCAGATATTGACTTGGGACTATATTAGGGGGAAGCACAGGTGAAGCACTGCTACTTGGGCGCAGAGATATCACGCCCAAGTAGCAGTGCTTCGCCTGTGCTTCCCCCTAATATAGTCCTTAATATATAAGTCAATATCTGCCTAGGAAATCGCCTAGTGTTAATCTGCATCGCTATTTGTACTTGTTGTGAATACGCAGGCCACAAGAAGTAATTAGGTGGGTTTTTTAATTTTTTTATGTCACTTTTACTCAGGACATGCTAGCTGGCAACAAAGGATTCCATTCATTGTGCTAAGCTAAGCTAGCAGCCGACCCTGTCAAACTAAAACAATGCATGCACTGAGACAAAAATGCATTTGCCCACCTATCTAAATGTAGGAAAGAAAGTGAATAAGCCCTATTTAAAAAAACGGTGGAGTGTTCCTTTAAGCACTGGAACGTCCCGCTGTCTTTAGTGATTGAAATGCAGAAGCAGGTTCTGTATATACATCACAAGTGCCCAAAGCTTGAACTTTATAGACATTTTTGTTTTTCTTCTTTAGAGATGAAAAATGTACAGGCTTTTTGACAGGCTGCAGTTCTGTGGATGTTTTGCCCTCTCCACACCAGTCACATGACTGAAAACGGTGAATATGCATTGCAGCATCACCTCTCTTCTTCCATAAAGGGTTCGGTCTCTCTAAACTCCTCCTTTCTGAGACTCTGGCTGGTCAGATGGCCCAGTCTGCTGTAACTGGTCTTCAATAAATGAAGCCTGTTAAGGCAGCATATTCCTCTCTATGTTATTGTTTTTATCTCCACTGAGAACAACTGAGATCTGTTTATTCAGAAATCCATAAAATTTGAATCGTCTCACCAACCATTTTCTACAACTCCAAATGAAGTGCTGATATTGTCAAATGTTTTGCATGAGTGTGTTTTCTCACCGCATTAGCTGGAAATGCTCGTAACATGACTGCGCTTAAGCCTTTGTAGAGAGCGCGAGCTCCTTCGTCCCGTAACAGTGTTCTCAGCACGTCTCCTAAACCCTGGTAACGCCCGTCTGTGGCTGTGGGACAGAGACCGCAGGACAGTGTCCACATTTAAAGCTCTGATATTGGCACCCTTGGTAATTATGAGCAAACCGGACTTAAAAAATTCTCCCATTCAAAGTATTCACAAAAATGTAACCTTTAAATAAAGACAAATTTATGTATGTATATACTGTATATATTTTTTTTTTTAATGTCTCACCAAAACGTAAAATAAAAGTTCTATTAATGTTGCAATTGGTTAACAATTAACTAAATTCCATTATTGAGCAATTCTAAAAAAAAAAAATATGTTCAAAACCGCATTCTTGCTAATTAATTAAGGGTAACATCATTTATTATTATGCATTTATCTCTACACTCACCGCCACTTTATTAGGTACAGTACACTTGTTCATTTGCTGTTAATGCAAATATCTAATCACGTATATATTCACGTGGCAGCGCCTCAATGCTTCAGGCATGTAGAGATGATGGAGACGATCTGCTGAAGCTCAAACTGAGCATCAGAACGAGGAAGGAGGAAGATTTCAGGGACTTTGAACGTGGCATGTTTGTTGTATTCCAGAAACTGCTGATCTACTGGGATTTTCACACACACAACCATCTCTAGGTTACAGAGAATGGTCTGAAGAAGAGTAAATATCCAGTGATCTGCAGTTCTGTGGGAGAAAACGCCTTGAGGTCAGAGGTCAGAGGAGAACAGCCAGACTGGTTCCAGTGGATAGTAAGACAACAGAAACTGTTGTTAGTTAAACAAAGCCTGTGTTTAGGCTATAAAGGAAATACAATTTGGCCAAAGAAGAACTTTTACTTTATGTTAATTTAAAAGCATCCTACTTCAGCGTAATATATACATATCTTTACGCTTAACACTTAGAATTATTATCATTGTTATGTGACGATTGGGTGCGGATATGTAAATCAGAGAAAATCAAAGGTTTATTTTTAACAGTAGATCCGGTTGACGTTAGAACTGATCCGCATCTCTCTGAGTGACAGCTGATACTCGCGTGATCCACTACTGGTGCATGGCAATCGTTCTCCTAAATACTGCTTTTTACTTGACTTTATTTTCATATGTGACCTTGAAGAAATCCAAAAGACGTAATCAGATCACAGTTCTTCCATATTGTGGTGCTTGGATTACATTACTGAATACTTGTTTTATGAAGTCATTTGTAACTGTAACGGATTACATTTTTAAAGTGACCCTCCCAACTCTGACATTGACATATTCAGAAGAAATGTTTGTTGTGTACCGGTTTGATAGTTTGACTTCAGCACATCTGCAGGCAGAGCGATCAGCCAGTTTACCATGCCAGCAATCCCCCCCGCGAGAAGAACTCTGGACGTGCTGAGATGATGAACACTGGGGTAAATCTGAGAATATTAGTTATAAATCTAGATATTATTTATAGCCAGAACAACAAACTGACTCTTACCTCTCTCCATCAGGGGTCAGGTAGTGTTTTAAGAAGTCATATGTTAGAAAGTATATACCATTTGAGGGCACATCTAAATAAATCAAAAAGAAAAATAAGTTAGTGTTTATCACAATCATCTTCATAAAATGTGGTCCTTAAGGCAGATTAACAATTCCCTTACAATAATAAGTTTATTCAAGTGTGCTTTTAGTATAATTCTTTTAAACTAAAAAATAAGAAAGTATACTTTCAATCTATTTTGTACTTCTCAGAAATATACTCAGAAAATTACACTTAAGTATACTTCACCTATACTGACAGAAAAGTATATTTGGCCTGTACTTGTACTCAGACTCATGATGTATTGTTTCTGCCTTAAATTATTACATTGTTTCTGACTTAAATTATTATATTGTTTCTGACTTAAATTATTACATTGTTTCTGACTTAAATTATTATATTGTTTAAATGAATACATTATTAGCTAACTGTGTGATTTGTATATGTACATTTCTGAAATACATAACTAAGAAAGTCATCTCTGATAACAGATCACTCTAAATTGTAATGTGGACTCATGCATTTTCTGTAAAGCTGCTTTGAAACGATGTGTATTGTGAAAAGCGCTATTCAAATAAATGTGAATTGAATTGAATACAGTCACAGTAAAATCAAAAAATGTAGTTGCAAATTAGTTGTGTACTCAAAGTTTACTACTGGTAAGTATACTTGAAAAAAAGAGGGCAAATTTAGTCACAATTAGTATTGAAATATTACACTTACAAGTTTACAACTAGTACCTTGATATTAGTATACGTACTAAATTAAAATGAACTTGAAGTATCCTTTATTTTTTTGTAAGGGTTGCTATTTCTGATAAAATACACAACATAGTAACGGCTATGGCATGACAAACTGGTTCGCCAAGCAATGTGTGTGTCACTGTGCAGCATCCATAGAGGACACCTGTTAATCTTAGTTTACAGGTCAGGGACTAAATGATGTCATCTGAAGAACACACACATACAGTGCAGTACAGTACAGTATACACACACACACACCTCTGATTAGAGTCAGAACAGTGCCCTTGTAGACACTGCAAATTCCCTTTTCCTTATAAAGTCTGAGTCCACAATCCACTGGTCCAGTGTACTTCAGCTGACAGGCTGAGGACTGGGTCTAAAACACACATGCAATCGTCAAATAAATACAAAATTGTACTTGTACTGTAAAGAATTTGTTTTTCTACTTTGTTTTGAAGTTTCAAGGGATTTATAAATGTTCCCTCTTGTGACTAGGCCCAATGTGATTTCACAGACATTATGTAAATTTAACTAAATTTACTGATCACGTTTCTGTAACGGTTTTGTTTGGTTTAGAATGTTGCCCAGTTTCCTTTAGTTCCTGTTTCCCCACTCAGTTTAGTTTCCTTGGTACTCATTATTTCTCCCTAGTGTGTTTCAACAGTTACTCTTTGATGAATTGATTATGTACACCTGTTCCTCTATCTAGTTTCCTTTATTTGTATCGTGTGTGTGTGTGTGTGTGTGTATATGTATACTCTAATGTATATGTGTTTTAGTCATTGTGTCACGGACAGATGATGATGATGATGAGGAGGAGTAGAGGATCTTAAAAGTTTATTTAACAAAAACAAGATAGCATTATCCAAACATAACAGTAATCCAAACAGAAGAAGAGAAACATAACAGCGTGTATAACACAAACTGAAACAGAGTGCATTATTTACAGATGAACAACAGAACTAATGTAGGCAGGTGTACTCTAATCAATCAAACAATGAATTACCATGACAACCAGGGACAACGGGAACACAGGAAACAAAGAGAATCAAACTAGTCCTTGAACATGACACCAAAACACAGACAAAACGTGACGCACTGCTTGTCGGTTCTCGTTCATGTGTGGTTTATGTCTCTGGAGTTAATTCTAGTGTTTTCCTGAGTATCTGAGTTTAATAAAGGCTGTTCCTTTTCGAACGGTGACTTGTATTGCGTCTGGGAAAACTCCTATTCTCCAATTACTGAAGCCTTTTATAAAATAACACAGTGCTACTGCACAGCCATGCACTGATCTACATGCACGCTATTGGCTGGTCAGTGGGAACTGCACAAACCTGTGGTGGAGTGGCATAACGGCGCGAACCAATCGTTGCACAGCCTGCCGACCCGAGTGCAGAGCCCGCCAGAAGGGGCGGGGCACCTGCCTAGAAAAGCAGCTCATTTCGCCATATGATTCAGATTTAATCTCCTTCAGCGACGATCTTCGGACTTCGCAGATAACTCCAGAGAGCCTTCCTTGCAGACGAAACAGAGCCCAGCAGCGGAACAGCGAGCAAGCAAACGAGCAAGCGAAGGATAATGGCCTAGGATAATGCTGGACCCTGAAACACTGAAGCAGTCCTGATCATCCATACAGGAAGAGGGGAGGGTTAAGTCTCGCTGTGGCCGGACCACCCTCCAAAAAGCCCAGAGTGTTCCTCCAAACACCCTGTTCAGTTCCGGCTGTTGGAGAAGATGTTGCAATTGCAGGTTATGGGCGTGATAGCCGCTGTTATAGCACACAAAATAAAAAACACAAATACTCGGCAAAAGAGCACTTTTCCTCTTCCACACCCCACAGGTGTTGGCACCCTGCCCAAATGCAGGGTTCCGCCCCCCAAAATTATGCAGCCAGGCCAAGGCATGGAGAGCTATCCCTGGCGTGTCAAAATGGGTACTGAACATAATAGAACGAGATTACTCGCTCTATTTTGCTCACAAACCAACCCGCTTTGCTGGCATAGGTGACACAGCTCTTCGTAAGCTTCGGTGGCCGCACCAAAGGGCTTCTGGTCACGAAGCAAAGATTATCCCGAGGGATAGTAGATGCTATCGCTTCAGCTTACGCTTCAATGGGCCTTCAATGCCCCATTGGCATCAGAGCACACTCCACCAGAGGCATGGCCTCCTCCTGGGCGTGGTCCAGTGCGGTGTCTATTGGCAATATATATCAACTGCCTAGAAATTATGGCGGTTTTGCTGGCCCTCAAAACCTTCCTACCACACCTGACAGGTCACCCTGTCTTAGTCCGACAACACGATAGTAGTGTCCTACATAAACTGCCAAGGCAGATTCAGGTCAAGACCTCTGTACAGGCTAGCCAGAAGCCTCCTCTAATGGGCACAGCTCAACCTGCGATCACTGAGAGAAACGCACGTGCCGGGCAAACTGAACCTGGGTCATGTGTACCCAGGGGAATGGATCCTTCACTTCGCTTCGCTTCGCAGGAGAATCCTTCGCTGAGAAACGCTGAGATAAAATCTTCGTCAGATTTTATAACCTGGAAGTCCCTGCACTACAGGCACATATCCTCTCTGTATAGTTGGAGCTGGCCTCTGAAAGAGCCCGGCCCACCATTACTCTTAGAGGTTCCTACCAATCTCTGAACCCTCTTCAGGGCACGCATTAGCCCTTCTGCCCTCGGGGCCATCGAACATGTCGTTCGGCTTGAACATATCACGGCGTGAATGGATTGGTTCGATGTGATGTGAATACGAGTGACCGCTCGAAAGGGAGCGACTCGGTTACTTATGCTACCTAAATTTAAAGTGTTTTGGTTCTCAAGAACAGTTTTTTTCTCTTATAGTCTTGTGCTTTTCTTAATGAAAGTCGAGTGAGCTATACAGTATGTTGCTATAGTAAATTGGTTAGGCTTCATTCATGAGTCTTTTTATTACCATAATAATGGTGTCCATACTATGGATACAGGTGTATTTATGACAGTAGTGTGTGTGTGTGTGTGTGTGTGTGTGTGTGTGTGTGTGTGTGTGTGTGTGTGTGTGTGTGTGTGTGTGTGTGTCAGTAATGTGCCCTGCCTGAAGTAAACACTTGATTCTCTCTCCAGGAGCCACGATCACAGTGGTGAACACTCCTGCCAGCATCCCTGCCAAGCAGATCTGTGTGTACCTGACAGAGATAAAGCCACGGGAAAGAGGAGGAGAAACAAATCTGTTCACCTTCTGCTGTCTTCAGCTACATGAAGATGAACATACATGAGCTTTTATTAAGACTACAAATTGTACCTTCAGACACATCATGGAAATTGAGTGTGTTAAATGTGACATATTCAGCACAGACTTGACATCATTTTAAATGACAAACGTCCCGTGTCTCTGCTGTACTAACGTGATTGGTACAGTGGGGTCCCGTTGCAGAAGTTCCTTTCCCAGCCCAAAGCCAAAGAAATTCAGTGCCATCATCGGGGTGACACCAGCTAGCGGAGCACCCATCCCTTTATACAGGCCAAATACCCCCTGCAGACAGTAAAACAGGGTAAAAGAAAGAGTTTGTGAATGAATCAGTGGTTCTCAGCTGTTGAGTCGCATGTCTGCTGTGATGACTTTGCAGACATCAGGTTAGCAATATAAATATGTGCTTTTAAATTCACTTCTCATATCCTTTGTTGTTGACGTCAAAGGTTGTGCATCCAATCAAAGTATTTAATTAATATTTCACTTGTCATATATAAATATGACACACTAAAGATTTATCCAGAGAGTTGTCATGACTGGAATAAATGTTTTAATAATTACATATATAGACCTTTTTCACTAATTCAGTGTTGGTTCTGGGAACGTAAAAAATGTCTAGTTTTCTTGACGTTAGAGGAACGTGTTTTAGAAGGTGTGTTGTTCCTCAAACGTTCTTTCAACTTAATTTTGATTAACAATTAAATATTCTAGGAATGTTGATTTGTAATATTCCAAGAACATAGAAATGTCAATGAACATAGAAATGTCCAGTTTCCTGAATGCTAATAGAATGTTAAAGGTTAGTATGATGTTCCTGACATTCTTTCACTCAAACACCTGCTGTGAACAAGCACTGAAAGAAAGAGAAATAAGAACACAAACTACAACTTTCTTCAGACACAGCCTTAGATGAACTGAAGATAAAAGACATTAACTCTCTGAAGATCTGATTAAACAACTCCACAAACAGCATTACCAGCTTCACTTATTACTAACCAGACTGATTTTATTTCTGTCAGACGTCTACAGAAGTTCTTATTGAGAATTAACAGAGGTTTAGATGTTAATGAATGACTGTTTCGTTGGATGTTACTATCATGGTGATCAGCGTTTGCTTTAGTTGGGCTCTTGACCCTTGACTCTTGTTAAGTAACTTTTTTTCAGCCTTTGCAAGTGTTTTCAGAAAACATTTCTGCATTGATATTGAGACCAACACTGAATATTTGGAGAACGTTCTTGTAACAAAACTCTGTCAGTGTTGTTAGTTTCTCAGATGATCTGTCATGTAGTGGGGACACTTTATGTGTGCTATTCCAAAAGCATTAGCTTACAGAAAGCTATTACCTCTTTGAAAACAGTCTTTCGGAGGCAGTCATATGTTCCTCTGTAGACAACACTTCCCTGAGTTTGCAGACGGACCTGTGGAAACATGAGTACTGAAAACATGACATAACTCGCAGCACTGTGAAGAAAGACACATTTATCTGGAGGGAGAACAATTCGAGATAAAGCGTGGTCTAATAAAAACTGATAGCCCTATGTCAGTAAAAGCTGGCGTTATCTGCCTTATTCGCTCCCTCTGTGTCTTTGGATAACATATCACTACTGTCACAAATGTGTGACCGTGTTACTTCATCTGTCCTCGAAACATTAACCACTCTAAAACTGCTGAGCAATCATTTACTGAAGGAATTGTGAAGAGAAATCCAGTCAAATGCATTCATGCACTATTCTTAAGTCTGTAAATATTTGGCAGCTGAGTGAATTTTGTCATATAAACCAGAACTGAATTAATGTTGCACAATAATTGTGATCTATTCTGGTCTTCTATTTACATATTATAGCATCAGAATAGCACTATTATGCATTATTATGTTTGTCTAGATGAATGCCGAATGTATCACCCCAAAGCTCCTGCTAAATCATGTTAAAGCAGATAAAAATATGACTTTATAAATGACACCCTTGTCAATGTATGTTCCTCTTAATTGTGCTCTGTTTGTTAATCTTGGGGAAGTTTTACCTTGATAGTGTCGAGCGGGTGTCCAGCGAATAAGAGACAGAGCCCACCAACCCCTCCAGCCACGAAGTTCTTCAGAGGAGAAACCCTTCTGTCGGACTCGACAGCATCCATTATTACTACTATAGGCCTACTACAGAATATAATATTCAAGAACCCCAACTAGGCTACTCCTCTGAGTGTCTGTGCGCTCTCTTCATTGATCATCTGCTTTCAGTGGACTTCACCACTATTTCCCTGAGCTTGCAGAACATCTTTCAACCTTTTACAATTGCCTCCTCTAACGGCAATTGGTATGAATTGCACGTAGAATAAATAGAATTAAATAGAATAAATGATCATTATTGTTATTAGCCCGAAAGTGTATGCCTGTTCCCCCACTTTTTGAAAATGTCCGTCTTAATTTAGTGCTTTATTTTTGACTCGACACAAAGTTTTATTTTCCGCCCAGCCAGCTGTGTGTAAATTAAAATGTACAGTCGCCATCTATACGCTATAAAAAAGCGCACCGTGATGAATGAGATTTCGCCTTTAAGTCAGAATTGTGAGATAAAAAGTCGCAATTACCTTTTTTATTTTTTATTCCATGGAGAAACAAGCTTCCATATCCACACGGCGAAGTAGCGTGTGGCAAACATAGACATAATAAATAAATAAATAAATTTATTTATTTATTAATAAATAAGTGTGTATTATGTCTGTGCTGTGCGCTGTTGTCCTGTAGATGGCGGCGGTGTGACGAGGATCAGCTTCAGCTCACTCTCATTCATCAGCAGAAGAAGAAGAAGAAGAAGAAGAAGAAGAAGAAACAACCGGGAAACTGCTCTGATAGAGCATCACTGACAGGTGAAAACTGTTTTAAACATCTTTTCCTGTGTTGTTATTACTATCATTGTCATTTACTCAAACATATGTAATGTTAATAGTTTATATCATTGAATCTGTTGGTCCTGATGTTAATATCGTAACGCGTAACGTATGTATTGCGTTTGTAACATCCAAAATGAGAGAGAAACGGAGAAACGGTAACGTTACATGTATTTATGTATTTATTTCCATTGTGTGTGTGTGTGTGTGTGTGTGTGTGTGTGTGTGTGTGTGTGTGTGTGTGTGTGTGTGTGTGTGTGTGTGTGTGTGTGTGTGTGTGTGTGTGTGTGTAACACAGGGATCGATCGCTATGTCTCAGAGGAAGAGAGCGGTTTCAGCTTCTCAGAACAAAACTCAGAGAGTAAGAAATCACATTTACAAACGCGTTATATAAACAAAATATTCTTGTTTTAAAACAGAAGAGTAACCTAAATTCTGAATTTTGAGAGCTGCGTTGGTAAGAAGTTCACAACACATTGTCAATGATTGTGTGTGTGTGTGTGTGTGTGTGTGTGTGTGTGTGTGTGTGTGTGTGTGTGTGTGTGTGTGTGTGTAGCGCTCTCAGGCGACACTGAATGAGGATGAGGAGGAGGCGTCCTTCAGCCAGGTGACATCATCACAGGTCCAGAGAGCCCGAGAGAACTTCACATCTGACCAGATCGACCGCAAGGTGCTTTATGATACTCTGTCCTTTTCTTCTGTGAATCATGTGACAGAGTTAGTCTGACTGTGAGTTAAAGCTGGTTCTTCACTGATGAAGATGTGTATTTCAGTGAACATGACTTCAGCTGAGCTTCAATAAACACTGAACATCCCAAACTCAAACATTTCGAATGCTCCAAGAAATCACAACTGAAGTTTTCTAGCTTTTAGTATGAATATGCTATGTTGGCTTAATATGAATAAGTATGCTTACTTATCTATATGCTAGTGTGCTCCAGAACAATGACAAGCTTCACATATACTGGATATATGCACTCAGATTCACAGTCTCTCTCGTCCACCAATGGGCATCTTGGATTTTGATCATTCGGCTCTTCAGATTTTCTGTCCAATCAAATGCTCACTTAAACCTGCAATCAGAATTCAATTCTGCTGTAAAGCAGCTCTAAGAAAACAATAGTAAACATTATTTAATCATTAGTTAGTTGAATGAGTTCAGTGATAATTCAGTTTAGTTCAATAACTGTGTAAAGTTCATCAAATATGAAATGATTTTAATTCGGCTATACAGCAGCTCTGCACAGTGATGTCATCATCATCCGCTCAGCTCAGTTCTCGTCCAATAGTGCCAGTGCCGTCAGATCAATGATATTGATGAATATTAAGTTTCTCCAACTAAGCAAGCCAAAATGTTATATTAATGTTGATCATAATAGTTATATTTGAATGTTTGTCTGCTCTCGTGTCAAGGTGGCAGAGGTGGTCCAGTTCATCCTGATTAAAGACCAGAAGAAAATCCCCATTCGAAGAGCAGGTTTGTCTTCTGTAGTCAGTGAAGTACGCTTTATGACATCCCTATCATACAGAGAAATCATGATTCATTATAGAAACATTTTATTAAAATTTAATACATATTCATTGTTGTCTGTCTTTTGACTGATTTCTGCAGACATTGGCAAACATGTGATAAAGGACTACAAACTCCTCTACACAGACATCATGAACCGAGTGTGTCGTACATTTGAGCAGGTAGTGTGTGTGTGTGTGTGTGTGTGTGTGTGTGTGTGTGTGTGTGTGTGTGTGTGTGTGTGTGTGTGTGTGTGTGTGTGTGTGTGTGTGTGTGTGTGTGTGTGTGTGTGTGTGTGTGTGTGTGTGTGATGCAGGTGTTGAACACCTCGACTGAAGGGCCTTTATAGTGTGAATATGAGCAGAGCTCAACTCGTGTGTGTGTCATTCATGAGTCTTTTTATTACCATAATAATGGTGTCCATACTATGGATACAGGTGTATTTATGACAGGTGTGTGTGTGTGTGTGTGTGTGTGTGTGTGTGTGTGTGTGTGTGTGTGTGTGTGATGCAGGTGTTTGGACTAAAGCTGGTGGAGACTGATCCCAAAAATCACATTTATATCCTGATCAATAAGCTGGATCCCATTCAAGGAGAGCCTGTGAGTATGTAAGTCACTCACACACACACACACACACACACACACTCTCTGGATAAGCACTACTATAACACGCTTCCATGTACAAGTATGTATTAGTCAAAAGAAAACAATATGCAGTGCTTTTTAAAGGCTTCCATAAAATGAAGATAGAAAGTCAGTAAAATAGCACAAATGAAATATTCGAGCATATAACCCAACATTACCCAGAGTCTGAGGAGACCTTTACACGACAGCGATGGACTAAACACTGAAAGGCTTTTCCTTTGTGTTTTTTTGCGAACAGAAGACAAGGTTGTCGTAATGATCTCCGTTCACACAGATCTACAAAAACAACTGAACACACTGTATTATTGATGACAGGCCAGGAGTCGGCGATGTCACTTTGTAAAGAAACACACACACACCTATAGACTCGTGTGTGTGTGTGATGTGCGTGACTTCACCGTTTTCAGACTCATGTTGTAGTTTACATGGAGACGATAACTGTATCGCGTTCAAAAGTGTGTGTTTTCAGGCCCTCAAACGCTGCTGTCGTGTAAACGAGCGGCTGAAATGCGTCCGCTTCGACTTCAGTCCCTCATTAGTGCTGTGTTTGTCAAGATTAGTTCAGACTTGTTGTGCTTCTGTAGTAATGCAGTTCTACTTACAAATGACTGTATTTTGTCAATCTGGGTTTAAGTCGAGTCACCTTTATTTCTTTTCTTTTTTTTTTATGTTCATTTTTATTTAAACAACAATCAACATACATATTCACATAACAACACAACCAACAACACAACATGCATACAGACATGCATTGTGCTTTTACATCGAGTAGAGAAAGAGAAAGAATAACATCAGTAGATCAGAGGCAAAACCTGACGACAGCATCAGTTCGTCCAGTTACAGTTAGAATTGGTTTTGGAGATGATTTATGAAAGGATGCCACATGACAGTGAACTTAGACCCAGAGCCCCTTAAATTAAGTCTTATTTTTCCCAAACTCAGGAATTGTAACACATCTCTGGCCCACTGTTTAACAGAAGTGGGAAGGACTGTTTCCAATGAATCAGAATGAAGCGCCTTGCCAGCAGAGAAGTAAAGGCTATACAGTCCAGTTCACCTTTTGACAAAGTGTTTATTTTCACACACAATACCAAAGATGGCAGTTAAAGGATTTGCACAAACATCTTTCCTGAATATTCTAGAATAAGACACAAAAATCTGCGACCAACAAACAGACAGCCTAGGACATATCCAGAACATATGAGCTAAGGTAGCAGGGGACATCAGTGTGGCGTGTGCCCTTTATCGCTCAGGCCTGTTTCACACATATTGTGTGAGCAATGATGGGAATGTGACGATTCTGATCAGACTATCTATTGAACTTTCTGTTGCCATGAAAATGTGTCACTGCAGTTTTGGATATAGACAGACAGAAGCAGTGTTTGTGAGACTCAAACACACGTGCAGTATCCAGCTGTTCCTCTGTCCACACAGGCGTCCTGTAACCCAGAAGAAGGGGCTGCTGTTCGTCATTCTCAGTGTCATCTTCATGAAGGGTGGTGTCATCAAAGAGAGTGAGTGCTTCATCATCACACACACACACTACACCACTGCTGATCTCTTTCTGATGTGTGTTCATGTGTTTTCATGAACGCTGCAGATCTGGTGTGGAATACACTCAAGAAGCTGCGCGTGGATCCAGGGTTGGTGGACAAGATCCTTTTGGAAAAAGTCATTTTACTGATTAGCTTATTTTCTTTTTTAATAAATCACTGGTGTGTCCTCACAGGGAGAAGCATGACGAGTTCGGTGATGTAAAGAAGGTGGTCACAGATGAGTTTGTACGGCAGAAGTAAGTGAACGTGTCTTTCTGCAACAAAATGATTGGCTTCCTTTAAATGGTGTGTTTCCCAAGCCCTCGCTTTCAATACAAAGCCGTGTTTCACTGTTCCTCCGGGGACATCGGGGGCCCTATTTTAACGATCTGAAACACAAGTATAAAACGCGAAACACAAGTAACTTTGTGGGCGGGTCTTCGGCGCTGTTGCTATTATACCGGCGGGATAAATGACTCTCGCGCAAATCTAAAATGTGTTGGTCTGAAGTAGCTTCATTACTCATAGGTGTGGTTTGGGCGTAACATGAAATAAACCAATCAGAGCGTCATCTCACATTCCTTTTAAGAGCAGGCGCGCTTGTTCCATGGCGGATTGCTATTATAACGGCGGATTTGAGCGGTTCACAGCCGAGGAGACCGACGTTCTCGTCAGGGCCGTAAAACACAGAGAAGTGACATTGGGGATGGAGAAACACACCCAGATTAGCTTCGGTTAAACAGGCATATGATAATTTGGGTAAATGTGTAAGCTAGATTTATGCCTATTTTTTTCACATCTTCATGGCCACAACAAAGATTTCCCTCGTGTGTTAATATTTTTCCTTGTAATTATGTATGGTTTGCAAAAATGAGAACTGCTGCTTCTGTGTAGATGAGAGAAGCAAAGTGTGTGTGTTGTGCACACGCTACATTGATTATGGCCAAGCATGCGCCCTTAATATAGCATATGAATAACATGTGCAACGCGCCACTGACTAGGGCTGCAACAAACGATTATTTTGATAATCGATTAATCTAACGATTATTAGAACGATTAATCGACTAATCGTCGATTATTTCGCTGGCTAATCAGTAAGTTTGGAATGATTATTCAGCTTTTTCAATTAGTTAAAACACTGAGTTATACATATTCTAACTATAATATAAAAAAAAGAAAATCACTTCAGCTTTTGAAATGGTTGTTTTAATGAACTTTGAGCAACTAAACAGGTCATTCTCTTTAAGTTTTCAGATTTCTGTCCAACTCAAATCACAAACAAATGCTCTCTAAGCATTGCTTAAATATTATGTTCTCTTTCAATAGAAAAAAATAAACAAAAAAATAATCAGCTGCATTACATACAAACTTAAACTGCAAACAATTATTATAAGAATACAATGTAAAAAAAAAAATGACATGACGATTGAGCTGACAGAGACATTCTCATTCACCTTTTAAAAATGAACTGACATGATATTCTTCATAACATCTCCTTTTTGTAAGTCTTCATGAATATGGAACAAAATACAGGCAAGTGTACAATAATAATTAGGTATACTGTAATACCTAATAGTGTTACAATAATAAAACCAGCCCTGACTCCTAAGCTCGATCAAGCTTTATTCTATGCAAAAATAAATCATCACATTACATTTACATTTACATTTAGTCATTTAGCAGACGCCTTTCTCCAAAGCGACTTACAAATTAGGACAAAATTCAGCGAGTCATCATAAAGAGGCCAAAGCAACAACAACGCAAGAAGTGCTCAAAGTACGAAGTTCAGGTATTATTCAGAGTAGCATAAGCCTGATAAGTGGTTACAAAGGGAAAGGAAAACACTTTTTTTTTTTTTTTCTATAAGGTTAAGTGCTCACGGAAGAGATTGGTTTTCAGCTGTCTTTTGAATGTTGTCAGGGATTCTGCATTCCGGATGAGGGTGGGGAGAGCGTTCCACCAGCATGGAACTGTGAATGAGAATGTTCTGGAAAGTGATTTTGTGGCTTTCTGTGATGGAACCACGAGACGTCGCTCGTTGACCGATCGTAGGTGTCTGGTAGGGATGTAGACTCGTAGGAGTGAGTGAAAGTAGGAGGGAGCTGAGCCTGTGATAGATCTGTAAGCAAGCGTCAATGCCTTGAACTTGATGCGAGCAGCGAGAGGTAGCCAGTGCAGAGAGATGAACAGAGGAGTGACGTGGGCCCTCTTGGGCTCGTTGAAGACAAGACGAGCTGCAGCATTCTGGATCATCTGTAGGGGTTTGGTTGCACATGCTGGAAGTCCAGCCAGAAGAGCATTGCAGTAGTCAAGCCTAGAGATGACCAGGGCCTGGACGATGAGTTGTGTTGCATGCTCAGTTAGGAAAGGCCTGATTTTCCTGATGTTGTGCAGTGCAAACCTGAATGATCGAGCTGTCTTTGAAATGTGATCTGTGAAGGTCAGCTGGTCATCAAACGTTACTCCAAGATTTCTGACCGATCTTGATGGGGTGATTAATGATGACTCTAGCTGGATGGTGAAGTCGTGCTGTAGAGACGGATTGGCAGGGAGGACGAGAAGCTCAGTCTTTGCCAGGTTGAGCTGCAGGTGATGTTCCTTCATCCATGTGGAGATGTCCGCCAGACAGCTTGAGACCCGTGCAGCTACTGTGGGATCATCTGGTTGAAAGGAGAGGAAGAGCTGCGTGTCATCAGCATAGCAGTGGTAGGAAAAACCGTGTGCCTGTATGATGTGTCCCAGTGATGTGGTGTAGATGGAATTACATTACTGTAATTATATTATTATTGTTAATATTATTGCTATTATTAGTAGTATTGCATTAGGCCTATCTAATAAAGAGATTTACTGCTAGTTATTTAGCTCCAGCTGGAGAACATTCCCTCTCACCAGCACCTCTTGTTTCCTCTTTAAGTGCTTTAACATGCATGTTGTGCTCCCGTGAAAAGCAAGTTCCGCCTTGGATGTATTGCACACGACAGCATTCTTGGTTTGAAGTTTTGTGCAACTTTCACACACCTTGCTAGTTCGGATTCGTTTGCACTCCGTCATAATTCGCGCTGTGTTTTCTTCTACCGCAATAGCATTTGTAACGGCTGCATTACACTCTAGCGCTACAGTGCCGTAGCGGTCACATCGCGATATTGCAGGCCCTTACATTAGGTCATGTGAGATCAAACGACTACTCGACAACAAAGATATTTGTCGACAATTTTTTATTGTCGACTAATCGTTTCAGCCCTACCACTGACTTTAGACTAGGTTTTTCCTGGTCTGTGGCGGAATTGTTTTCTGAAACTGCAAAATAGCACCAGGGAACGTTTGCGCCAGAACACGCCTCCTCTTTTCCCTGAACCGCCCCCGGGAGCGCAAATGCATTTCCTAGTTTACCGACGTGCGTCTGTGGAGGGAAAAGTCCGCTGTGCGTCGGGAGCAAAATAGGAATGATACATGCGTCGGTGTACAAAGTCAATTGCGCTGGGTGCAAGATAGGGCCCCCGGGACCTCATCAGAGCCTCACCAGGGCCTCATCGGGCCATCGGCCGGAGGTTTGGCACGCTGAATACCTGGATCCAGAAGCGGGCCGACTGGGGCTTGAGTGGTCATAAACAGAGGCAGAGTTTATCAGAGTCAGGAGACGCTCAACACCGCTGCTCATTTCTCATGTGATCATAACCGGCTACCAGCTAACTTCAACGTTTAAGACATTTAAAATAAATAATAGCTCAAAACTCACTTTCAGACACCAGTGAGTGTTTGAAATAACTTCCTTGTGATCCGATGGGGATTCTGATCACAGTATGAGAGAGAAATAATATTCATAGGGTTCATTTATATAGCGCTTTTAACAATATGGATTGTTTCAAAGCAGCTTTACAGTGATAATGGGAAATTACAGTAACAGAGATAGTTTAGGCTTTACAGTAGACTTGTAGTCAAGACCGCCTAAACCGAGACCAAGACACTACCAAGACCAGAGGGTATCGAGACCAAGACAAGACCAAGACCAAGACAGACCAAGTCAAGACCAAGACCAAGTCGAGACCAAGACCGAGACCAAGTCGAGACCGGAGGGAAAAAAAACAGACTAGTGTTGAAGCTAAGCAATAACTTGTATGAATTCAAGAAAAGCAGCATACTAGGTTTCAGCCGCAGTTTACATTCAATTAGACGGTATTACTTCAACTACACAGGCAGAACAATACAGAGAGACTGTGTGTGACTGTGAGCTCACTGTGAATGTTTTTGCAGACTGGGTGAGATCAACTATGTGTAGGAATTGCATGACGGCTGTTACTGCACTATTAGAGGATTGAGACTCCCTTAACTTTTGTGTACTGTTGAGGACTGACATGACTGGTACTGATGGTTCATCTGACAAAACATCAAACACCTCCAACACCATCTTGCTCCTCCAACAACTGTCTAAAGAATGAGAAATATGTAACCAATTGAAATTATACTTAATGTGTAGATGAAATCGTAACATCAAATTAAAGATGTTTAGTCAACACAATGGAGATATGCAGATGATATTTAAAAGACCATTTATTTAGTCTAACACCATCTTAAATACAATACTGTAATCAAACACCAAACACACACACACACACACACACACACACACACACACACACACACACACACACACACACACACACACACAGAGAGAGATATCAAAGACACAAATTCATCTAAGCAAATGCCTGCCTATCTCTGCCGATTTCGGAGTCTCCAAATGAATCCATTCTGCAACTTTTAAATACATAATAAAATGTTTAAAAACAAAATTATAGGCTTAAGTGCAGGATCCGAAAGTTGGTCGTTTTGTCGCTATGGTTACACACACACACACACCGTTGGCGGTGCGCTCAAAGTCATCTGTCAGTTACCCAAAATCTCCTGAATGAAGTTAAAACCCATCATGTCACTGATATGTGTTTTTTAAATCAAGTGATCAAAGTGCTCGTTGCCGCTGCGATCAGTGCCGCGGATAAAATGTTTTCTGGTGTGGCTCGCGCACACGCCGAACTTTCACTCGGACGCGCGCTTCAATCCGTTCCGTTGCGGATAATAATGTTGCATTATCGAACGTTGTGTCGTCGTGGATATTGTAGTTTTGTATTGCTAAATCCCCCGACCACTATGTCGGTCTGAGACAGCGAGACCTAAACAAGACCGAGAGGTCCGAGACCAAGACAAGACCAAGACCAAAGACCGTCAAGGCCGTGACAAGACCGAGACCACGTAAAAGTGGTCTCGAGACCAAGACCGGTCTCGAGACATACATCACTACTTTACAGCAGCTCTAGAATAAAGTTATTGTCCAGCTAAAGTTAGTTTTGAATGATTGATTCACTTCCATTGCAAAGATCATTAAATATTAACTTAGGGGCCGGCCGCTAACACGACACACTTCTAATAGAAAACACTCAACGCGCTCCGGCCGCTCATCCGCACACAACAGTGCCTGGTGTCTCGAGAACACACTCCCTGAAACACACAGGTTGTGTGTTTGAGTCCCAGGTTAGGTGGTGTGTTCAGAGCCGCTGTTCCTCAGACCATGAACAGCTGGTTTATATCACACCATAGACAATAAAGGGTCCAGCAGAATGAAGACAGAAACAGATTCATGATCTTCATCAGAGGACTCCTGACATGTTTCTATGACTATAACCATAGTGGCATTCAGCAACTGTTTCAAGAGGGACTGTTAATGAAATGAGAACTTTAGATAGAGCCTAGCTGGTAATGCTTACAGGAATACTTCACTTAGAAATGAAAACTCTGTTTCAAACCTGTACTTTCACAAAAGAAGATGTTTTGAGGAATGTCAGTAACCAGACAGCTGATGGACCCCATAGGATGAAAAGGAAATACTATGGAAGTCAACGGGGTCCATCAACTGTCTGGTTTCCCACATTCTTCAAAACATCTTCTGTGTTCAGCAGAAGAAGAAACTCATACAGGTTTGGAACAACTTGAGGAAGAGTAAATGATGACAGGGTTTTCATTTCTAACTATTCTTTTAAAGCCCTTTGCTGACAACACAAGGACTGAAGGTTCTTTTGACCGCTGTTAACATTAGCAAAACCTCTTGATCTTCATGTCACGTGTCTCATGTGTTTCAGGTATCTGGAGTATGTGAAGATTCCTCACACAGAGCCGGTGGAGTATGAGTTTCGCTGGGGTCTGCGGGCGGAGAAGGAGGTGTCCAAACTCAAGATGCTGGAGTTCGTTGGAGAGGTCTGTTGAGTTTTACTAATGTTACATTCACCCTGGTAACATGTGCAGAGAGTTCCTCAGGCAGGGAGCAAATGTAAAAAGGGGCATTTATCACTATAATTTGACCACAATATTATTGTTGATCATTTTTGAGAGGGACACTTTAGATTCATTTTTGAAAATGTACCCGCACCCACCCTTGTTTAACATATATTAATAAAGCAGGGGTTTTCAAAGTGTGGCGCGCGAGGCAGAGTCCTGCACGGGTCCGATTTTGTAAATCCGCACCCGCCCGTACCCGCAGTGCTTAAAGACCCGTTTCCGACAGCAGCAATAATTAAAATCTGCACCCGACCCGCTTAAAATAGAACCGACCACCCGACCCGCACCTGAAATAAAATCAGTTTAGACTATCACATTATAGACACAATTACAAAAATGTTTATTGCCAGGTCATACAGAAGTTATTACATGACCATTAACACAAGGACAACTTCGGCCGAAGCTGTCAAAAGGCCGGAACATGAAGAACCTGGCTTTACCAGTGGAACAGACGCGGCTACAACACTATATCTGCCACGCAACTGACAATTTTGGGCTCAAACACACCACACCACACATACACCACACAGTGTTAAATTTGAAAGATACTGTTCGACAGAACTGCTTTGTTACCACAGTTACTGCGTGCTTCCTCAGGGATGAAGTTCCACCTTTCCGGCTATCCAACACGAAAATGCATGCAGCAAAGCCTTTCACAATATTTTCTTCAGATAACTCCAAATTTCTCCCACACACTGGACTTGATTTTTGATGACGTATTGTCGACAACTTTACAATCTCCACTAGCTATTCTTTTCTTCAACTCCTCAGCATCCATCTCGACGACGCGCGGTGAAAGTAGGTATAGAGATCCTGGGAGGGCGTGGGCACAAATAAACTGATGTGGATTTAAAATTATTTTATCAACTTGAAATACAGGCATATTTTTGTAGATGTGTTCCTAAAAATATGCTTATATTTTTACGTTTGCACGTGATTGTTTTAAACCCGTGTTTCCCCCGTTTCCGACCCGACCCGCACCCGTAACCGACACAGTTGGATATTTTTCACCCGTTTCAGCAAAAATCACGGGTACCCGAACCCGTGCAGGACTCTAGCGCGAGGACACGTCAGGGGATGTGCGGAGGAGTAGGGCTGTATATCCTGCTGACAAGTGGCTTGATAAATACAAGCAAAACACAGTGATCTGTATAGATATAGATTTTTTTTTTTTTTTTCATGGATAACTGATTTTTTTATTTTTTTATTTAATACCCTGTTTATAATTATATAAATATATTAGTGCTTGGCAACAATTAATTGCGATTAATCGCATCCAAAATTAAAGTGTGTGTTTGCATAATATATGTGTGTGTATACTGTGTATAATTATTTTGTAAGTAATTATCGTAAGTCCTAATTTGTAAGTCGCTTTGGATAAAAGCGTCTGCTAAATGACTAAATGTAAATTATTTTGTATATATAAATATACACATATGTACGGAAGCCCTGAACCGCAAAAAAATTAAATATACAAAAATCGGTGAAAAAAAAAAAAATCTAACATTACGAGATTAAAGACGAAACATTTTGAGATTAAAGTCAAAATTTCGAGAATAGCCCATATATAGTTTAGTGTTCCGTAGAAGTTCTATTTTCTTTTTCTTTTAGTAAATGCACCACATGTTTGGATACAGAATTATGCACTTAAAATGTATCCAGGAAGGATTTACAGTGAAGAGGGGGACAGTACGGTTACTGTTAAGTGTTCTCGACCCAGAGGGGAAAGTCTAGTTGACACAATCTCTACTGACACTTCAGGGATGCGTTGTGTTCGTGTCTAGGCACAGGTCCACCATCTGGTCTGGATACGGCCCGGATCCGGCTGACTTCAGTAAACCTCGGAATACCGTAAGCAGAAAGACTAACATTAGCATAGATGCCATTCTTCCAGTGATGTAACGAGTACATCGGGTGTTATAGGAAGTGTTCCCGGTTAGATGTTTACATCCATGACCGAGGCAGTTTGACTTCACGTGCGCATTTCCTAAAAAGAAATGTAAAAAGGTCTATAGAAGACTGTGTTCTCGTAATGTTTCGACTTTATTCTCGAAATGTTCTCAAAATTATTTTTTTTACGTTGCGGTTCAGGGCTTCCGTACATATGCATACCTATTTAAGAAATATTTGCATGTATATACTGTATATATATTTATACATAATTTATATTATATATATTTTAAATATTAATTAAAAAAAATCGTGAACAAAATATTTATACACAGTACACACATTTTATTGTAAACACAAACTTGTATTTTGGATGCGATTAATCATTGCCCAGCACTAAAATATATATACCGGTAATATATATATACTTAACCCTAATATTACCACTATTGAGCTCTCTTTTTCAAATGTCTTTTCCCAACCATGTTACATTTTGGTCTCTTTCACCCCGTTGTGTTTGCACCCGCTAATAAACAGACATTGCTTTGCACAGGGTCTTTAAAAGAAGCTTTATTTATTTTACTGATGTACGGCCCTGACATGTTTACCCTTAAAATGACTGTTGAACAGCCGTGGTGATTTATGCATGAGTGTAATGCCTTTCAGTTGAACACATGTATCTGGACGGAGTGCGTAACCGTGTTGTGTGTTCGTGTGTGTGTGTGTGTTCTCCGGCAGCTGTTCGAGCAGGATCCTCAGAGCTGGACTCAGCAGTTCAGAGAGGCCAGCACTCAGAGCACTGTGGACACCAGCAGCCAGAGGACATCATCATAACTCTGCTGTTATGTGCACTCAACTGCTTTCATTGTTACATTTCTTTGTATTTTGTAAACAAATAAAGTTATTTTCCAATTCTCTCATCTACTGCGTTCAGTGTCTGGTGTGGATTACGCCACGAACTCCAAGTGTAAGTCTGCAGTGTGGCCAGAAGTAAAGAAACACACCTTTATAATCAACAGCTTATTCCAGTCATGCCATTTCACAGATCACTGCTTCAAAATACACAATTTTGCTGACATGAGTTTTGATGACTTTGGAATATTTATAAAATGTTGAAAATAGTAATAATGAAAAATGAATACACTTAAATGTGTGCAATGTATGTAAGGAATGCAAAAGCCCTGACATGGAGTGGATAAATACAGAAGAAAGATGAGAAGGAAATCAGCAATAGCTTTCTCTAGAGTGAAGTTTTCATCTTTGCATTTGAGACGACATATTCATTGGCTTTAATTTATATTTAAATGTATTTATTTTAAATATCCTAGTTATTTTCAACAATATTTTTTAAAAAATTGGTAAAAGAGCTTTTGTTTAAAGGCCCAACAGACTGGAATAATTCAATCTATTACATTATTTTGGATGTTTAAACAAACTATCTCATTTTGCGTCGGACTGTACATGCTATCATTGAAGGTTTATTTTTATATTGGATGTTTATTTATAACATACAGATACTTTGTTGTACATTTATTATAAGTTATTATTTCAACTTTGTGGTGTTATTTTTCAATTAATGTTTGTGTTTTATTGTTTGTATTGTTCATTTATTTTTAGTCTTGTTTTGTTGTGTTTTTGATATAGTGACTTACACACTGTGGTGTACAGGACCCTCTGGAAGTGACTTACACACTGTGTGGTGTACAGGACCCCCTGGAAGTGACTTACACACTGTGTGGTGTACAGGACCCTCTGGAAGTGACTTACACACTGTGTGGTGTACAGGACCCTCTGGAAGTGACTTACACACTGTGTGGTGTACAGGACCCCCTGGAGAACGAGATGGTTCATCTCAAGGGGTTAATCCTAATAAATCAATTTCTCTAACATACAGTATCTACAATCTGCAGATGTAGAGTTCTGGTAATGTAGTTATGAGATATATATTGTGATGGGACCATAGAAATACTCCAGAAAAGACTTGTTTAGTGGCAGTGGCATAACTAGAACTTGTTCTCTTGCGTTCAGTTCTACTATATGGAGGGATATACCATACCTAAAGAAATTCCACAAAATAGCAGTGTTTATTCTCTTCATGTATGTTTGAGAGCAGGACCACAGGTGCTAAGGAGGCTGTAGTTCAGTGCACAGACATGAGGCAGGGGTTAGTTTAGCACAGACATGAGGCAGGAGTTAGTTTAGCACAGACATGAGGCAGGGGTTAGTTTAGCACAGACATGAGGCAGGGGTTAGTTTAGCACAGACATGAGGCAGGAGTTAGTTTAGCACAGACATGAGGCAGGAGTTAGTTTAGCACAGACATGAGGCAGGGGTTAGTTTAGCACTGAATGTGTCTTCAACAGCACAGACATGAGGCAGGGGTTAGTTTAGCACAGACATGAGGCAGGGGTTAGTTTAGCACAGACATGAGGCAGGAGTTAGTTTAGCACAGACATGAGGCAGGGGTTAGTTTAGCACAGACATGAGGCAGGAGTTAGTTTAGCACAGACATGAGGCAGGGGTTAGTTTAGCACAGACATGAGGCAGGAGTTAGTTTAGCACAGACATGAGGCAGGGGTTAGTTTAGCACAGACATGAGGCAGGAGTTAGTTTAGCACAGACATGAGGCAGGAGTTAGTTTAGCACAGACATGAGGCAGGGGTTAGTTTAGCACAGACATGAGGCAGGGGTTAGTTTAGCACAGACATGAGGCAGGAGTTAGTTTAGCACAGACATGAGGCAGGAGTTAGTTTAGCACAGACATGAGGCAGGGGTTAGTTTAGCACAGACATGAGGCAGGGGTTAGTTTAGCACAGACATGAGGCAGGAGTTAGTTTAGCACAGACATGAGGCAGGGGTTAGTTTAGCACAGACATGAGGCAGGGGTTAGTTTAGCACAGACATGAGGTAGGGGTTAGTTTAGCACAGACATGAGGCAGGGGTTAGTTTAGCACAGACATGAGGCAGGGGTTAGTTTAGCACAGACATGAGGCAGGGGTTAGTTTAGCACAGACATGAGGCAGGGGTTAGTTTAGCACAGACATGAGTTAGGAGTTAGTTTAGCACAGACATGAGGCAGGAGTTAGTTTAGCACAGACATGAGGCAGGAGTTAGTTTAGCACAGACAGGCAGGGGTTAGTTTAGCACAGACATGAGTTAAGAGTTAGTTTAGCACAGACATGAGGCAGGGGTTAGTTTAACACAGACATGAGGCAGGGGTTAGTTTAGCACAGACATGAGGCAGGGGTTAGTTTAGCACAGACATGAGGCAGGGGTTAGTTTAGCACAGACATGAGGCAGGGGTTAGTTTAGCACAGACATGAGTTAGGAGTTAGTTTAGCACAGACATGAGGCAGGAGTTAGTTTAGCACAGACAGGCAGGGGTTAGTTTAGCACAGACATGAGGCAGGGGTTAGTTTAGCACAGACATGAGGCAGGAGTTAGTTTAGCACAGACATGAGGCAGGGGTTAGTTTAGCACAGACATGAGGCAGGAGTTAATTTAGCACAGACATGAGGCAGGGGTTAGTTTAGCACTGAATGTGTCTTCAACAGCACAGACATGAGGCAGGGGTTAGTTTAGCACAGACATGAGGCAGGGGTTAGTTTAGCACAGACATGAGGCAGGGGTTAGTTTAGCACAGACATGAGTTAGGAGTTAGTTTAGCACAGACATGAGGCAGGAGTTAGTTTAGCACAGACAGGCAGGGGTTAGTTTAGCACAGACATGAGGCAGGGGTTAGTTTAGCACAGACATGAGGCAGGAGTTAGTTTAGCACAGACATGAGGCAGGAGTTAGTTTAGCACAGACATGAGGCAGGAGTTAGTTTAGCACAGACATGAGGCAGGGGTTAGTTTAGCACTGAATGTGTCTTCAACAGCACAGACATGAGGCAGGGGTTAGTTTAGCACAGACATGAGGCAGGGGTTAGTTTAGCACAGACATGAGGCAGGAGTTAGTTTAGCAGTTAGTTTAGCACAGACATGAGGCAGGGGTTAGTTTAGCACAGACATGAGGCAGGAGTTAGTTTAGCACAGACATGAGGCAGGAGTTAGTTTAGCACAGACATCAGGCAGGGGTTAGTTTAGCACAGACATGAGGCAGGGGTTAGTTTAGCACAGACATGAGGCAGGAGTTAGTTTAGCACAGACATGAGGCAGGGGTTAGTTTAGCACAGACATGAGGCAGGAGTTAGTTTAGCACAGACATGAGGCAGGAGTTAGTTTAGCACAGACATGAGGCAGGAGTTAGTTTAGCACAGACATGAGGCAGGAGTTAGTTTAGCACAGACATCAGGCAGGGGTTAGTTTAGCACAGACATGAGGCAGGGGTTAGTTTAGCACAGACATGAGGCAGGGGTTAGTTTAGCACAGACATGAGGCAGGAGTTAGTTTAGCACAGACATGAGGCAGGGGTTAGTTTAGCACAGACATGAGGCAGGGGTTAGTTTAGCACAGACATGAGGCAGGGGTTAGTTTAGCACAGACATGAGGCAGGAGTTAGTTTAGCACAGACATGAGGCAGGGGTTAGTTTAGCATAGACATGAGGCAGGGGTTAGTTTAGCACAGACATGAGTTAGGAGTTAGTTTAGCACAGACATGAGGCAGGGGTTAGTTTAGCACAGACATGAGGCAGGAGTTAGTTTAGCACAGACATGAGGCAGGAGTTGGTTTAGGACAGACATGAGGCAGGAGTTAGTTTAGCAGTTAGTTTAGCACAGACATGAGGCAGGAGTTAGTTTAGCACAGACATGAGGCAGGAGTTAGTTTAGCACAGACATGAGGCAGGGGTTAGTTTAGCACAGACATGAGGCAGGAGTTAGTTTAGCACAGACATGAGGCAGGAGTTAGTTTAGCACAGACATGAGGCAGGAGTTAGTTTAGCACAGACATGAGGCAGGGGTTAGTTTAGCACAGACATGAGGCAGGGGTTAGTTTAGCACAGACATGAGGCAGGGGTTAGTTTAGCACAGACATGAGTTAGGAGTTAGTTTAGCACAGACATGAGGCAGGAGTTAGTTTAGCACAGACATGAGGCAGGAGTTAGTTTAGCACAGACAGGCAGGGGTTAGTTTAGCACAGACATGAGTTAGGAGTTAGTTTAGCACAGACATGAGGCAGGGGTTAGTTTAGCACAGACATGAGGCAGGGGTTAGTTTAGCACAGACATGAGGCAGGGGTTAGTTTAGCACAGACATGAGGCAGGGGTTAGTTTAGCACAGACATGAGTTAGGAGTTAGTTTAGCACAGACATGAGGCAGGGGTTAGTTTAGCACAGACATGAGTTAGGAGTTAGTTTAGCACAGACATGAGGCAGGGGTTAGTTTAGCACAGACATGAGTTAGGAGTTAGTTTAGCACAGACATGAGGCAGGGGTTAGTTTAGCACAGACATGAGGCAGGAGTTAGTTTAGCACAGACAGGCAGGGGTTAGTTTAGCACAGACATGAGGCAGGGGTTAGTTTAGCACAGACATGAGGCAGGAGTTAGTTTAGCACAGACATGAGGCAGGAGTTAGTTTAGCACAGACATGAGGCAGGAGTTAGTTTAGCACAGACATGAGGCAGGAGTTAGTTTAGCACAGACATGAGGCAGGGGTTAGTTTAGCACTGAATGTGTCTTCAACAGCACAGACATGAGGCAGGGGTTAGTTTAGCACAGACATGAGGCAGGGGTTAGTTTAGCACAGACATGAGGCAGGAGTTAGTTTAGCAGTTAGTTTAGCACAGACATGAGGCAGGGGTTAGTTTAGCACAGACATGAGGCAGGAGTTAGTTTAGCACAGACATGAGGCAGGAGTTAGTTTAGCACAGACATCAGGCAGGGGTTAGTTTAGCACAGACATGAGGCAGGGGTTAGTTTAGCACAGACATGAGGCAGGAGTTAGTTTAGCACAGACATGAGGCAGGGGTTAGTTTAGCACAGACATGAGGCAGGGGTTAGTTTAGCACAGACATGAGGCAGGAGTTAGTTTAGCACAGACATGAGGCAGGAGTTAGTTTAGCACAGACATGAGGCAGGAGTTAGTTTAGCACAGACATCAGGCAGGGGTTAGTTTAGCACAGACATGAGGCAGGGGTTAGTTTAGCACAGACATGAGGCAGGAGTTAGTTTAGCACAGACATGAGGCAGGAGTTAGTTTAGCACAGACATGAGGCAGGGGTTAGTTTAGCACAGACATGAGGCAGGGGTTAGTTTAGCACAGACATGAGGCAGGGGTTAGTTTAGCACAGACATGAGGCAGGGGTTAGTTTAGCACTGAATGTGTCTTCAACAGCACAGACATGAGGCAGGGGTTAGTTTAGCACAGACATGAGGCAGGAGTTAGTTTAGCACAGACATGAGGCAGGGGTTAGTTTAGCACAGACATGAGGCAGGGGTTAGTTTAGCACAGACATGAGTTAGGAGTTAGTTTAGCACAGACATGAGGCAGGGGTTAGTTTAGCACAGACATGAGGCAGGAGTTAGTTTAGCACAGACATGAGGCAGGAGTTGGTTTAGGACAGACATGAGGCAGGAGTTAGTTTAGCAGTTAGTTTAGCACAGACATGAGGCAGGAGTTAGTTTAGCACAGACATGAGGCAGGAGTTAGTTTAGCACAGACATGAGGCAGGAGTTAGTTTAGCACAGACATGAGGCAGGAGTTAGTTTAGCACAGACATGAGGCAGGAGTTTGTTTAGCACAGACATGAGGCAGGGGTTAGTTTAGCACAGACATGAGGCAGGAGTTAGTTTAGCACAGACATGAGGCAGGAGTTAGTTTAGCACAGACATGAGGCAGGGGTTAGTTTAGCACAGACATGAGGCAGGAGTTAGTTTAGCACAGACATGAGGCAGGGGTTAGTTTAGCACAGACATGAGGCAGGAGTTAGTTTAGCACAGACATGAGGCAGGAGTTAGTTTAGCACAGACATGAGGCAGGAGTTAGTTTAGCACAGACATGAGGCAGGAGTTAGTTTAGCACAGACATGAGGCAGGGGTTAGTTTAGCACAGACATGAGGCAGGGGTTAGTTTGAGCACTGAATGTGTCTTCAACAGCACAGACATGTACATTAGACTACAGTTGTGACGTCACACGTGTACAGTACAGGTGCAGATTTGGACATGCAGCTCAGCTTATATTGCTAGAGATGATGGGTTTACATTATACGTGTGTGCAGATTTCTCGAATGGACTGTGCGTCCATTTTGCAATAAACAACAACACAAACACTTCTCGAACGAGCTTCCCACAACTGTATCGTGCATCCGCCAATGGCCGCTAGATGGTGCCTCTGCGATACCTCTGTATGCATAGTGATGCATTTTCACCGTACAGTAAAGCTTAATTTGGGATACATTAATTATATCATTAAGTCCCAGCAATATTAATGCCGCGTTGCAGGCAACCTGTAACCCGTGTTTTTCCAACTCGTAACTGGGAGTAACGTCATATCGATCTAGTAACGTTACGAGTTCACGGGTGGGAAGTCACGGGTTTGACTGCCGTTCCAGTGCACTTTCACAGGTATAAAGTTGGAAAAACACGGGTTACAGGTTGCCTGGAACGCGGCATAATATTTAAAGACTTCCTCATAGGACATCACTTCAATCTGGAGAAGGAACACAAACCGCGCTAGGCCAGGGCTTGCTGGGGCGGGGCGTCTGACGCCGTACTAAATTCTCGCGATATCCTTCATGTTTAAGAGAGTATTAGCATCTTCTCGCGATATGTGTTGTGTTTATGGAACAGGCAGTTATCGCGCGCGCTGCGGCGGGATTCAATGGCCGCCTGTTTTAGTTGTGTTATAACGAATATCACAAATATATATTAGTTTAATTTTTAGTGCAGTGCACTATTGAAGTGCAGGTTATTTTAGATATATATTAGTCTGCCGTTGAATATATTTGAAGTGCTCAGAGTCGATGTTAGCCTGCTTTCTTTTTTCGTGCTAGCATTAGGCGCTCTGAACAGCTTTACATTTTATTTTATTTTTTTATCAAACTCTCCGGAACAAGTAATTCGCCATGGGCTACCTAAAGTTAATAGAGATCGAAAACTTTAAATCTTACAAAGGCAGACAGATAATCGGGCCTTTCCACAAGTTTACAGCGATTATTGGGCCGAATGGATCAGGTAAGCGTGTTCACAGTTCGCTTATAACAATAACAACACTTTTAATAAACAATCAATGATGATTACACGTTTAACCATATTAATACATGCACATATCACCGCATTCATTTATATCCCTTATGTCCGTTTTCAAATAACCGTCAAATTATTCAACAAATCAATAGTTCATTCAAGTAATTTACCAATCAAATAAAATCAGTATGAGTGAACCCCATCTTTGCACTGTAAAGGGTGATACTGAAGTGGCATTCATCCAGATGTTTACAGCTCAGATGTGGTATACATGTGTAGCTGTGGTATGAAGGCCTTTAAAGGGTGTTTACTCTTGGATGTACAAAAAATAACTCAGACCTCTTTCAGTGCCAATAAAAAATCTCAACACTTGACTTATCAAAGGCTACATTTATTGTTTTTGAGCCATACAATATGCAATTATTATTATTATTATTATTAGTGTTTCCTGCAGGATTGAGTTTTGACACTGGTTGGAGGACCTCAGATCCTTTAGGAGGTTCACTCGGAGACTCCTAAAGGACACCCGCTATCCAAAGTCTATAAGGAGTCAATATAGTTCAAAACTATGCGCACCAAAGCACATATAATAAACTTTCCAGAACATAGTTTTCAATTGTAATTTTTTACATTTTCTTAATTCACAGTGTATGTATTCAGTGCAACAGCAAAAAGTGAGAAACAATATGCAACAATATGTATCGTGGATAGTTAAAAATAAAAATGACTGTGAGGAAAAAAATTAAGTTTACAGAGTTTTAGTGTCAGTACTACATTAGACTACTATATATAATGCTGAATATAATGTATAATAATGCAATGGGGGAATATTTGTGGTTCCTGATAAAGCCAGATGTCTGATGTTACCATTATCTAGTCAGTGACAGAGATCAAGCATATTCATCTACAATAATCCTGTATTTTCAGCTTCAGAATCATGAATATTGTAATTCTGGCGTCTCTATTGTCCTGTGCTTTGGGTTTCAGGACTAAATCCAAGCCTATTCATTTACACACTCAATGTAAAACCAAATTTACCATTTTAAATCAACAGTTAATTTTTTGATAACCGAATGTCTTGGAGTGTCACAATAATATCGTGTCGTGAGTTCAGTTTCGTGATATTGAACTACTCGTGACGTGAGGGTGTCGTTACACCCCAAGCTTGTGATTCTAAATCAAATCTATGCTGTATTTCGACTGTCTTTTATTGACGTTTATCTAATGAACGTTTTTTTAATTATCAGGCAAATCCAATCTCATGGACGCCATCAGCTTTGTTCTGGCAGAGAAGACCAGCAACTTGCGTGTGAAAACACTGAAGGATCTGATTCATGGAGCTCCAGTGGGCAAACCTGCAGCCAACCGGGCGTTTGTGAGCATGGTGTACCAGCAGGACAGTGGCCAGGAGCTGACCTTCTCCAGGATCATCATCGGTACTGCACACACTGCTCAGCGCTGGCTTTAGGCCGTGGCTTTAGGCCTGCACAAACAACAGGGTTGTTAGCAATTCTGATTCTGCTTATCGATTCCCAGTTTGCATTCCAATAAGATAAAAAAAGGGTCAATCATTTAGATATCAATTATTTATTCTGTGTGTTTTTGCAAAACATTATATTTTCAGCTGAGTAACATCAGCAAAAATCAGCAGCACTTACACTAGGAACTTCTGCCTATGGTTTAACAAATACCACAGCAAAAACAACTAGACTAATGTACATTTCAGACATTAATAAAGACAAGTAAACCGTTATAAATAAGAATAAATAAACAAATTTTGATCAGTTTTGATCCCTGGCCGGTCGATGCATCTCTACTGGCGAGGATTCTGAGTGGTCTAAATATTAAAACATGTACACACATCTTCTGTGGAAGTCTCAGGACTGAAACATGTTTGTCCAGGTGTCCTTTCATGCGCACGACGGACATGATTGTGATTGATTACATGTTTGGCTGTTCAATAACATACTTTCAGTGAAACCACAGGAGTTGACTTTGATTATTAATAAGTTGTGCAGCCCTAGAACAGAGAGGAATGCTTTTCTACTGCATGGTATCTGAACTGTTCATGTGTTGTGTAGGCTCCTCATCAGAGTACCGCATCAACAGTAAAGTGGTGGGTCTGTCTGAATACAGCGAGGAACTGGAGAAACTGGGGATCCTCATCAAGGCCAGAAACTTCCTGGTCTTTCAGGTTATTAGAGCTGCTGCTTTATAATTGTTCAGTTTTAAAGGTGGAGTGTGTCATTTCCACAGGTCTGGGCTGCGTTTCTCGAAAGCATCGTAAGCATAAGTACATCGTAAATAACTGGCACCAATGGTCTCTACGATCAGCTTAGCTCATGATGCTTTTTAGAAAATGTATGGTCATTCAGTGTTTTTATTTATGCAATGTCTTTTTAAATTTTAGATTACACTTTGACTTAGACATATATAAACACTTTACCATATTAAAACTATCTAACAAAGATTTGTATTATTCTTCCTTTGCGGATTTGCTTATTCACGTGACGATTTACGTTCACTGTGAACTGACCATCGCATAGAATATGAATAATATGGTCTAATTATTGTTATCAACAAAATCTTTGAAAATATCGAGATATAATTTGTCAATATTGCACACCCCTAATGTACAGTATTCATTTTTATATCTTCAGGTCTGACAAAGGTCTTAAAAGACCCTGTAACCTGTGTGTGGTTTTTTTTGTGCCAGTAAACATCTAAACCCCTGGCTCAGCTGGGCCTGAACTGGGAAACATGCTTAGCATTCTGGCTCAACTGGCCCTGAACTGGGCCTGTGGGAAACATGCTTAGCGTTCGGCCCTGTGTTCCTCTGTTCCTTGGCACTTTCTCCAGGGTCTCTTTAGTTTTTGAAAGCAAAAACGCACAAAAACATGAAGCTTGTACTTGAAGTTTAAATTACTCAGATGGTAGGATTTGTTTATTACTACAGTTACAGGGCAGATAAATGGACATAAACCAGAACATCCAGGAAGTAGCTACAGTAAGTGCAGACGTCTATCTGGTGTGTTTCTCCCACAGGGTGCGGTGGAGTCGATCGCTATGAAGAACCCTAAAGAGAGAACTGCTCTGTTTGAAGAGATCTCTCGCTCTGGAGAGCTCGCGCAGGAGTACGACAGGCTCAAGAAGGAGATGGTGAAGGCCGAGGAGGACACACAGTTTAACTACCATCGCAAGAAGAACATCGCTGCTGAACGGAAAGAGGCCAAGCAGGAGAAAGAGGAGGTGGGCTCCTAATGTTTGCCAGTACATCTTCTGTTTTTTCTAATTGATGTGAGTGTCTGAAAACCTGAATCTGTGTGTTCTCCATGTGTCGTGTGCAGGCGGAGCGGTACCAGCGGCTGAAGGACGAGGTGGTGCGCGCTCATGTACAGCTACAGCTCTTTAAACTGTTCCACAGAGAGTCAGAGATTGAGAAGCTGAACCGAGAGCTCGCCCACCGCAACAAGGAGATTGACAAGGACCGGAAACGCATGGACCGTGTGGAGGACGAGCTGAAAGACAAGAAGAAGGAGCTGGGCAGAATGATGAGAGACCAGCAGACCATTGAGAAGGAGATCAAGTGAGTCTGAGTGTGTTAAGATGCGCTTGGTCAGTCGGAGCACAAGTAGACGAGAGAGACATGTTCACGTTTACACCGGGTGCTTTAATCCGGCTCTTTTGCCCACTTTCGAGTTTTAAAGAAATAAAACCCTACGAACTCGGGTTTGATTTGGGTAGTGCTAGAGCCTATAGGCTACCTGTCTGTGTGTTACATAATACACTAAAAGAAAGGTTATATATCATGTTTTCTGGCTAGTTTACTTTATAAAATGTTGTTGTTGAGTCTTCTGGCTCCACTGTCTGGTTAAACAGTCTCCAAATGATCTCTTTCTCTCTTTCTTTGTGTGTTTTACACTCTTGCCCCCAGTTGCCCAGATAAGGCTTAAGCTAGTCCCAGACTAAAACACATGTTTGATCTGGTTTAACTGAAAGCACTGACTTGCACTGATACATTTAAAAGTGTCATTTTGTCTCAAGATACACACAAGTAATGTTTTTTTTTCTTAGGCACATTTATAAAAGCTACTTAAATGTCCTAATTGAACTAAATCCTAATCCTGGCTTAATCTAAACCCTGTCTGTGAGACCAGGCCTTGATGTTTTAGTGTAAACCATTCATTGCTGTGCACTTTCTACTGCATCATGGCTACATTGATTTCATTTAACAAATCTGGAAGAAAGTAAGTTACAGGACAGTAACACCCGTTCATGTGTGTGTGTGCACATCAGTTTGTTTGAGTGTTTGTGTGTATATTTTACACACACAGCATTTTATTTCATTAAAAATAAAACATTTGACTATATAATAAGTTAGTTGCTGTTGAAATACGTCACCACAGTCTGTGGAGAGTGTCCATTGCATGCCTGACAAATGTTTCTGACCAAAAGTATAGGAGTAAAGTTATCTGAGTAAAGCCAAGTATATCATGCAGGTTTTGTTGGACCTCTGAAAACAATCGTGAGGCCGCTTTTATATTTTCCCTTGGCGCGTAATGTTGCTTGATCACCCAACCAAGCAGAAAGTCCCTAAGTTCAACTATGAAAATGTATAAATAAAATATGATTATGGTTGATTAGTGCTCCGCTAGTTGTGAAATGTAAATTGATTGTGTTTGACATGTTGACAGGGAGAAGGATGCAGATCTCAATCAGAAGAGGCCTCTGTACATTAAAGCCAAGGAGAATACTGCTCACAAGATAAAGAAGCTGGAGGCTGCTCGTAAGTCTCTGCAGAACGCACAGAAATGCTACAAGAAGCGCAAGGGAGACATGGATGAGCTGGACCGGGAGCAGGGGTCGGTGGAGATGGCCAGACAGGAGTTTGAGGAGCGCATGGAGGAGGAGGCCCAGAGCCAGGGACAAGATCTGCAGCTGGAAGAGAACCAGGTACAGCTGTTCAACGGCTCCAGCTTTTCCCTCTCCACCCTACACATCCCAGCATAAACCATTCAAATCATCTACATGCTCAAACCACTGCTAATCTGAACAAAAGCAAGTCAAGGCTACTGAAAGTGTGCAGAGAGCTCTCTCGCTTTATAATCACTCATTTTAGTTCATCTAATCTAAAGCTCTCTCCTTCTGAGCACACTGATCGTTTGGTTAGGGCTGAACGATTAATTGCATTTGCGATAATATCGCAATATGATGAAACGCACATTTTTTTTTACCGCAAAAGCTGTGATTACACTCTGGTCACGTGACGTGAGAGAAAAGCAGTCTGCAGATGTAGCATCACCTTGGCACGCTATGCATATAAGCCTGGCATACAGGAAAGAACACTTTGTTTAATTTATGTGATATGTTATAATATATATAATTAATATATGATGATATATTATGTTATAGATTCTCTCTCCAACGAATCTGGATCGATTCAGAGAATTTCAGAATCGAGTCTGAGCTTAGTTTTTAAACACAGATGCGTGATGACGCTGCGTGTGCTTTAGAAACAACTCTTGCTTCTAATTTCTCTCTCTCACACACTCTCACACACACACACACACACACGACACCGCTCGAACCTTCCGAAAATGTATCTTTCATAAAGTTTGCAGTGAATTACAAGGACATTTGCAGGCTTAATCGCACAGGTTATGCCACTTTGCCTTGCAGTGTGTGGTCTCGCCCGCCGTAATTTTCCTCACAAATGCTCTACTAAGGCATCATTTTTTATGTCTTTTGGAATGCAGTTGGCTTATATATTAAAAATATGAAAATCACTGAGAAGGCTGCTTTCAATTTAAAATACACGCTTTGTGAAGAGCGCTCGCGCATGCGGCTGTGAACGACTCATTGGTTAAATGTACTTGCATCTCAAAATGCTTTTATGACGCGAAATTAATGTAAACACGGTCAGTTATATCTTAAACCAACAGGACTAACCACATCTTATATTTCAAAAGAGACCTGTGCATTAGTGTGAATGCAGCTTATCGTATCTAAACTGAGAAAAAACTCACAGCTCTTGAATGGAAAACGTTCAGACAGCCTACTTATAAAGAAAGTACTTTGTTTATTGCTAGTAATGTTTATTTTTTATTTTTTATTTTTTTTACTTGCTTTTATATTTTAAAGCTATATTAGTTTATATAGCCTATTTAAAATTCTTAACATGTAACATTTTTTTAAAATAATTATTTTTAAATTATGTAATTAAATAAAGATTTTGTGTTTTTAATAAGATAAAAAAAAATAGATCATGAGGTACCTAAATATTCCCATCCCTACTATACAATGATTTATTGATTATCTTTGTCGAATAATATAGAAGATAAAGAACTTAAAAATGAATTGCATATTAAATCGCAATAATGGTTTAAAAAAAATCGCAATTACATTATTTTCCAAAATTGTTCAGCCCTAGCTTTGGGTGTACAGTAGTACATATGAAAGCGCTATATAAATGCTTCATTCGTTCATACACTGTGTTATAATGAGAGGAACGTGCAGATCTCAGCATTGAACACAAACTCTGTTGTTTTAACCGGTGAGTGGATTCTAACTTAAACACCTCTGATTGGCCATTGCTTTCAAGAAATCAACATACATGTTTGTTTGGGATTGGCTATATTGCTCAACATTGCAAAAACGCGTTGTGAATAGAAACCCTAGAGCGCTGGATCGCCTGCCGGATCTGTTTTGCCAATATGCTATTATTATGCAGAAAACTGATCCTAGAGCAGCAGTTATGGGCAGCTTTTCCCTCTAAAAGCAACTAGGGGAAGGCACATGCACACAAGAGAGCGTCATCCTTGTTAAAAACTGTGTTTAGGCCCCAGCTGGTCCTGGCATGACACAGTCATAGCTGACCATACAGAGGGCTCATCTAGTTGCATCTAGTTTTGCATAGTAAAAGTATACTTCTCCCAGGGTAAAACGTAAACTTGCAGAGCATTGCCTTGAAAATGATTAAATAACGGCTTCCTTAGCGTGCAATATAACTGTGGTGTGTGTGTTTGTGCTCAGGTGAAGGCATATCACCGTCTGAAGGAGGAGGCGAGTAAGCGAGCTGCTACACTGGCTCAAGAGCTGGAGAAGTTCAACAGAGACCAGAAAGCTGACCAGGACCGCCTGGACCTGGAGGAGAGGAAGAAAATAGAGACGGAGGTGCGAAACATTTCTGCAGATTTCACTTATTAAGTGAAAATAATCAAACGGAGTAGCTTGATTTGCTGTGATTGTTGTTATAGGCCAAGATCAAGCAGAAGATCAGAGAGATCGAGGAGAACCAGAAGCGCATTGAGAAGCTGGAGGACTACATCACCACCAGCAGGTACAAACACATCACAACACCACATCTGACCCGGCAAACAGCTGTGAGTGTGTGTGTGTGTGTGTGTGTGTGTGTGTGTGTGTGTGTGTGCTTCATCGCTCTCGTTCTGCTCCTCAGACAGTCTCTGGATGAGCAGAAGAGGATGGAAGAGGAGCTCACTGAAGAGGTGGAACAGGCCAAGCGGAGAATAGATGAGATCAACATGGAGCTGAACCAGGTACAATTTGAGAGGTCCAAAATCCCATGGAGACGTAGCTAAATCTACTGTACAGTAGCCTAATATAATTATTTCTGTCAATTTCTTCAAGTTAAACCGAACTTTTATTTTGACGGGTTGCCATGAAGACTTTTGAGTTTCTGTGTTTGTATGATATGACGATAGTTTTTTCTCAAATGAAACTGTAAAATGCTCATGAAGTGACTCTCAGAGCGGCTCTGGAGATGAATTTCATCATGTCATCATATCGTGAGGCAGCAGAGACTGAAAACAGCTCGAGCGTCACTCATGCTTCAGTGTGTGTGAGGTAAATGAAACCGCGTGTCTGTGCCATTCATTCACACAGAGACAAGCTGAACATGCAGGGTTAATATTTAAATAGTCTTTTTGCAGTTTAATATACACGCACTATGTATATGTAACGCAGTTCGTTGTTATGGGAAGGAGGAGGCGGGAACCGGCGAACATTCATGAAGCTTTAATATCAAAAATAAACCAAATACAAAACGAAAGTAAGAGACAGCAGCCCCTCACGGACGACTGCTGTCACAATAAAAGAAAACACAACACAAATTCAGGCCTGTCCTCTCTCGCTCTTCACTGTCGTCGCTCCTCCTTTATGCTTCCGCTCCTCCGTGAGAGATACGAGACCAGTGCGTCGCGCAGGAGTCGCTCATCAGTAATCATGCCACCGGCCTCGTCCTGCTCGCCACAATATATATCTACTACATCGTGGTATATATCGGCTACAGACAGTGCTCGAAGTAAAAAAGTTAGTCTGGAGCCCTGCGCTTAGATAAAAAGCAGCTCCTATTAGTGGGTACCGAATATACCCGGTACTACAGAAATGCTGGTATCGTCACATTTTCAGTACCGAAGTACCGGTACTTTGACAACACTAGTTTGATGTGTATACTGTATTGTTTCTTATATTTGTTTTTGATGTATTTGTATTTATTGATTGAGCTTGGGGAAAATGCTATATAAATTAAACGTATTGGTATTTTTATTAAACCCCATTTTCACCCACTTAACAGACTGTCCACAGGCATGCCAAGAATGACACTAGGCTGTGCCAACTTTTGACACGGTGTACATTATCACGCTATACCTGAGAGAACAGCGACCTGAACTCAGGCAATCTTTGAGAGGAGTGAAAGGTTACGGTGTGAATAAGAGCTGTGTTTGCTGAAGTGTGTGATGTGTGTTGTGCAGGTGATGGAGCAGCTGGGTGATGCTCGCATCGACAGACAGGAGAACAGCAGACAGCAGCGCAAGGCTGAGATTCTGGAGAGCATCAAGAGGCTGTATCCTGGATCAGTGGTGAGAAGGGGCTCCTTTTAGCCTTCATTTCATGTATAGTGGAGAGATAGTCTGTTTTTTGTAATGTAAAAAACAAAACGAAGATAAATCATATCAGATCTTGTGCACGTTTAATGTATAATTCATGAATTGTGAAATTACAACCTATGCAATGGCACTAAAAGGCGAAGTGAAAAGGATAAATAAAAAGCTTGGATTAACTAATTGCATAGCCCTGAACTATTACTTGAGGCACCCTTTGATGCGATTACAACGGTCTGTTTAGAAAGGCACATCTTGACTTGGGAATATTTTCCCACTCTTCTTTACAAACATGATCCAGATCTGTTGAATCACACGGAGGTCTCCTATACCTTCTCCGGTCCACCCATAGAGGATTCAGGTCTGGGCTCTGGCTGGGCCATTGCTAAACAGTTAATCTTTCTTTGCTAAAGCCTTTGTTTTTTTGTTGATGTACAAAAACCTTCAAGTGGAGTGGCTTTTGGATCATTGTCATGCCGACAGGTGTAAGTTCTCTTCATTTTCAGAAGGTCTTGTGCCAAACTTGTCTGGTACTTGGAGCTGTTCAAGGGTCAGTTCCCCAGACACAGAGTTACTCACCCTCATGTCGTTCCAAATGTTAGTGATCTTTTTCTGATGTGCTGTTGTCTTTGTACCAAACATACCTTCTACAGTCTTGACCGTAAAGTTCAGTCTTTGTCTCACTCCGTAACACATTTCCCTACATGGTTTTAGGAGACTGGGTTTGTTTTTGCAAGGTTTAGCCGGGCTTGTTTGTTTAGTCAGAAAAGGCTTGTCACATGTATAGAGCAACCAGTACGTGCTAGAAAGAGCTGCGACTCATGTAATGCCTCTTGAAAGCCTCCCTGACCATTTAGTTTCATTGTCAATTCTAGAAGGATGACCTGTTCTTGATGATGTCACTGTTGTGCCATACTTTCTTCACTTGTTGATGACTATCTTCGCTGTGTGCCATGGTATATCTAATGCCTTGGGAATTTTGTAGCCCTCACCTGAGTGATACATTTCAACAATAAGATCCAGCTGATTCTTCGTAACAATTTCAGGTTTATTTAGAGTTAAGGTCCTTTCACACTGGATGCGTAACGAAAAAGCTAATAGTTTGTGTGCGAATAGTTCGCGTCAAAACCATTCACATCAGCCGCGACGCAAATTTGTGACGTTCAGAGCTTCAGCATTCCAAAACTTTAGCGCCGACAGCTGAGAAAACATGGACACTTCATCATCATCCAGTGAAGACGAGCTTTTCATTTTCTTTAAAAGACAGAAAAGAAGGTTTTGGGTGCAGCCAATCTGCATTATGCTAATGTCCACTTTTAGTTTCCTTTTCCACTCTCCTCTTTCTCACATCGGTGTCCCTGAGGTTTTTCCACAGTTTTTTTGCGACTTCAACTAAACCATATTGTTTTGTAATGTCAATACACATTACATGTAACACACGAAGTAAGTTAAAATCATTCGACTAGAAACTGTAGATATCACACAAAGAATGTATAGTAAAAGCAGCCCTAAATAGTCTCACTACATTTTGTCACATGTTCAAAGTAAACACGGTCTCTGTCTCTATCGTTGACGATAATAGTGTTAGCTTTCTATCCATGTAGCTTAGCCTGCTAGCCTCCACAGCACAGGACTATACAACGACTAAAACTATCACACAACACACTCACAGTCGTGATAACCGAGTTGGTTGGCAATGCTACGCCACACATTGTCTTTCAAATCGTTGTCCTTGTAGTATGTGATTGGCTGAAGCCTTTTCTGTCGCCGCAAAAGTAAAAAAAAAATCGACATCAAAGTGAAAAAAAAAAGTAGTTTTTCCGCCGCAGCACATTCGCGTTCAGTGTGGAAACACTCATTACACACACAGCTGATCACACAATAAAACCATCGCCAAACCAACCACCAAATTATAAAAGGGGTTGCACAGATTTTTTCTCTGAAATGTGACTTTGGTGTTCACTGCCATTGCATAGGCTGTAGTTTTTACGTGCAAAAATTCTGATATGATTTATCTTTGTTTCAAAAGCTGCCGTTTTGATGGGGTTTGTAGATAAATTTTTTTGTACATGTATGTGTCTTATATATTTGTATGCTCACATATGATCCTCTCCTACTCCAGTACGGGAGACTGATTGACCTGTGCCAGCCCACACAGAAGAAATTCCAGATCGCTGTCACGAAGGTGCTGGGCAAAAACATGGATGCCATCATTGTGGACTCTGAGAAGACAGGTCGTGATTGTATCCAGTACATAAAAGAGCAGCGTGGCGAACCCGAGACCTTCCTGCCCCTGGACTACCTGGAGGTGACGTCACTGGAATGCATTTCACTGAATGTGTTGTGAACCATGCATGTTGATTGATGTATGATAATGTCCTCAACAGGTCAAGCCCACAGATGAGAAGCTACGTGAGCTGCGTGGTGCCAAATTGGTGATTGATGTAATTCGATATGAGCCACCACATATTAAGAAAGCCCTGCAGTATGCCTGTGGAAACGCCCTGGTCTGTGAGAACGTGGAGGACGCTCGCAGGATCGCTTTTGGGGGACCATACAGACACAAGGTACTAAGAAAAAAAGTCACTAAATCAGATCTGTTTCTCCCTAGTTTTGAGCGGATTATGCATTAGATGGTCCATAGTTGTGCCGAATGAGGCCTGTGGCAGTTGTGGTAGATTTTTCCCCTGCGCACCTGACTGAGGGTGAACCAAGTGTGCTTGACACCTGAGACTATTATACTCAGTTGAGTTGCCTATGAACGCGCGGGTTGACGCCTAAGCATAGCTATTCTTACCGCATAAATAAAATGCCCAAGAATTAGTTGCCTGCCCGCCTAAGAGTCGAACGACGTCTCGCCCCCCTATCGAACACAATCACTTGGTAGTAAGGTCTCTAGTGTTTCACTAAATAACTTGTTCCACTAGCTAACTTGCTGCGCAGCAATAATAACCGACAGACTTCAGACAATGTCCTTCAAATGCTTTAACACTAGAAGTGCCAGAATTCCATAACTACTAGAACTGCCGCGAGCGGTCATTTTGACCGCTAGATTCCAAACTCTATATCTTTAATGATACATACCCAATTGAAGATTAATGCATTTATTGTATTAGGATATATTTTAAAAACAAAACAACACCAAACTTTACATTTAAACAAGTTTAATTATACATTTATAAATAATATCTGTAGATGTCCTGAACAAAATAACGGAGTAGCCTATGTTTTCATGTTTCCACTGTTCGATCGCGCCCGCGCCCGCCCACACACACACACACACACACACACACACACACACCATATTACAGCATTGCAGTCTTGACATTGCAGCCTGTTCATTATAGCCATAATAAAATAGTCAACCTAACATATAAAAATTCCACTGCTCTGTTTATATAGTCAGTATAGCCTCGTACAATTCGTACCATTTTGCACGTGTGAAGAGGATGATTTTTTCCGTCGATATTGGAACGTGAGTGAAGTACAAAGCCTATAATAAAGTAGTTTAGTTTAAAATAGTTTACCATCCACAGGGTTCCCGCGGGGTCTTAAAAAGTCTTAAAAAGTCAAAAATTCTGAACTTTAAATTTAAGGCCTTAAAATGTCTTAAAAACGGCCAGATTTTCATCCGTGGTCTTAAATTTCATTTAGTCAGGTCTTAAAAAGGTCTCGCCAACAGGCCGTTCACATATCGCATCTTTTGCGCGCTCAAGTTCGTTCAAATGTAGGCGCGCGCTCATAATTGAAGCGACGCACTCGTTTTTTTCCAGGCGCAGCGAGATAAAAAAAATCTCAACTCTTCAGAATGCCGCAAACGCACCGCAGGTCATGTGACAAGAACCAACCAATCAGCTTCGCCCCTTTCCGTAACAACATTGAAAGCTCATTCAACTGGAAGGATGCGGGTGCACCCAAACACTACGGGTGTTTTTCTCTTCTCCGTAAATAAATCTTGAAGCAGAGCTACAGCAAGCGTTTCTCGCCGGTGGAAATCCATTAGCCACTAAAACTTCTTTGTCATTGTGGAGAGCGCAGTGCACGGTTGCATAGCAACGACAGACACCACTGGAAAATCCGACCGAATTTTACTATTAATAATAAAAGATAAGCTAAAGTGCATTGTAAATGTCAGTAATTTATCTTTTTAGAAAAAATTATTTAAAGTCTGAAATATGTGAGGTTTATCTAACTTTTTTGTCTAAACTTTATTTGAACTTGTACATGTTAGTATATAACATGTTGCAAGACACTTTTAAAATATGGCTATCATTTTTAATGTTATTATTTTAATGTTTATGTAAACAAAAAGTGCATATTCATGCTAATTTTATTTGTTATTTGCTGGTTTTCGACATTGTGTAGTATTAGTACTTTTTGAACAGGATTCTGTGATAACCGTGGTCATTTTTGTCACTATAATCATTGAAATGAAATGTTCATGCCATTTCATCTCTAGTTATGATCAACTATGATCAACTAAAATCAACTTATGTGTTTTTTACAGTATAATATGCATAGTACAATTTTCTATAAAAAAATTATATTTCTGATTCTGACACACGTTGTTGGGTGTGGAAGGTTACCAATGTGATTGTTTTATCTGTAAATTAAATTAATGTTTTTTCAATTACTTAATTCATTGAAATAAAATGAATTCTTTGATTTGAAATTTTTTTTGGGCAATGCTTAAGTAGGTCTTAAGTTTCAAACTTTATGGTCTTAAAATGTCTTAAAAAGGTCTTAAATTTGACTTGCTGAAACCTGCAAGAACCCTGCATCCAAATACATCGCAAATGTTGAAACATTTTGATTCTAATTAGAGAATTACGTGAGCCTAACGCCGCTTACTTTCACTTTCGCTTATAAAGTATTTCATTTTGGCTTGTTTATAGTTATTTTTTCATTCTTGTTCTGTTCTGAATATCATTACATTTAAATTATTTGTTGTTGAATATGTTTTGTGTATTTTTACCACATTTTATTGTTGTGTATATTGGTATAGCCTATAATAATACCGCGAAATTCAGTGCGGTCAATATGACCGTCTATGGCCGAAATAGGTATATGTTCATTTGTTTTTTTGCCTTATGTGCAATTTATATGAAAAACATTTTAAATGAAAATACAGACACTTTTAGGAAAAGTCAGGTACCGGCAGGATTTTATTTATTTTTTCAACAAAGTTATTGCAGATATAAAATTCAAAACGGTCAAAATGGCCATGGCACTTCTAGTGTTAATCACGGCCGGGAGAGTTCTCGAGCATTTCTCAGAGAATCTCACCCAAAAAGAAGAATACATCAGGTTTTATAGGATAAAGACACACACAACAATAAGATCAACGTGACCAACTCATGACTTAACTCACGTCACCTTCTTTCAATATGATTGGTTCAGTTATTAAAAGCAAGCCTTTCACCCTCTGTTACTGGCATGAGCAAAATTATCTCGAATCATCAGAAAAAAATAAGAAAAGGCTTAAAGGAGCCGTATGTAAGATTGTGACCAAAACTGGTACTGCAATCACTTTCAAATTACTGTAGAACGGTGTATCCCCTCCCCCTCCCCCTGACTCGAGGTTGCCAGATAGGCTGCAGGATCCAGCAGGAACGTAGGCCGCTACGTAGCTGTTGTAACTAGAGCAGAGCTGGCAACCCCGATGCCGAAACACTACTGACTTTGTGATTGGTAGATAGGTGGAGAGTGGAGCTTCAGGCCAAAACACAACATGACAACATCAACATCAGTTGAGGGCTGCAACTTCACTTTTTAAATGACAATATCCTGGCCGGACTACTGTTGTCAGTGATATAGTGACATATCAGGGCCATTTTATGATTAATTGAAATACATTTCTTACATACAGCTCCTTTAAGAGTTCAGTCGATTACTCAATATGTCATGAGACTATTCCAGACAGTATATTTTTGATATTGTCTTGGTCAGCACTTGGACACAATATTCAAAGAACAGAACATTTTTTGGTACATTTTGTTCAAGTGTTAGAATGATAGGCCTAAAAAAGGGAAGTAAGGTTTAGATGGTAGAATCATGGATAGTTTACTATCTTATCTGTTAAAAATCCATCACACACCCCAGCGACTAATCTGAATGCTTTCGCAACCCAAAACACCATAGAATTGGTGATTATTGCTCAGGCAAGCACTACTCACTTTTTGTGGGAAATGTAAAAATGTATGTAGTTTGATTCTGGACATGTTTTATGTATTGTTTAGACTGTGGCTCTAGACGGGACGTTATTCCAGAAGTCTGGAGTGATCTCTGGAGGTGCCAGTGATCTGAAGGCCAAGGCTCGGCGCTGGGATGAGAAGGCCGTTGATAAACTGAAAGACAGAAAGGAAAAACTCACAGAGGAGCTTAAAGTAAGTCATGCTGAATTAGAAGGGTGTTTATGGGATTTGAGCAAATGTGCCGTGACTGATTGTTTGCGTGTTGATATCAGGAGCAAATGAAGGCCAAGAGGAAGGAGGCAGAGCTGCGTCAGGTTCAGTCTCAAGCTCATGGTTTGCAGATGAGACTCAAATACTCTCAGAGTGATCTGGAGCAAACCAAGACCAGACACCTGTCCCTTAACATGCAGGTACCACCACTCACTCAACTTCTCATTTCAAGGTTTACAAGCCATACAAGTTTGGAACGACTTGTTTTTTTTCTTCCCATTTTAGTCAAACCAATATTATAAAACACATTATTGAAGCTGACTGCAGTCGTTACACACATGACTGGCAGTCTTTCTGTAAGGCCTGAGACAAATAGAAAAACTACTTGGTACATCAATAAAATTCCTTGATACAAAAATAAAAAACTTTTGCAAATATAAAACTGGTCAATAATAAATAAATAAAACTAATTTGTTCAGGTACAGTAGGTACAAAACAATGTTATAAGAAATGCTAAAAAAATAAAACTCTGTATAGTCTTCACTGAATGAATTAAATATAAATTGATTCATAATGATGATACAAAAGTGATTGTCAAAAGCAGTGTGACTTTTTAAAAATAATTTGTATTAACATAAATGAAACGGATGGCAACAGTTTTTAGACTGCTGTACCTTTAAGAACAAATGCACGGATCTAATATACTGTTACACATCCAGTTTTGCAAAGTTTGTGCAAGACAACAGACTGTGTTTATGTGAATACTCCACACAATGTGCATTTCGACATGTGCATTTAATTGTGTGTGTATTTGACCATTCAAGCTCAATAAGCTGTGAAAGAGAACTTGGACCGCATGCGTCTGAGAGACGGCATCTACACTGGAGCTTTAGCTGTGTGTTCGTCAGCACAAGCACCGCATCGAGTCCTTCGTCACGGCTTATTGTGATTAATAACACTAACATGTCAATAACTTTCAAATAGTACAGTGAAGTTTAAGGAATATAACACTTTAGAATATCGACTTGTGAATTTCAAAATAATGTAAATGTAATTAGATGAATGTAATAAAGCCCCCCTCAAATAAAAAATCCCCCCATTTTCCAAAATGAAGTTCAGGCCCTGAACAATCTGTATTGTATAAAGTGCTATATAAATAAAGGTGACTTGACTAATAGTCAAAAACTATTGTTATGTGATGTAATGGTACATTACCCTAACTGCAAACCGTTTACAGTTGTCAAGCAGCGTTGCCACTTAACACATTAATATTAAGGTCAACTGCTGGTCACAGGTTTGCGTTTTGTTGCAAAACAGTATTTTCAACAAATTTGAATGTGGCTCATCCAATCTGAAATTAAAATCAGAACTAATTTGTTTCCCTGCTTTTTTGCTTTTCTCATATGTAAGTGTGAAACATATCTCGTTATTGTGGTGATTTCAGGAAAAATCTAAGCTGGAGAGTGAACTTGCTAACTTTAGTCCACGCATTAATGACATCAAGAGAATCGTCCAGTCACGAGAGAGAGATATGAAAGACCTGAAGGACCGCATGAACTTGGTAGGACACAGCAGAGTCATCTAAAACAGCTTTACCGTGGTTCATCTATCACCTATCAGCGGTCATGTGGGTGTTTGTCTTTCATTCCAGGTGGAGGACGAGGTGTTTTTGGACTTCTGTAAAGAGATTGGAGTTCGTAACATTCGTGAATTTGAAGAAGAGAAAGTCAAGAGACAAAATGAGATTGCAAAAAAACGGTGAGATCATTGAAATAATCTGATTGTTTTGGATACATTGTTTCAACAAAGATGTCCTACATCACAACACCAAAGAAAATGGCACAAAAAAAAAACAATTCAGCCTGACATTGATCATTATTCTTGTTATATTTTTAACATAATTTGTGGAGAATTATGACAATTATGATAACCATTTCATTTTCTGTAACTGATAATTCATCCTTTCCTCAAACTCTCTGGTAGCCTGGAATTTGAGACTCAGAAGACTCGTCTGGCGATCCAGCTGGACTATGAGAAGAATCAGCTGAAGGAAGACCAGGAGAAGGTGATCATGTGGGAACAGACGGTCAAGAAAGATGAGAACGAGATCGAGAGACTCAAGAAGGTAGAGATCACTCAGATACTCTCATGATGATACTCCATCGAGCCAAGAAATAATGCTTGCTGAGTTTCATTTAATATTTTTAAACAGGAAGAGCAGAGGAACATGAAGATCATTGATGAAACCATGGCACAACTGCAGGATCTGAAAAACCAGCACTTGGCCAAGAAATCTGAGGTTAATGATAAAAACCATGAAATGGAGGAGATCCGCAAGAAATTAGGGGGAGCTAACAAGTGAGACCTTTCCCTGCTTCATTCCAGACATGCATAATGTTTCCAAGAAAACGAGTGTGATGTTGTAAGGAGAAACCTGTGTGTGTGTGTGTGTGGTCAGGGAGTTGACACAGCTGCAGAAGGAGGTGACGGCCATCGAGACCAAGCTGGAGCAGAAGCGCAGTGATAGACACAATCTGCTGCAGGCCTGTAAGATGCAGGACATCAGACTCCCGCTGCGCTCAGGCACTATGGATGACATCAGCCAGGAAGAGGTGACTTCACTGTTGTTGAGCAGTCACACGTCAAGCAGTCACTGGACATGCGTGACTGTCAATGCCGTTAAAATGAGAATGTCAATGCCGTTGTGAGAATGTCAATGCAGTTAAAAACTATAACCCAGGCAAAGAATTGAAAATATAAGATGCTTATGAATTGTGTAACAATTTTTGAAATAAAACGTTACTATTATTGGGAAATAAGTGGTGGGAAAAAAACATAATAAAGAGCATGGAGTTGTGTTGAAGCTTTCTACCAGTGTATCTGCTAACTCCACCGGATATCCTGCTTGTGTGTGTGTGTTGCAGGGCAGTTCTCAGGCCGAGGAGACCCTCAGCAGCAGTCAGAAGGCATCTAGCACTGTCCTAGCCAAGGAAGCGCTCATTGAGATCGACTTCAGCAGCTTGTCAGAAGACCTAAAGGTACATCAAGACTTGCGTTACGGTTTACACTCTCAGAAGCACGTTGTTGTGTTCAGAATGTGACGTGACCGATGCTGCTTGCAGGACTCTCTGTCAGAAGAGGAGCTCAAGGCTGAGATGAACACGTTACAGCAGAGACTCAATGAGCAGCAGAGCATCCTGCAGAGGATCAGTGCGCCCAACATGAAGGCCATGGAGAAGCTGGAGAGCGTCAGAGACAAGTTCCAGGAGACCAGTGACGGTCAGGCATTCACATGCATGAGAATAAAATGATGTTCAGACTGAGTCTTGTGGACTAGTCTGACCCACTAGCAGTTTGCCACGGGGTATCTACCCTTGGGGGTTTTAATAACTTGCTTAAAAAAATGATGATGAGTCTTAAAGAAAAAATTTAGATGACTAACTTGTAAGACTAAGTAGTTAATGCCACTGTCCACATAATCATTTATATTATTTAGCTAGTAAACTTCACTATCCATTCTCATGGAAAAGAAATGTGCTTATGGCATAAAAAAATTGAGATAAAAGTCTTAGGCATGCTAGAAATTGTTTTAAAACAGTTATTTATATACATTTGGTTTAGTGTGGCACTAAGAAAGACGTTTCTAATGGATTTCATCTGTCAGTTTTTTTCTCACTTCAAGGGATAGTTCACCCAAAAATGAAAATTCTCTCATCATTTACTCTCCCTTAAGTTTTTCCAAATCTGTATGAATTTCTTCCTCCTGAACACACGTGCAAAAAAAAACAAAGATATTTTAAAGAAAGTCGGTAGCCGAACAACTTCACACACATGAAGATATTTAAACCTGGGAGATTTCTGGTCCACCAAAACACATTAAATTGACTTAACATTCATGTTATTTTATTTTATTTCATTCCCTTTTTTGGAAGTCAATGGGGTCCATCAGCTGTTACCCATATTCTTCAAAATATCATCTTTTGTGTTCAGCAGAAAAAAGACATTTATGCAGGAGAGTAAATGATGAGAGAATTTTCATTTTTGGGAGAACTATCCCTTTAATGTAATTCAAGACATGAGATGAGATGAGATGAGATGTCTTCCATACGAGATCGGATGGACCATACGTCTGTTGTCGTACTCCTTAATGTTACTCCTTAAAATAATGTTTGCAAAATGTAAAATTCCGTTAATATTGGCTAACTAAAGCAAAACATATAAATTACCTTCTTGTAACCTTAAGACATTTGTACGGTACTGTGTATGTATGTGTGTATATATATATATATATATATATATATATATATATATATATATATATATACACACATTCCCAACACATTTAAACAGACATAAGTAAACTAAACACAAAATCCAGGTTTATAAATTAAGCCGACAACAGACCAAAAAACCCAAAACATTGTACAATATATAATAATTATAATAAGTAGGATTCGTGTTAATAAGTTATGCGCAATAAGTCACCATTATTTATATAGCGCTTTTTACAGTACAGGTTGTTTCAAAGCATCTTTACAGAGATAAAATAACAATCAATGCAAACAGAGTTCAGTTCAGCTGTAAAGCAGAAACACAATAGTGCAAAGGGTCTTCATTAATCTGTCAAACACAAATTAAGATATTATTTAAACCTGGGAGATTTCTGGTCCACCAAAACACATTAAATATGGTCAGCGGAAGCACTTCAGAAGTTTGGATTAAACCACTCGATTCATATAGATTTCTTTACGATCTCTTTATAAACTTTTAGAAGCGTCATAGTTCTTTTCATCACTGTTTGTATCACTCAGCTTGTCTGTTGCAGCTCACCCAGAATTGCATTAACGTTTTCTGTATGTTTGTTTGTTTAATGTCATTATTATTTTTTTAATGTCATAGAATTTGAAGCTGCCAGGAAGAGGGCGAAGAAAGCCAAGCAGGCGTTTGAACAGATAAAGAAGGAGAGGTTTGACCGTTTCAATGCCTGCTTTGAGTCTGTGGCCACCAACATCGATGAGATCTATAAAGCTCTGTCCCGCAACAGCAGTGCCCAGGTACACAAAGGCCACCATACACTCACGGCAAACTTCTTTTTCGTTCTTCGCTTAGGGGGGGAAAAAAGAGTGAAAAACATAGATATGTTTGTACCAGTTCGGCAGTCAAGTCATGTTTATTTATAAACCACTCTTCTCAATCAGCTTTACAGTATTAAACACAGTGGAAAAAACAGTTTCAGTGTGAGCATGTTGTCACACGCGGATGCCCGACCTCAATGGACTGATCAGAAGTAATTAAGCAAAGAAAATTTCCACATTAAAAAGGCACAGACCAATGGTCGTTTAGAGGGGTTTACCAGTTCACTTTGGCATGCCATTTCTAACTCCCAAAACAAACTTCACTTTGGCCTGGTTTTGTTGGGAATGCCGCCACACCAGTGTATGGGGGCCTTAACACTACAACAAATACCCATCACAACTTTCAGAAGGAATTTGCACAGTTTTGTTGTTGTTGTTTGCGGGACTTGCTTGCGAGTTGAAATGTTTTGAATGCAAGTGAAGCTGCATCTCAGTGCGCTGTATCTGTGCACTACAGTGAAAGGCCTGTTTCTATTGGTCACTCTCACAGAAGTTTGGTAACATTGTTCTCTAATGTCAAAAACTCTGTGAGAATACTCTCCAATTACCTCTCAGAGATCACAGTGATTAATCATGACAACCTGACACTAGAGCTTTGAAAGCATTTCCACTGTTCATGATAAAAACTGTTACTGTAATTTATGTCATGAGAATGTATGAAGCATGCAAAATCAAACCGGTAGTTATTGATATTTCCAATGAAATACATCAAAACATCTATTTCGTCTGCTCTGGTTTATTTGTGATCACAGGGCTTTGTTACTGAAGCTTGCAGCTCCATCTTAAAATGACTTAATAATGATTCTCTGGTAATGGGCCGCATTCAATCTAATATAAGAGTTTGAATGCACAGTCTGCTGGTCGCATGAAATCCACTATTTTAACATAAGAATGTTCAAACTTTATATCTGCTAGTTACACCGTGTGCAAAACCTTAGTGTTATTTGAACATGGCCTGACTGAAGCTCATGGTACGGTACATGTGCACAGCTCAAGGGTTGAGAACAGTAAAAAAATGGGCAACTTTTTAGGTTTCCTCAGGCCGTTACAGTGTACATAGTGAATGTGGCCGAACAAACGCTCTAGGCGAGAGTGGCGTAGAAACAGGTATTCTAGTCTACACTCCACTGAAATCATATGCTTACAACCCGTGAAGTGTATATCGTGCTTGTGTGCTTTTGTAAACCTGCATTGCCTCTGCTCCAGCTTGCTCAGTGAACACCTATTTTTCAGGATTGTGTAGGGCTTGTCGAGGTTATGCTTTAATTTTCTCAATTAGTCAGTGCAGCACTAATCCTCTCCTGAACACTGAGACAAATCTTTCCACTGGTGTGTGTGTTTTGCTAGGCTTTTCTGGGGCCTGAGAACCCCGAGGAGCCATACCTGGATGGCATCAACTATAACTGTGTGGCCCCAGGCAAGCGTTTCAGGCCCATGGACAACCTGTCTGGAGGAGAGAAGACTGTGGCTGCTCTAGCTCTACTGTTTGCCATTCACAGGTATGTAGACGTGTATTTCCTTCATGTCAATCCTTCACCAGTGTGTACCTGACGACCTTCTCCACCTCAACAGCTATAAGCCTGCTCCCTTCTTTGTGCTGGATGAGATTGATGCAGCGCTGGACAATACAAACATTGGCAAGGTTTGTTTCTCACCAGAGTTTATTACAAAACCTACTTAAAATAAGCGTCACACACAAGCATTAAGGGCCACGCAGTTTTAGCACTGTGATCATTTTGTCATATTGCTTCTGCAGTTTAAACTGCAACATGATGAACATTTAACATCTCATATTTTCATGCAATCCATCAAGTGACTTCCTGTTAGGCACTGCTCTTAGAATAGAAATGTTGTTGTGCTACACTTAATATCCACCAGCTGATGTATGGAACAACATGCTTGCGTTCAGCGGTTTCCAAACTTTTTCTGCCGGGCCCCCTTTTGTAGAGAAGCCCCCCACACCCACACTCACCTACACCCACCTACACCCACCCCCACCCACCCACATAGAGACACTCTTTAGACATGACCTTGCTTGCAAATCCTATGGGATTTATTTGAAACATTGTAATTAATATAGTATTACAACTTCTCAGCTGTAACAGAGACTTCACATCATAAACACAGAAGAGAAGCCTAGGTAGAAACTTAACTTGTTCAGCTTTATATAGTCAGAAGCTAATATTCTGAGGCACACAACACACCAGGGTTTCTCCTGGGTCAAAATGGTCTTCAGCGGTGGCTGACAAACATGGTCATCCACACACACATCTGTACATCCACACACACAGTACGAAGCACCCATTAGGGATGCACCCAAATTTCGGTTCTTAGCCGAAAGAGAAAAAGGGCCGAACACTTTCTTTTAAAACCCAAGGACATTGAAAATCAAGTACTTTTACTTCAAGTACTTGATTTGTGTACTTCGTCCATCACTGTCAATCGGATTCAATCATGCATTTAAATACGGCTGTCAATCCAGACACTTTTCCATGTGTAGTTAGCCGCATGAAAAATATACATTATATACAGAAAGTTAGCAAAGATGCACTCTCACGAAAGCTCCCATTATAATCAGTAAAGCTGTAAAATGAATCTCTTATTGACTTGTGCTTATACTTTGTTAGTTATAATGAAAGAATTTGTGAGTGTGCAGAACTCACACTGAACAGAAACTCCTGTTTTGAAAGGAGCTGAGTGGATTCTGACTTAAACGCATCTGATTGGCCATTGAGTTCACGCGCTCAACGATGTGTCTGTGATTGGCTACAAATCTCAACACTGCAAAAACGCATTGTAAATAGAAACCTTTGATGCTCTTCACAGAGCGCTTACACACACTCACGGGAGTATGCTGCCAAAACATTTTCAACCCAGGAGAAACCGTCACACTGGGGTTGGCAGAGGAAGTGTGGGAACCGCTGCTTTACTCTGACTCATAGATCATGTAGATCAGGGGTCTCCAACACGTCGCTCGTGGCCTGATTGGAGGTAGCTCGCCAAGGGGCCGTTCACATATCGCGTCTTTTGTGCGCTCGAGTTCATTATTTCAAACGCGCGACAAGCACGCTCATAATGAAAAGATCTCAACTTTTCAGAATGCCGCAAGCGCACCGCAGGTCATGTGACAAGAACCAACCAATCAGCTACAGGAAGCGTTTTTCGGTGGTGGAAATCCATTAGCTACTAAAACTTCTTTGTCATTGTGGAGAGCGCAGTGCACGGTTGCATAGCAACGACAGACGCCACGGGAAAATCGGACTGAATTTTACTTTAATAAAAGATAAACTAATGTGCATTGTAAATGTCAGTAATGTATCTTTTTTTGACTCATTCTTTTTATAAAAATGATTTAAAGGCTGAAATATGTGAGGTTTATCTTTTTATAAAACCTTTTTTGTCAAAACTTTATTTAAACTTGTACATTTTAGTAGATAACATGTTGCAAGACACTCCTTTCAAATCTGGCCATGATTTTTAATGTTATTATTTTAATGTTTATGTAAACAGAAAGTGCATATTGATGCTAAGTTTATTTGTTATTTGCTGGTTTTTTACATAAAACTTGGTGAATTGATGTCATTGTGTAGTATTAGTACTTTTTAAACAGGATTCTGTGATAACCGTGATCATTTTGGTCACTATAATCATGCAATGAAATTTTCATGCCATTTCATCTCCAGTTATGATCAACTAAAATGGCTATAATTATAATATGTTTTTACAGTATACTATGCAAAGTACAATTTTATATAATTTTTTTTTTTATCTCTGATTCTGTTCTTTTCTCTGACATTTAAGACATATATAGGCCTACAAAGACTCTTTTAGGTCTAAAACAGTTTGGATAGTTGTTAATATGAGAGTTATGAGACAATGGGTCTCATTCATGAAACATTCGTAAATATACGAGTAAATATGTGAGTGATTTGCGCGTAAAGAGACAACCCCGAAAATTCTTCTCCTGATTCACAAATACTTCGTAAACGTCAGATTTGATAGTGAAATGTGTGTGTGTGTGTGTGTGTGTGTGTGTGTGTGTGTGTGTGTGTGTGTGTGTGTGTGTGTGTGTGTTAATGAATTCCAATCAGTCGTAAATGGGACGCGCGCGCGCACGCTCATTCTCAATTACCATAAATCCCGCCCATTAAAACCGACTGACAACTATATATGGGCATTATATTATGACATGAAACGAAGGATTTCAACATGTCTTCTCAAAAGCGAATGAAGAAGAGAAATTTCTCAGATGCAGAAATTGAAGTTTTATTATCAGAAGTTCATTAAAAACGCCACATTTTATTTTCAAGCGTACATAGTGGCGTATCAGGTCCTAAAAAAAAATTATTTTTAGATAATAATGCTTTTACCTAAATGCTTTAGGTAAAAATGCTTGGCAGCATATTACAGATGCAGTTAACGGAGTTTCATCTGTTAATCGAACAGTCCCAGAAGTGAAAAGAAAATGGTTCGACATGAAGCTTGACTGCAACACTTGTGACTTGCGGACAAAATAAATAAATGAATAAACAGCTTGAATATAAAAATAAATAAATAAATAAATAAATAAAAGACTTGCGGACTTGTGTTCTGTTTGCAGATGCTATTACTGGCTCTCGTAATAAAAGTAAAAAGAAAAACCGTATGTAATTACTATATATAATATTTTTTCAAAATGCTGTGTAAAGCAGATGTAGATTTCTTTCGTACCAACTAACATTTGGAAAATACGAACATTTTAATGAATCCGAAAATTTACGCCAGAACCACTTTACACACGATTTACACAAAAATTCGTTCTGCTCGTGTTTCATGAATGAGACCCATTATTTTTGAGATTTCGGACACTTTCATTTTTAAAAAGTAGCTCTCAAATGAAAAAAGGTTGGAGACCCCTGATGTAGATCAATGACTTGTTCTTGAAGAGACTGTTTGTTCATCTGTTACTCACACTCTGTCACTCCAAACCTTTAGGATTTTATATGTGGAAACAGAAAGAAGGCATTTTAAGGAATAGTTGTTGTTGTTGTTGTTGTTTTTTCTCCCCACTCAGGATTTTTTTGGTAACCTAAACTGTTTGGTTATAAATATTCTTTAAGATATCTTTTATGTTCCACAAACTATCCCTTTAAGGTTTATGTGTAAATCTTACATGTTAAATAACATTAGAAATAAAAATGTTTTTTGCATTGACAGCCCAAACTTCATGATTGTGACAGCGTTACCATTACCGTGAACACAACTTGAATGCTCCTGATGTTCATAACCTAAAACTTCTCTGAGATTGAACTGTGTGTGTGTGTGTGTGTGTGTGTGTGTGTGTGTGTGTGTGTGTGTGTGTGTGTGTGTGTGTGTGTGTGTGTGTTGTGTAGGTCGCAAACTACATCAAGGATCAGTCGGTACAGAACTTCCAGGCGATCGTGATCTCTCTGAAAGAGGAGTTTTACACTAAGGCAGACTCCCTGATCGGAGTGTATCCAGAGGTCAGGGTTCACACACACACACGCATGCTTTATTTCTGTACATTACTGTGATGTATAATGACTTCAGCTTCTCAATGAAACTGCTTAGGCATGGGCAATATGACCAAAATATGTAATCATGGCAGTGATACTCATCGCCTAGTAATTCTGTTTGTCACTCACTACACAAAATGTTGTACATTTACCCAAAAACATACAGATAATATTCAATATCATGGAAAAAATAAATGATTAAATTGAATTGACAACTATTATACACATGTTCTGCTTTACCTGCTGACCTATACAGCGATATACTCTCACCGGCCACTTTATTAGGTACACCTCGCTAGTACCGGGTCGGACCCGCTTTTGCCGTCAGAACTGCTTTAATTCTTCATGGCACAGATTCAACAAACTGCTGGAAACATTCCTCAGAGATTCGGGTCCATATTGTCATGATCCATGATGTGAATCTCCCGTTCCTCCACATCTCAAAGCTTCTCTCCTGGCCTGAGATCTGGAGACTGGAGGCCGGTTGAGTTCAGTGAACTCATGATTAAGACAGCAGCTAGAGATGATTTGTTATGGTGTGTGTTACCCCACTGGAAGATGTGCCCACTGTGGTCATAAAGGGATGGACAGTACTCAGGTCGGCTGTGGTGTGTAAATGGTGCTCAAAATATCCAACACACCATGACATCACCAGCAGCCTGAACCACTGACACAAGGCAGGATGATCCAGGCCCGACCATCTGAATGTGACTCGTCAGACCAGAATACGTGTGTATTTTTACGTAAAGTGCAATTCTACCATACGTACATTTACTTACGTTTTATACACACACAAACGTATAATACTGACGTATTTACGGCACTAAAACGTAAAATATTTACGTATTAACAGCACAAAAACGTAAATGATTTACGTATGAACAACTCTACCGACGTACATATTTGCTACGTATTCTTATTTATGCATATTAAAATCGTGGCATTAATGTTTTGACTCTATTGCATTCAAATGTCTTATCAATTAACGTTACGTTTTCAGTCGCATTTATTAAATGCAGTTTAGCCTACTCAAGAAATAGGCTAACGTTAATAACATTTCGCTCTGTTCGTGCTTTCTGCTGCAAACTCGTTTCGGAGGATTAGCCTACATGCAGTTAAACAACAATACACTTTAAAACCTTAAAAATACCTTATTTAATCGTTTAACCATTTTGTAATATTTCGTTTATTTACAGTGAGACACAAAATGCGTTTTCTCCAATAGAACAATAATACACCAAAACCCAACATAAATTCACAAAAGACATCAATTTTATTAGCTTGATATAATCCAAATCTTTAGAATCCATACGTTTGCAAGAAAGAGATCCACATTCAGCCCTTTATCCAGTGAGTAATCTTCATCTCCATTCCACAGGCTATCACAGCAGCGCAGTCCGTTACTGTCAAATCCCGCGTTCATGATGAATTCAAATTCAAAAATAGCGCCCTCAAGAAGCGTTACGACATGTTTTACGGCAGTGATATCAAACGCCCATTGGCTCTCGCCACAGATTGCGACATGCCGTATTTCAGTCGGTAAACTACATTTGAAATGGAGAAGCGCGCGCGCCTTCACACAGAGCGAAGCCGGATTAACATTTTCATGGATTAATAACTTAAATTCTGCTCTATACCTCATTCAAAACTATTATATACTGAAAGAGAGGACTGTGACTGCAAAACATCGTCATGTGAACGACTTTTGGTACAGGTTTTGACATTTTCGCAATAAATAAATTATTGTGATTACACGTTATGTTGTTTTTCTTCGTAATTGTAGCCTATGCAGTTTTAAGAAATTGTTATGGGTAGGTTTAGGGGTAGGAGTAGGATTAGCTGCTAAAAAAAGTATATTTTAATGCTATATTGTTAATAAAATTGCCACTTCCCTACACATCTCTGTACGTTTTATCCTTTTTATATTCAGTATAAAATGGGTAACGTTATGTCTAAGTTGGGAGTAGGGTTTTGGGATCTTCCATTTATCTATAAAACGGTAAAAGGTAAATTATACAGATATCTTAATGATATGAAAGATTCGTAAATATTTAACGTTTTGTAGCTGTAAAAACGTAATAATGTTACGTTTAATTGTTGCAGATACGTCCATATCATACGTTTCAGCATCTATCCAAACGTTTAAAACGTACGTTTTCTATCTTTGAAAATTACGTATTAATACAACGTATTAACAATGAGACCAGGCTGCTTCTGTTGTCCTGTTGAGCCTGTGTGAACTGTGGCCTCAGTTTGCTGTTCTCAGCTGACAGGAGATTCGTGTGTGTGTGTGTGTGTGTGTGTGTGTGTGTGTGTGTGTGTGTGTGTGTGTCGAGCGTTCAGAGATGCTCTTCTGCAGACTTATGCTTATTTGAGTTTCTGTTGTCTGACTATCCACTGGAACCAGTCTGGCCGTTCTCCTCTGACCTCAAGGTGTTTTCTCCCACAGAACTGCAGATCACTGGATATTTACTCTTCTTCAGACCATTCTCTGTAACCTAGAGATGGTTGTGTGTGTGAAAATCCCAGTAGATCAGCAGTTTCTGGAATACAACAAACATGCCACGTTCAAAGTCCCTGAAATCTCCCTCCTTCCTCGTTCTGATGCTCAGTTTGAGCTTCATCAGATCGTCTCCATCATCTCTACATGCCTGAAGCATTGAGGCGCTGCCACGTGAATATATACGTGATTAGATATTTGCATTAACAGCAGATGAACAAGTGTACTGTACCTAATAAAGTGGCGGTGAGTGTATATTCTGTAGAAAATGGCTGTTTCTGAGCTGGCAGAAACCCAACTAAACTGCCCTTTAACAGCATGACACGCTTTAAAGCTGTTTTCTAACCATGTAAACTGTAGTTTTAATAAAGGCACTGTACAAATAACTGACTTGATTTATGCATTTCTGTCTCAACAGCAAGGAGACTGTGTCATCAGTAAAGTCCTGACCTTTGACCTCTCCCAGTATCCTGATGCCAATCCCAATCCCAATGAGTGACACATTCACATTCTTAAAAACATTAGCTTTTCTCTGCACTTTCTAGAGATCAGCTTAGCTTTTTTAGTTCTTAATATTTACACATTTGTCTCTTGCTGGATTTAAATGTTTGATTATGAATTTCTATTTCTTTTTGCCTTCATACATGAATAGGTGGAATCATCTGTGTTTCTGTTCAGTACCTGTTGGCAATCATGTCATTTTGATTAATCCATTAAAACTAGATTACTCTGACTTTTTTACATTTGTAACTTGGCATAGTTTGCTTTAAAGCTTTCTAGTGCAAAACATCCCAGTTTGAGTTGAACTGGGCGAGACCTGCAGTGGAAGCCGTTATTGTAGTTGCTTGGTGAAAGAATTGTATGATCCCTTTTGTAGTGACTGTTTTTTTGTCCTAATTTTACTCTTGAAAAATAAACCCTGCTTTTCACTAATGTTTGATTACACATGGATTTCTTGGGCTTCACATTTTCTGGTCGTGTGTAAATCTGATCATGCAGCCGTTTACTCACAGCTCTCGCAGGAACACATGCACACAGAATAAAACACTCTTCATCACCATGTCTAAAATGTCTGGCCTTACTGCAGGGAATGATCATAAATCTGCCTGAATGTGCTTTACCATCACCAGATTCCTGACGACTGTCACTGAGCGCAGGAATAGAGGAAGCCATGAGGCCGGGTTTATTGTGAAGCTAAACTATTGTTCAACCGTTGTTCAGTGTGTAGGTCACCTGTTCACATCACGTGATGTTCCTGCTGAATACAGTTTATCCCGGAGGTCCATATGCTCTTTAGAAATGTGTTTCAATAAACTGATTTCAAATCAAGAACAATAGTGTTGTTGGAATATTTATTTGCAAGGGTGTGGTTTGATTTTGACATCGGTTTTGCATTAAAGTATTTTCGCATTTATATATGTTTTGGCCATATTTGTAACCTATAGACCTCAGTCAGGGTAGCACCTTATTTAATTTTGGACAGGAATGAAGCTTTGGGATATGTATGTGTGTGTTAATATATAGTTTATACCAGTTCAAAGTTTGGAAACTAAGATTTTTTTTTATGTTTCTGAAAGAAGTCTCTTCTGCTCACCAAGGCTGCAGTTATTTGATTGAAAATACAGTAAAAACTGTAATATTGTGAAAAATAAAAAAATTCTGTTTTAATATAAGCTGTAATTTATTTCTGTGATCAAAGCTGAATTTTCAGCATCATTACTCCAGTCTTCAGTGTCACATGATCCTTCAGAAATCATTCTGATATATATGATGATTTGCTGCTCAAAAAACATTCATTATTATTATCAATGTTGAAAATAGTTGTGCTTCCTATTTTTTGTGTGTAAAGCGATACACTACCATTCAAAGGTTTGGAATGAGTAATAAATAAATAAATTATAATACTTTTTATTTAATAATGATGCATTAAATTGATCAAAAGTTACAGTAAAGACATTAATATTGTTACAAAAGATTATATTTCAAATAAATGCTGTTCTTTTGAACTTTCTATTCATCAAAAAATCCAGACAAAAATGTATCTGTTGCCACAAAAATATTAAGCATGCAAAAATGGTTCTCAACATTGATAAAAATAGGAACTATTGATAATAATAATTGAGCACCAGTAATAATGAATGATAATTGAGCACAAAATCAGCATTTTACTATGATTTCTGAAGGTACAAGAACGAGTAATGATGCTGAAAGTTCAGCTTTGATCACAGGAATAAATGACCTTTTATATTAAAACAGATATTTTAAAGTGTAATATTTAGTCTAGTAATCTAGTAAACGGTGTTAGAGAGGAGGAGGTGTGTCTCTTGAAGGAGTTCTGGATACATACAGTTAGAGATCAAAATGAATAGATTTTTTATTTCTCTTTTATCGTTAAAAAGTGCCCATAGAAACCTGTAACCCTTTATTATAATTGTAATGTATGCCTGTTATCAGCCTTCAAAAAAACAAAACAAAAAAGTTTTTTGCACATTGTTTATTTTAGTCTATGCCACTAATAGTCACTGCAGTCTTTTTGCTGAATTAATTCAAATTATGGTCCCACAATAAAAGGTACTGTAAAAAAATAAAAAATAAATAATAATAATATATATATATATATATATATATTAGGAATTCAGGTATTTCATAAGAAAGATATGACCTACTTAAACCCAAAGCATTAATTGAAATAATAATAAGATAATTAATTATAATTATGAATAATAATTATCTAAATTTCAATTATTAATAAAATTACAAAAACAACAAAAAATGCTTCATATTTTAATTATATATATATATATATATATATATATATATATATATATATATATATATATATATAATTAAAATGTTTATATCTAAAAAATGTTGTCATATGATGGTCTCTGATGTCACTACTGGGAAAACAAAACTTTGGTTGAAAAAGTCTATTGGTTGAGCTTGATTTTAGCCACATCCCTTACTGGTTAGGGTTTAGACCAGAATATGAGAGATCCCATCATTTTGAAGGATGAAAGTCTGAAATCCAGTGTATGTGCTGCTATCATTTTTAAATTATGCTCAAAATTCCCTTAACATTGTCACTGCCAAGATGATTATTTATTTATTTGTTTTAATAATTCATTATTATTTGTGCTATATTGATGATAGCATCTTTCAAAACAAAGTTACAAAGTGCTTAACAATAAGAACATATAATAAAACAACAAAAAAAAGATACTACTTAAAACATAAAATGATAGAGTCATTTAAATAATTACAGCAAATACCATTCTTGAGAAGAGATGTAAAGGAGGATAGCGTGCTTGAATGCCTGAGATGCCCAGGCAGGGTCCTCCACAACGGAGCGGCCCGGACTGCAAAAGCCCACATTCGAGATTATGGGACCATTGGTAGGCCTTAGCAGAGGATCTCAAGCAGTGATCAGGCTCATGGGGAATTAGCAGATCAGGAGCCTGACCATGCAAGACTTTAAAAACAAGCAGTAAAAACTCACAGGTAACCAGAGAAGGGCAGCAAGGGTCAGTGTAATGTGGTCACTTCTCTTAGTGAGTGTTAAAAGCCTGGCAGCAGCATTTTGAATCAGCTGCAGCTTTGGATGTTTCGCCTGCTAATACCAGATAAAGTGCATTACTATAGTCAAGTCTGGAGGAGATAAAAGCATGAATGACCTTTTTTAAATCTGCAGAAGAAAGGAGTGACTTGATCTTTGTTAGCTGTCTCAGGTGTGCAGAGCAGGAATTCACCACTTTAGTCACCTAAGCATCGAAGGACAGTCCTGAATCAGAGATGACACCTCGGTTACGGGCCTCTTTTCCAACATTATTAGATAAGGCACCCAGACTAGAAGCACAGCAAAATCCCCAGTGTTAAATGATCACTCTCAGTGTTTATATGAGTCCACAGTCAGAGTGTTGTAAGTAACACTGAAGAGGTGTTAAAGTTAATGAGATAATTAAGTGATTAATTGAGTGATGATTGAGCATTATTGAAGACACCTTATGATAACAAGCAGAATCACTGAAGGAGAAAATGGTAATTGGTATGTTACCATTATAGTGATTAGTGTTTGCTTTAGTTGGGCTGTTGACCCAGTATTGGAAGTTTATCTCTATAGTCTTTGGCCCGGATCCGGCTGACTACATCATGCGTTGTGGTTGTGTCTAGGCGCAGGTCCTCCATCTGATCTGGATACGGCCCGGATCCGGCTGACTACATCATGCGTTGTGGTTGTGTCTAGGCGCAGGTCCTCCATCTGATCTGGATACGGCCCGGATCCGGCTGACTACATCATGTGTTGTGGTCGTGTCTAGGCGCAGGTCCACCATCTGATCTGGATACGGCCCGGATCCGGCTGACTACATCATGCGTTGTGGTTGTGTCTAGGCGCAGGTCCTCCATCTGATCTGGATACGGGCCGGATCCGGCTGACTACATCATGCGTTGTGGTCGTGTCCAGGCGCAGGTCCTCCATCTGATCTGGATACGGCCCGGATCCGGCTGACTACATCATGTGTTGTGGTCGTGTCTAGGCGCAGGTCCTCCATCTGATCTGGATACGGCCCGGATCCGGCTGACTACATCATGTGTTGTGGTCGTGTCTAGGCGCAGGTCCTCCATCTGATCTGGATACGGCCCGGATCCGGCTGACTTCATCATGTGTTGTGGTCGTGTCTAGGCGCAGGTCCTCCATCTGATCTGGATACGGCCCGGATCCGGCTGACTTCATCATGTGTTGTGGTCGTGTCTAGGCGCAGGTCCTCCATCTGATCTGGATACGGCCCGGATCCGGCTGACTACATCATGCGTTGTGGTCGTGTCTAGGCGCAGGTCCACCATCTGATCTGGATACGGCCCGGATCCGGCTGACTACATCATGCGTTGTGGTCGTGTCTAGGCGCAGGTCCTCCATCTGATCTGGATACGGCCCGGATCCGGCTGACTACATCATGTGTTGTGGTCGTGTCTAGGCGCAGGTCCTCCATCTGATCTGGATACGGCCCGGATCCGGCTGACTTCATCATGTGTTGTGGTCGTGTCTAGGCGCAGGTCCTCCATCTGATCTGGATACGGCCCGGATCCGGCTGACTACATCATGTGTTGTGGTCGTGTCTAGGCGCAGGTCCTCCATCTGATCTGGATCCGGCCCGGATCCGGCTGACTACATCATGTGTTGTGGTCGTGTCTAGGCGCAGGTCCTCCATCTGATCTGGATACGGCCCGGATCCGGCTGACTACATCATGTGTTGTGGTCGTGTCTAGGCGCAGGTCCTCCATCTGATCTGGATACGGCCCGGATCCGGCTGACTACATCATGCGTTGTGGTCGTGTCTAGGCGCAGGTCCTCCATCTGATCTGGATACGGCCCGGATCCGGCTGACTACATCATGCGTTGTGGTTGTGTCTAGGCGCAGGTCCTCCATCTGATCTGGATACGGGCCGGATCCGGCTGACTACATCATGCGTTGTGGTCGTGTCTAGGCGCAGGTCCTCCATCTGATCTGGATACGGCCCGGATCCGGCTGACTACATCATGCGTTGTGGTTGTGTCTAGGCGCAGGTCCTCCATCTGATCTGGATACGGGCCGGATCCGGCTGACTACATCATGTGTTGTGGTCGTGTCTAGGCGCAGGTCCTCCATCTGATCTGGATCCGGCCCGGATCCGGCTGACTACATCATGTGTTGTGGTTGTGTCTAGGCGCAGGTCCTCCATCTGATCTGGATACGGCCCGGATCCGGCTGACTACATCATGTGTTGTGGTCGTGTCTAGGCGCAGGTCCTCCATCTGATCTGGATACGGCCCGGATCCGGCTGACTACATCATGTGTTGTGGTTGTGTCTAGGCGCAGGTCCTCCATCTGATCTGGATACGGCCTTGACCCAGCAGACTGCGGTAAACCTCGGAATAAGCATAGATACTAATATTAGCGTAGATGCAATTCTTCTTATGATGTAACGGATACATTGGGTGTTATAGGAAGTGATTCGCGGTTCCGGCTGACCTAATTAATGCAGCCTAATAATCATTTAACTGATTTGAATAATAGGAATGTATAATTTTCTATGTGTATGTCAGTTTAAATCTAGACTAAAAACACATCTCTTTAACCTGACAGAGTGTGTCTGCTTCCCGGACAATGTTAGGAAGACTGTTCCAAAGTTTTGGTTCTAAATAGGAGAAGGATCTACCGCCAGCAGTCGATTTTGATATTCTAGGTATTATCAACTGGCCAGAGTTTTGAGATCGCAATAGACGTGAAGGACTATAATGCGTTAAGAGCTCGCTCAAGTACTGCGGAGCTATTTAGTGCTTTGTAAGTAATCAGCAATATTTTAAAATGTTTACAGTTTTTCTCGATTGCTAACACACTATATCTAATTCAGTTGGCCCAATTTCCCAAACCATTAATTCAGTTCTCGAAACAGACACGTGTCTCAAAATGTTTAACACATGTTTTCACGCATTCCAAGTTTCTCAATGTTTTCTGCAAAACTCTACACAAAAATGTCCTAATTTTGCACAGGTATAAACATGCTCTCATTCAGAAAACACAAAGACATAATATAATTAACTCAAGTGTCATACTGTGAACTTCAGTAGCACACATTTATCCATGTGTAAACATTAAGTACACTGTAAAAAAATTAAATCTTTAAAAAACGGTCAATGACTGTCAGCTACGGCTGCCAAACAAAAACATTCAAAATAAAGTAAAATAACCTAATTTAAATAAAGTGAAAAAAAACTTTTACAGATATTTTCCTTAAATGTTTTACAGAAAAACACTGCTATTTTACAGCTATTTCCTGAATTATAACAGTCAATCATCTTCACTGTAAAAAAAACCCATAAAAAACAGCCACTGTCAGCAATGGCAAAATACTTTTACAGAAATCTTCATTAAACTTTTTGAACAGAAACACAGTTATTTCACATATATTTCCTGAATGTTTACTAACACACATTCTCTTGCAGTTAAAGTCAAATATTTGAAAGAAAAAAAATCTAAAATATATATTCCACCTATATTTACCTTCTCCAGTTCACTTGTCCTGCATGAGTTTGGACTATGGGGGAAACCAGAGCACTCAAACTTGGCAGAACTACATCTAACATCATTATTTCTAGCCTTCGTTTTTATTGAAAGTATAATGTTATGCACCATCATTTTGTGTAAAACGTTGACTTTCATTTTTGTCCACTAAAGTTAAAGTAAATCCTTATTTCTATTGTGTAGCCTATAATAAAATAAATGTAAAAAGCTGCCCACAAAACATTATTCCTGTCTCCCATCACTACTGTTCTGTCCTCACAGATGGCAAAAGTAGCTACACACACCCTTCACTAAAGTAGAAGTATAGATACTCATGTTTTAAAGTCTAGAGTAAAAAAGTGTAGTCAGTCCTACCACCTGTTTTAGTGTCACGCTGGGAACTGGACCTCACATCATATTAATACATTAATACAAACGAACTTACATTTCAAATTTTGTTAGCTAATGAATGTATCCAGGCTGAACAACCACCATGTAGAACAGGGCCGGAATGGGACAAAATTTCAGGCTGGGAAATCTGTAGTAAAACCATGGTTCATTTTTGTAAGGGTTGTGTTGTTGTGTTGCCCTATAGCTCCCTCTAAACCAGCGATGGGCAAACTCGGTCCTGGAGCTCTGCAGAGTTAAGCTTCTGATACAAGCTGTGTCCCAATGTGAAGGCTGCATCCTTCGAAGGACTGAAGACTTCAAGGATGCAGCCTTTGCATCCTCCGAAGGACGCACCATGTAGCCTTCATAGGATTTCCTAATTGCGCAACCAGGTGTTTCTGATTACCGCTCCTCAACGGTGCGAGAGGACAGCTGCCATCCTGATCATGATATAGCCTAATTGAGTAAACAGCTATGGAGCCAGAATTGGCTATTGTCATTTTTATGTTTTATATTTTACTGGAGGACATGGTGAGGATGTTTCAGCCCCGGCGCTGCCAGGTCATGTATTTTTGGTTTAGCCCTGTTTGAATATAAAACCCAATTGAATATAAAAAAAAGTCCAGTATTTCTCGCGCTCGTCATCGGCAGCTGTCACGGTTGCCAGGCGACAAGAACAGTCCTTGTAGGCTAGACCGGTCCGAGCGCTTCAGATGCGCCCTTTGATATGGGACATATCAAACTTATGAGACTTTAATTTTCGGAACTGCATATTTCATATATTCACGTACAAATGTGAAGTAACCTACTGAAGTACCTTTTTTCCCTCACATATGATTTTACATTAAACTACACAAAAGTATATAATGTAACAACCTTGAAAATATTCATAAGTAAAATGCAGGAATATCATAATATAAATACAAACTTTCCCCTGCAGAATACATACCTCTAGTTTTACTCTTAGTCTTGATACTAAAAACTTGTTATTAAAAGTACTTTTTTCAGAAATGACTCTTTTTGAAAGTCTAATTATTATTCTAATAAATTCTAATAAAAGTCTACATCATTTTTTTCTTATTTTATGTACTGTAAATGTTTGTTGATTTTGATATGTTTAACGTATGTTGTTAATAGTTGGAAAAAGTACTTTAATGTAGCCCATGGAACAAATGATTTTCATTTACCAATTTTATTTGAAAAAAAAAAAGGTATACAAGAGTTTGTTTCAAGTAGAAATTATGACTGTCAAAAAAATAAACAATGTCCAGAACAATTCATTCTCTTTTATTTACACATTTAAAGTTGCATAAAAAATGATGTACAGATTTTCTTTCCTTTTAAAAAAAATAACGAAAAAAGTTAAAGAATATGTAGAAAAAAGAAATATTTTTCAATCATTTTCTCAAGAAGAGAAAACAGCCTGTCCATCCTCTCCCTACTCTCCTGTGCTCTCCCAAGCGGGAAGGAAGTCGACCGGAAGTTGAAGCCGGCCGCGTGCCACCATCTTGTAGCAGAACTTCACCTGCTGTTAGCATCCCATTGACTCCCATTCATTTTGGCGTCACTTTGACAGCGAATAACTTTACATCTGAGGCGTTTGAAGACTCCATTTGTCCATTATTTATTTCTAAAGAAACACAACAATGTATAAAATGCTCCATTACCTTGTAGCTTACGTTGTGGCCCCGTAAAAACAGTTTTTGTAAAAGTAGGCTAACGATTGCGTCATAACCACGCGACTCTCTGTCGCACAGTAGAGAGATTACCGTATTGACGGGAGGAGAAGCTCGTAGGCAATCGGGGAGACGTGGAGGCAAAATGACAAAATAATTAATCAGAATACCTAGCAAAAGTTTCTCCTGCTCCTAGCTCATGGACACCTCCTACTCACGCTCTCCGTCTCTGCAAGATTCGGAAGGGAATGATTCAGATTTCTCTCGGCACAGCTACTAGAAGACAGACGGTTTGCTCACGTCACATCTACGTCGTCAAGCTCAGTTTGAGTCTGCGCGTCAGGAACGGAAGTCCTAAAAAATCGCTGAAAATGGGCTTCACTTGCCTCAATTGAGTTCCAATGAGATGACTCTGTCCATTTCTTATACTGTCTATGGTGCTCTCCTCGCCTCTGCCTTCGTGCTGGTGCTGGCTCCTCCTCACCGTGGGCACTTAGGTAAAGTTGGTTTTATATTCGCATATTCGCACTTTCACGTCTCAATAACAAGCGCAATAAAGCACATTTTTGCTAAATAAAAGCAGCTACATGATCTTTAGGACAAAGATGGTGAACTACAACACTCTCCACAATCAATCAAAACGGGCAAATGTTGTTTTAATGGCATACAAAGTTGCAACTGTTCACTGAACATTCAATGTGTGTGGTAAAGAAGATTAGGGACCGTCTAAAAAGGTCTATTTTTTCCATTGTGTGCAAACAGACAACTACATTTTTGCAAAGTACAGATGTACCAGCAAATCTCTCTCACATTATGTGTTCTAATGCTATTGATTGTACTTTAGCAACAATAAAAAATGCATTATAATGATTGTATTTAGGAAACTTGCCTCACTTTACATAATGTACATAAATATTTTAGAATAAAATTACATTAATTCACCAAAGGGATTTTTTACTATCCGAAGGTTGTAGCATGTTCCTAGTGACCACACTGACTTACTACCTGGTGAAATTTTGACAAAAAGTCCCTTACTGTACATACAGTTGACAAATTATGTTTGTTTTGTTTTTTTATTACTGTAATTCACCCTAAGTATTTTTTCGTGTTCCAAAGGTTGTAGTATGTTCCTACTGACCAGACTGACTTACTACAGGTGGAATTTTCACAGTATCTCCCTTACTGTACGTTCAGTATACAAATATTAATTTAAAAAAATTACAGTAATTCCCCTAAAGTATTTTTCCTGTTCCAAAGCCTGTAGTGCTTTCTTATTGGCTTACACTATCCCACACTGACTTACTACAGGTGAAATTTTGACAATACCTCCCTTACTGTACGTACTGAAAGGTTGGGGTCAGAATCCCCTGTTTCTTCAATTAAATTATATATATCCTTTTGAATGATTACTTTATTCTTATTAAAAATTCAACAGTCAAGTAGTATCCTAATCATTTCTGTATTTATTTTCTTTTAGGTGCATTCCAGTGTGTGCCCTTGGGTTGTGTTCACATGCAAGGGGCCTTTTGATGATAATTGTCTTGGGATTGTCTTGGGACTCCTCCTGGAAACTCCATCTGCATACATTTAGTGTTTTACAGCCAATTGGTCAAACACAAAATCTTGAACTGTCATTATTTCTGGAAGACCCCTTAGGACTTTCACATATAAAACTCTTCGTCTCTTTGTCCTCTTTTTCTGGACCTTTCCATCATGGCTGTATCTTCTGTATCTCGTCCTCAACACATAGACGATAATGATGGCATTTTTCTCCTGTCTTTTGCAAAGCTCTTTCTAATACATTTTCAATTCCTTTCTACTCTGCCACCATCATCTGCTTAATAAATGCTTACAACCTTCAGTGTGGTATGCTTTTCTTTAAAAAATATTTTCATAATAAAAATATTTATAAAACAAGTTACAGTGTTTTCCCTAATAAACCATCTTCATAATAAAAATCTTTATAAAACAAGTTCAGGTGTTTTTCTTAATAAACTATTTTCTCAATATATGGTTACAATGATTATTAATACACACTGTAAAAGAAAAGTTGACTAAACTTAAAATTCTAAGGCAACTTGCTGCACCGATTTTTTGAGTTGACTCAACTAATAGAGTTTACTCAACTGGAGATGTTATAATCGAGTCAACTCAACTATAGAGATGTTTTAGTTGAGTCAACTCAAAAAAATCTGCAGCAAGTTGCTTTATAATTTTAAGTTAAGTCAACTTTTCTTTTCTTTTTACAGTGAACACTTTCTAAATAAATTGTTTAACAACTACTTATGGTACTTTTCATTATAAAACCACTTTTTTAATAGTTACAATTGTGGTTTACTATAACCCATAAATATTTCATATACAACAAGCCATGATTACAATAGAATAATTGCATATTTCAAAACAATATCCACATATCTTCATCTATATATCTGTCTTAGTTGACTTGTATAAGTTTGAGGGTCAATTTATACATAATTTCACCTTATTTTCATCAAGTGAACATCTCATGTGTATTTCTTTAGGGAGTGGAGTAAAGGGGCATATTATCGTTCCTGCTTTCCTGGAGTGAAATGTTTTATCAGCCTGTTTAGGTGGACTGCTCTTCTGATAATGAGCTCAGGCCTTCTTCAGCCTCAAAGAGAACTGTTGTTTGTCAGGCAGTGTTGTGTGTGTGTGTGTGTGTGTGTGTGTGTGTGTGTGTGTGTGTGTGTGTGTGTGTGTGTGTGTGTGTGTGTGTGTGTGTGTGTGTGTGTGTGTGTGTGTGTGTGTGTGTGTGCATTTTTTATTCTTTGCAGGTTCAGAACTTTGTGATATACAACATTCTTGGACCCTGGAAGAAGGTCACCACGGACTTAAATCTCGGAAATGGACGACAAATATTCGGATTAATGGCGATATACCCACTTATCTATCAAAAATGTATTATTGTTTAGACTTTATGTTCTCTTAGCCAATCAGAAGTAAACGATTATTTAATGCATGACATTGAAAAAGGTATAATTGTGTGAGATTTGTTTGTAAGGTAGAGTTGGCTTGCGACCTTCTCGTGACTTTGACACTGGCTCTACCAATTTAACTGCAAACTATTCTTCAGTAAAATTTTCCTTATTTGATTGAATTTCACGACTCCTGGTCTTCTTTCATCATATCTGGTCCTGGGTCTTACAACTGTACCCCCCCCCCCACACACACACACACCAAACAGTACAATAATCAAATCATTTTTTCCTGTTCCAAAGGCTGTAGTGCTTTCCTAGTGACCACACTGACTTACTCCAGGTGGAATTTGGACAAAAACTCCCTTACTGTACGTACAAAAAACTAATACGTTTCCAAAAAAATTACTGTAATTCCCCTAAACTATTTTTTACTGTTTCAAAGGCTGTAGTGCTTTCCTAGTGACCACACTGACTTACTCCAGGTGGAATTTGGACAATAACTCCCTTGCTGTACAATTATCAAATATATCTATGTAATAAACATTATTACATGTGTTTATTACATATGTTTATGTAATAAACTGTAATTCACCTATAGTGTGTTTTTATATTTATATTCAATGGTTGTAGTACTTTCCTAGTGATCAGACTGACTTACTCCAGGTGGAATTTGGACAATAACTCCCTTACTGTACGTACAAAAAACTAATACGTTTCCAAAAAAATTACTGTAATTCCCCTAAACTATTTTTTCCTGTTTCAAAGGCTGTAGTGCTTTCCTAGTGACCTGACTGACTTACTCCAGGTGGAATTTTGACAATACCTCTTTTAAATACTAAATACCTCCTTTACTGCACTGTAAAAAATAAAATCGTAAAAAAACAGTCATTGACTGTCAGCTACGGCTGCCAAACAAAAACCGTAAAAATAAAGTAAAATATCCTCATTTAAATTAAGTGCAAAAAACTTTTACAGAAATTTTCCTTAAATGTTTTACGGAAAAACAGTGTTTTTTACAGCTATTTCCTGAATTATTACGATCAAACACCTTCATTGTAAAAAAATCCCATAAAAAACAGTCAAATGACTGTCAGCAATGGCTGCCATACAAAAACCGTAAAATTAATGTAAAATATCCTAATTTAAATAAGTGGAAAATACTTTTACAGAAATCTTCATTAATCTTTTTTAACAGAAACACACAGTTAAAACACAGTTAATTCACATTTTTTCTGATTTTTTACTGAAAAACATGCAGTTAATTATATGCATGATTTGCTGTGACTATACGTCACTACATCAGCAACTACACAGTTACTATCTGTTAAATAAAGCACACTGTAAAAAATTTATAACCCTCCCAAATCAAAAATTTCAAGTGACCGATAACATCTAAATTTTTCAATTGGCCCAAGTGAAATTCTGTAAATTATAAAATTAAATTTACAGAATTTCACTTGGGCCAATTGAAAAATTTAGATGGTATCGGTCACTTGAAATTTTTGATTTGGGAGGGTTAGAATTTTTTTACAGTGCAACATGCAGCATTTCATCAGTGTTTCTCTGCTCATCCTGGACTGAAGCTCAGGCTCTACTCTTCAACACAATGGTGACACACGAAACACACCATACAGAAACACTTTAAACCCCAACAGGACATTAAACACTACCAGATCTCTCAGGATCTCAGCATCTTCACTTATTACAATCCAGACTTTATTTCTTTCATACTAACATTCTTATTGAGCATTAACAGAGGTTTAGAAGTTGAAGTTTTATTGAAAAGAATAAAGTTTGATGTCACCATGATGGAGATTAGTGTTTGTTTTAGTTGGGCTCTTGACCTTTTAGTGTTTAACTTAAATTTTCTCTGGCTGCTTTAACTGTGTGTCTTTGATGCATATTTATTATGGTAGGAATCCAAGAGAAACTCAGATCAGATGATGTTGGTCTCTTTTTAGTGATAATAGTCATCATGTAGTGTCCTGCTTCATTGATACCACCTGAAGTGTAATATCTGATTAAGTAATTAAATATTTGTTGTTAATTTTTGCATGATAAAACTGCTATATAAGATCCTGCAGTGCTGTGATACTCAGATTTTATAATGTCATTATACAGAAAATGTTTTGACAGGATTATATAGACTCACTCAGACATCAATAATCAGCGTATGAATCTCAACAATGGTGACAACGAAAAAAAATCTGAACTACTATAAAGTCACAAAAAGGCTTTGTTGGTTGTCACCATTGTTGAGATTCATATGTTGATTCTTGATGTCTATACTACAAAAAAAATAAAAAAAAATTAACCAGCTCAAAACTTTTTCCATATAATACATATCTTTTTAAATTTCAGATTACTACAATATTGTTGCCAAGGATCATGTGAGAAATTATCATTATAGATAATAATGTAAAATTTAATAAAAATCATTATAGACTTTGTATACAGCTAAATTCAATCTACATATTATGTAATCTAAACTAATATATTCAGAGATTTGGCTGTCATATCAGTGAATCAGATCATCACGAAGACTGTAACATCACTGATGAATGACCAAGATCATCTGATATTTCTCCTGCATTTATTGCTATAACAAAGGTGTATTAAATACACAGTTAAAGCAGCCAGAGAAAACTAATGTTAAAAACTCACGGGTAATGAGCCCAACTAAAGCAGACACTGATCTCAATCATGGTGATATCAAATTTATTTTAAAGCTGTCAGCTGCGGCTGTCAAACAAAAACCGTAAAAATAAAGTAAAATATCCTATTTTAGAAGTGCAAAAAAGTTTTACAGAAATTTTCCTTAAATGTTTTACAGAAAAACACTTATTTTACAGCTATTTCCTGAATTATTACGATTTTAAAAAATTATATGCATGTGAGAAATTATGACATTATAGACTTTGTATAAAGCTAAATTCCATCTACATGTAATCTAAGCTGATATATTCATATTTTTGACTGTCATATCAGAGATTTAAGTCATCATATGATGCCATCATCAAAGAATGACTAAAATCATCTGAAATTTTCTCCAGCATTTATTGCTATAACAAATGTGCATGAAATACACAGTTAAAGCAGCCAAAGAAAAACATAAGTTAAAAATTGAAGTCATGAGCCCAACTAAAGCAGACACTAATCTCAATCATGGTGACATCAAATTTATTTTAAAGTTTTTTACAATTTATTTAAATTAGCATATTTTACTTTAATTTTAGGGTTTTTTTTTGGCAGCCGCAGCTGCCAGTCATTTGACCCTTTTTTTACGATTTTTTTTACAATGAAGGTTTTTGATCGTGATTATTCATGAAATACCTGTAAAATAACAGTGTTTTTCAGTTTATTTAATTTAGGATGTTTTACAGTTTTTTGGGGAGCTGACAGTCATTTGACCATTTTATCATTTAACTGTTTTCTTTCTGTTAAATTACAGATTATATTTGTAATTTTACATACATTTTTATGTAATTTAAGAAAACAGAAAAAATACTGTATGAAAAATACAACAAATGTTCTGTATAAAAAATGTGAATTACTGTAATTTGTCATTAATGTCACAATACCTAAAATAACAGCTGAATTTTTATTTTACAGATATTTTTTGTAATTTTACAGTGTTTTGAGTACAATTTAAAATGAAAGAAAATGATCGTAAAAAAATCACAGTTATTTTCTGTAAAATTAGGATTTTTTTTTAGTGTACCATCTTTGGCACTGTTCAAGTTAGTAAACATGACAAGGATTAATTATGTAACAAACCACTAACAGTAATAGTTATGTATGTTAACCAATTACATAATGCAATGAATAAATATTGAATAAAATGTTCAATTGCTTAAATATTTTTGTTTACCCAAAGTAGTCCTGACTGGAAACATTTGAAAAAATTGTATTCAAACACACACATTTGTTTTACTTAAACTTTTACGTCACTTCACTAAAAGAAAATAATATAGTAAAGTAAAAAGTACTTGACAAAACAATCAGTTAAAGGGTTTATGATAATATAAGAACAACTTAAACCAAGAGAGGATCAACAACAGCAACATTTTAAAGAGGTGATATTGAAATTTTACTCTAACCACAAGGAATTAATTACAACTTTTATGTATAATCTCAGTGGAACAATTAGAAAGATAATAGAAATAAAACAGTGCACTGTACAGTATCTTGAATGCCTCCATGATCTTGCTGTTCATTATCTGTCAGATTTGCTGCACCAATGTGTACAGGTTCAGTCACTACTGTTAATAATAATGTAGCCCCTATTAATGTACTACAACCTTAAACAAACAAAACCCCCTTTAGTGAATTACAGTTATTATATATATTATGTAAAACAGTATTATTAGGTATTGTCAAAATTTCACCTGGAGTAAGTCGGTGTGGTCACTAGGAAAGCACTACAATCCTTGGAATATATATATATAAAAAACACTATAGGTGAATTACAGTTTATTACATAAGCATGTGTAATAAACACATGTAATAATGTTTATTACATAAAAATATTTGATAATTGTACACTGTAAAAAAAAATCCTAATTTTACAGAAAATAACTGTGATTTTTTTACGATCATTTTCTTTCATTTTAAATTGTACTCAAAACACTGTAAAATTACAAAAAATATCTGTAAAATAAAAATTCAGCTGTTATTTTAGGTATTGTGACATTAATGACAAATTACAGTAATTCACATTTTTTATACAGAACATTTGTTGTATTTTTCATACAGTATTTTTTCTGTTTTCTTAAATTACATAAAAATGTATGTAAAATTACAAATATAATCTGTAATTTAACAGAAAGAAAACAGTTAAATGATAAAATGGTCAAATGACTGTCAGCTCCCCAAAAAACTGTAAAACATCCTAAATTAAATAAACTGAAAAACACTGTTATTTTACAGGTATTTCATGAATAATCACGATCAAAAACCTTCATTGTAAAAAAAATCGTAAAAAAAGGGTCAAATGACTGGCAGCTGCGGCTGCCAAACAAAAACCATAAAATTAAAGCCAAATATGGTAATTTAAATAAACCGAAAAAGCACTGTTATTTCACAGGTATTTCCTGCATTATTATAATCAAATACCTTCATTGTAAAAAAATCTTTAAAAAAGGGTCAAATGACTGGCAGCTGCGGCTGCCAAACAAAAACCCTAAAATTAAAGTAAAATATGCTAATTTAAATAAATTGTAAAAAACTTTAAAATAAATTTGATGTCACCATGATTGAGATTAGTGTCTGCTTTAGTTGGGCTCATGACTTCAATTTTTAACTTACGTTTTTTTTGGCTGCTTTAACTGTGTATTTCATGCACATTTGTTATAGCAATAAATGCTGGAGAAAATTTCAGATGATTTTAGTCATTCTTAGCTGATGGCATCATATGATGGCTTAATTCTCTGATATGACAGTCAAAAATATGAATATATTAGCTTAGATTACATGTAGATGGAATTTAGCTTTATACAAAGTATATAATGTCATAATTTCTCACATGCATATACTTTTTTTAAATCGTAATAATTCAGGAAATAGCTGTAAAATAAGTGTTTTTCTGTAAAACATTTAAGGAAAATTTCTGTAAAACTTTTTTGCACTTCTAAAATAGGATATTTTACTTTATTTTTACGGTTTTTGTTTGACAGCCGCAGCTGACAGCTTTAAAATAAATTTGATATCACCATGATTGAGATCAGTGTCTGCTTTAGTTGGGCTCATTACCCGTGAGTTTTTAACATTAGTTTTCTCTGGCTGCTTTAACTGTGTATTTAATACACCTTTGTTATAGCAATAAATGCAGGAGAAATATCAGATGATCTTGGTCATTCATCAGTGATGTTACAGTCTTCGTGATGATCTGATTCACTGATATGACAGCCAAATCTCTGAATATATTAGTTTAGATTACATAATATGTAGATTGAATTTAGCTGTATACAAAGTCTATAATGATTTTTATTAAATTTTACATTATTATCTATAATGATAATTTCTCACATGATCCTTGGCAACAATATTGTAGTAATCTGAAATTTAAAAAGATATGTATTATATGGAAAAAGTTTTGAGCTGGTTAATTTTTTTTTATTTTTTTTGTAGTATAGACATCAAGAATCAACATATGAATCTCAACAATGGTGACAACCAACAAAGCCTTTTTGTGACTTTATAGTAGTTCAGATTTTTTTTCGTTGTCACCATTGTTGAGATTCATACGCTGATTATTGATGTCTGAGTGAGTCTATATAATCCTGTCAAAACATTTTCTGTATAATGACATTATAAAATCTGAGTATCACAGCACTGCAGGATCTTATATAGCAGTTTTATCATGCAAAAATTAACAACAAATATTTAATTACTTAATCAGATATTACACTTCAGGTGGTATCAATGAAGCAGGACACTACATGATGACTATTATCACTAAAAAGAGACCAACATCATCTGATCTGAGTTTCTCTTGGATTCCTACCATAATAAATATGCATCAAAGACACACAGTTAAAGCAGCCAGAGAAAATTTAAGTTAAACACTAAAAGGTCAAGAGCCCAACTAAAACAAACACTAATCTCCATCATGGTGACATCAAACTTTATTCTTTTCAATAAAACTTCAACTTCTAAACCTCTGTTAATGCTCAATAAGAATGTTAGTATGAAAGAAATAAAGTCTGGATTGTAATAAGTGAAGATGCTGAGATCCTGAGAGATCTGGTAGTGTTTAATGTCCTGTTGGGGTTTAAAGTGTTTCTGTATGGTGTGTTTCGTGTGTCACCATTGTGTTGAAGAGTAGAGCCTGAGCTTCAGTCCAGGATGAGCAGAGAAACACTGATGAAATGCTGCATGTTGCACTGTAAAAAAATTCTAACCCTCCCAAATCAAAAATTTCAAGTGACCGATACCATCTAAATTTTTCAATTGGCCCAAGTGAAATTCTGTAAATTTAATTTTATAATTTACAGAATTTCACTTGGGCCAATTGAAAAATTTAGATGTTATCGGTCACTTGAAATTTTTGATTTGGGAGGGTTATAAATTTTTTACAGTGTGCTTTATTTAACAGATAGTAACTGTGTAGTTGCTGATGTAGTGACGTATAGTCACAGCAAATCATGCATATAATTAACTGCATGTTTTTCAGTAAAAAATCAGAAAAAATGTGAATTAACTGTGTTTTAACTGTGTGTTTCTGTTAAAAAAGATTAATGAAGATTTCTGTAAAAGTATTTTCCACTTATTTAAATTAGGATATTTTACATTAATTTTACGGTTTTTGTATGGCAGCCATTGCTGACAGTCATTTGACTGTTTTTTATGGGATTTTTTTACAATGAAGGTGTTTGATCGTAATAATTCAGGAAATAGCTGTAAAAAACACTGTTTTTCCGTAAAACATTTAAGGAAAATTTCTGTAAAAGTTTTTTGCACTTAATTTAAATGAGGATATTTTACTTTATTTTTACGGTTTTTGTTTGGCAGCCGTAGCTGACAGTCAATGACTGTTTTTTTACGATTTTATTTTTTACAGTGCAGTAAAGGAGGTATTTAGTATTTAAAAGAGGTATTGTCAAAATTCCACCTGGAGTAAGTCAGTCAGGTCACTAGGAAAGCACTACAGCCTTTGAAACAGGAAAAAATAGTTTAGGGGAATTACAGTAATTTTTTTGGAAACGTATTAGTTTTTTGTACGTACAGTAAGGGAGTTATTGTCCAAATTCCACCTGGAGTAAGTCAGTCTGATCACTAGGAAAGTACTACAACCATTGAATATAAATATAAAAACACACTATAGGTGAATTACAGTTTATTACATAAACATATGTAATAAACACATGTAATAATGTTTATTACATAGATATATTTGATAATTGTACAGCAAGGGAGTTATTGTCCAAATTCCACCTGGAGTAAGTCAGTGTGGTCACTAGGAAAGCACTACAGCCTTTGAAACAGTAAAAAATAGTTTAGGGGAATTACAGTAATTTTTTTGGAAACGTATTAGTTTTTTGTACGTACAGTAAGGGAGTTTTTGTCCAAATTCCACCTGGAGTAAGTCAGTGTGGTCACTAGGAAAGCACTACAGCCTTTGGAACAGGAAAAAATGATTTGATTATTGTACTGTTTGGTGTGTGTGTGTGTGGGGGGGGGGGTACAGTTGTAAGACCCAGGACCAGATATGATGAAAGAAGACCAGGAGTCGTGAAATTCAATCAAATAAGGAAAATTTTACTGAAGAATAGTTTGCAGTTAAATTGGTAGAGCCAGTGTCAAAGTCACGAGAAGGTCGCAAGCCAACTCTACCTTACAAACAAATCTCACACAATTATACCTTTTTCAATGTCATGCATTAAATAATCGTTTACTTCTGATTGGCTAAGAGAACATAAAGTCTAAACAATAATACATTTTTGATAGATAAGTGGGTATATCGCCATTAATCCGAATATTTGTCGTCCATTTCCGAGATTTAAGTCCGTGGTGACCTTCTTCCAGGGTCCAAGAATGTTGTATATCACAAAGTTCTGAACCTGCAAAGAATAAAAAATGCACACACACACACACACACACACACACACACACACACACACACACACACACACACACACACACACACACACACACACACACACACACACACACACACACACACACACACACACACACAACACTGCCTGACAAACAACAGTTCTCTTTGAGGCTGAAGAAGGCCTGAGCTCATTATCAGAAGAGCAGTCCACCTAAACAGGCTGATAAAACATTTCACTCCAGGAAAGCAGGAACGATAATATGCCCCTTTACTCCACTCCCTAAAGAAATACACATGAGATGTTCACTTAATGAAAATAAGGTGAAATTATGTATAAATTGACCCTCAAACTTATACAAGTCAACTAAGACAGATATATAGATGAAGATATGTGGATATTGTTGTGAAATATGCAATTATTCTATTGTAATCATGGCTTGTTGTATATGAAGTATTTATGGGTTATAGTAAACCACAATTGTAACTAATAAAAAAGTGGTTTTATAATGAAAGTTACCATAAGTAGTTGTTAAACAATTTATTAAGAAAGTGTTTACTGCACTGTAAAAAAAGAAAAGTTGACTTAACTTAAAATTATAAAGCAACTTACTGCAGATTTTTTGAGTTGACTCAACTAAAACATCTCTATAGTTGAGTTGACTCGATTATAACATCTCCAGTTGAGTAAACTATATTAGTTGAGTCAACTCAAAAAATCTGTGCAGCAAGTTGCCTTAGAATTTTAAGTTTAGTCAACTTTTCTTTTACAGTGTGTAAAACACTTGTATTAATAATCATTGTAACCATATATTGAGAAAATAGTTTATTAAGAAAAACACCTGAACTTGTTTTATAAAGATTTTATTATGAAGCTGGTTTACTAAGGAAAACACTGTAACTTGTTTTATAAACATTTTTATTATGAAAATAAAATAAAAAAATAAGAAAAGCATACCACACTGAAGGTTGTAAGCATTTATTAAGCAGATGATGGTGGCAGAGTAGAGAGGAATTGAAAATGTATTAGAAAGAGCTTTGCAAAAGACAGGAGAAAAATGCCATCATTATCGTCTATGTGTTGCAGACGAGATACAGAAGATACAGCCATGATGGAAAGGTCCAGAAAAAGAGGACAAAGAGACGAAGAGTTTTATATGTGAAAGTCCTAAGGGGTCTTCCAGAAATAATGACAGTTCAAGAATTTGTGTTTGACCAATGGGCTGTAATACACTGAATGTATGCAGATGGAGTTTCCAGGAGGAGTCCCAAGACAATCCCAAGACAATTATCATCAAAAGGCCCCTTGCATGTGAACACAACCCAAGGGCACTGTCACGGTTCATGAATTCACTGACTCCTTCTCGTGTTTGTGTTGTGTGTGTGTGTGTGGGCGTGGTCGCTGATCAGCCGCTGATTGTCATCAGCGCCAGCTGATTCTGATCAGCGATCCTTATATAAGCTCATTGTTTCCGTCTTGTGTTTGTCAGATCGTTGTGGGATTATCTCCTGTGTAGTTGGTCTTCGTTGGTGTCCTGGTTCCCGGTGTGGTGTTTCCCTCGAGTTCGTTCTGCCTGTCGTCGTCTGAGGATCCTGTTTCGTCTCTTCACTTTGTGGACTCGTTTGGATGTTCCGTCAGCTTTGTTCAAGGATTCTGCTCACCAGTTCACACCACGGGATCCGGGTTGCCCATCTGCCATCCTGCGCTACCAGGGACCATCAACTGTGTGCTTCAGATCTCTGACTACGTGTCATTCAATAAACCTTTTTCTTGCACTTGCATCTTCTGTCCTTATTTCACGTGACAGAACGATCTGACCCGATGGATGCAGCAAGAGACTCTGGCCTGGCTGAATTCCTGTCCAGGAGCGCTACGAGGATGGACCAGCAGGAGGAGAACTTGAACCTGACTGGACGCGCGGTTCAAGCCTTGGTAGCGCAGGTATCCGAGCTCACCCAGCGTATTCAAGATCTTACGCCTCCCACTGCGCCGCCCACACCGCCAACACCGCCCCCTCCGCCGCAGATAAACCATCCACCGGAGCCTAGACTACCTGCACCTGAGAGGTACAATGGTGAACCACAACTGTGTAGAGCATTTCTAACCAAGTGTTCTCTGTTTTTTGATCTGCAACCGCAGACTTTTGCTTCAGAGGAAGCCAAGGTGGCTCTAGTTCTCACTCTTCTGTCTGGACGTGCATCCCAGTGGGGGACGGCGGTGTGAAATAAGGATCCATGCTGTTCCTCGTTCCAGTCACTCGCGGCCGAGATGAGGAGGGTATTTGATCGAGCGGTGGCCGGAAGAGAAGCTGCACGTCAACTAGCTGATCTTCGCCAAGGAGCCCTATCGGTTACCGATTACTCGATCGAGTTCCGTACTCTCGCCGCGGAGTGTAACTGGAACGAGGAGGCGCAGTGGGACAGATTCCTGCATGGGCTGGCTGACCGTATCCAGGGAGAAATTTACGCCCTGGATCTTCCTAAGGATCTTAACGGACTTATCGAGTTGGCCCTGCGGGTGGACGCTCGACTGCAGAGAGTGGATCAACATTTCCGCAGGACCTTGGTTCCAGAGACCTTTCCAGCACCTCGAGCCAGTGGCAGCGATACGGTCAGCCCCACCTTCGATCACGAGCCCATGCAGGTGGGTAGAGCTCGGCTCTCCCGGGAGGAGAGAGAACGACGGAGATCCCGGGGCTTGTGCCTTTACTGCGGTGGTACTGGTCATTTCATCAACACCTGCCCCGTAAAAGATCGAGCTCGGCAGTAAGCAGGAGGCTACTGTCGGGCGGGATCTCCACCAACAAGACCTCCTCCACTCTCCTCCCGGTGAGACTGCAATGGGCAACCCGGCATTACAACGGTCATGCACTTCTGGACTCTGGGGCCGAGGGAAATTTCATGGACTTGTCACTAGCACGTAAGCTGCAGATTCCCATCATACCCCTCACCAACCCGATTTCTGTTAATGCACTCAACGGACAAGAACTACCTGACATTTCATTCACCACGGATGCTTTGACACTCATCACCTCAGGCAACCACACAGAGACACTGTCATTCCTACTCCTGGACTCTCCTCTTGCTCCGGTAGTCCTCGGTCATCCCTGGCTCACCGAGCACAATCCCAGGGTTGACTGGGGCCACAATTCTGTGTCTGCGTGGAGCACTAAGTGTTATGCGTCTTGTTTAATGTCTGCTTGTTCTTCGGTGTCTAGTTCTGTTTTGCAGGAGGAATCAGTGAATTTGTCTAACGTGCCCGCGGAGTACCTCGACCTGAAGGAAGTGTTCAGTAAGTCTCGGGCTGCTTCTCTTCCTCCGCATCGTCCCTATGACTGTGCTATAGATCTTATACCAGGTACGTCTCCGCCTAAGGGCAAGTTATACTCTCTTTCTGTTCCAGAGAGGGAGGCCATGGAGAAATACATTTCTGATTCTTTAGCCTCTGAATTCATTCGCCCTTCCTCTTCTCCGGCGGGGGCGGGGTTCTTCTTTGTTGGAAAGAAGGATGGATCTCTGCGACCGTGTATTGATTACCGAGGGTTGAACAACATCACGGTAAAGAATACTTATCCTTTGCCGTTGATGTCTTCAGCCTTCGAGCGGTTGCAGGGAGCCTCTGTCTTCACAAAGTTGGACTTACGCAATGCATATCATTTGGTTCGCATCAGGAAGGGGGATGAATGGAAAACTGCTTTTAACACCCCCAGGGGCCATTTTGAATATTTGGTCATGCCCTTCGGGCTGTCCAACTCCCCAGCAGTTTTCCAGGCACTCGTCAATGACGTGCTGAGAGATATGGTTGACCAGTTCATATATGTTTACCTGGATGACATATTGATTTTTTCATATTCTCTCCAGGAACACGTTCAGCACGTCAGACGAGTGCTTCAGAGGTTGCTAGAGAATGGGCTTTTTGTCAAGGCGGAGAAATGCGCTTTTCATGCACAGTCTGTTCCTTTCTTAGGCTACATCATCTCATCTGAGGGAATACGCATGGACCCTGACAAGGTTAAGGCTGTGATGGATTGGCCAAGTCCAGATTCCCGTAAGGCCCTACAGAGGTTTCTGGGGTTTGCCAATTTCTATCGGCGTTTTATTCGCAATTTCAGCCAACTAGCCGCACCTCTGACTGCCTTGACCTCCCCCAGAACGACGTTCAGGTGGTCCGATACAGCCGAGGCTGTATTCGCTAACCTCAAGAGCCGCTTCAGTTCTGCTCCCATCCTGGTTGCCCCTGATCCTTCACGTCAGTTCGTGGTGGAGGTCGACGCGTCAGAGGTGGGGGTAGGTGCAGTTCTATCCCAACGTTCTTCCTCAGATGACAAGATGCACCCTTGCGCGTTTTTGTCCCATCGTTTATCTCCTGCCGAGCGTAACTATGACATTGGTAACAGAGAGTTGTTGGCAGTCAAGTTAGCACTGGAGGAGTGGCGCCATTGGTTAGAGGGGTCGGGGGTACCTTTTATCGTTTGGACCGATCATAAGAACCTGGAATATATTAGATCTGCCAAAAGACTCAACTCCAGGCAGGCTCGATGGGCACTTTTTTTCGGACGTTTTGACTTTGTTCTATCGTACCGCCCGGGTTCCAAAAACATCAAACCCGACTCTTTATCTCGTATTTTTGATCCATCCGAACGCCCGGTGACTCCCGAGTGTATTTTACCTGAGAAAGTAGTTATCTCCACACTCACATGGGAGGTCGAATCGAAGGTCAAGACGGCCTTAGAAGGGGTAATGCCTCCGCCCGGTTGCCCACCGAGTCGTTTATTTGTGCCAGAGGGGGTTCGGTCCGACGTTATTCGATGGGGTCACTGTTCCAGTGTAGCATGTCATCCAGGTGTTAATCGCACCAGCTTTTTGGTCAAGCAACGATTCTGGTGGCCGTTAATGGCTCGTGACATTCGGAGTTTTGTTTTGGCTTGCTCGGTTTGTGCCACTGGTAAGACTTCCAATCGACCCCCAGAGGGACTACTCCAACCGCTGTCTGTCCCTTCGAGACCCTGGTCCCATATTGCGCTAGATTTTATAACCGCCCTCCCACCCTCCCAGGGTAAGACGGTCGTTTTGACCGTAGTGGACCGGTTCTCGAAGGCGGCTCATTTCATCCCCTTGCCCAAATTACCTTCAGCCAAGGAGACAGCGGTGGCTGTCATAGATCACGTCTTTCGGTTACATGGCCTCCCGACGGATGTGGTTTCTGACAGAGGGTCCCAATTTGTGTCCAAATTTTGGCAGGAATTTTGTAGATTACTGGGTGCGACTGTCAGTCTGTCTTCGGGTTACCATCCCCAAAGCAATGGGCAAACCGAGAGAGCCAACCAAGATCTTGAGAGAATGTTGCGATGTTTGGTGTCCAAGAATCCTTCCTCCTGGAGTCAGCAATTGTCATTGGTGGAGTACGCCCATAACTCGTTACCAGTGTCATCCACGGGCCTATCTCCGTTTCAGTGTAGCTTAGGGTACCAGCCACCAGTTTTTTCTAGCCTGGAATCCGAAGTCGCGGTCCCCTCCGCTCACGCTTTCGTCCAGAGGTGCTGCCGCACATGGACCAGAGCCCGTGAGACTCTGCTCCAGGTGAGGGCACGCACCAAGGCCAAAGCCGATCGCCACCGGTCTAGGCCTCCCGTATACGTCGTGGGTCAAAAAGTGTGGCTTTCTACTAGAAATATTCCACTCCGCTCCGTCTCTAATAAACTTGCTCCTAAATTCATTGGCCCATTCACTGTCACCAAGATCATTAGTCCGGTGACAGTCCGCCTCAAACTTCCTCCAGCGTACAGGAGAATTCATCCCGCCTTTCATGTCTCCAAATTAAAGCCTGTTTTTCGTTCTCATCTTAATCCGCCAGTCCCGGTTCCCCCACCGCCGCGACTCGTAGATGGGGAACCTACATATTCGGTAAACCGTATTCTGGACTCGAGAAGGAGGGGACGCGGATTTCAGTATCTGGTGGACTGGGAAGGTTACGGTCCTGAGGAGAGAAGTTGGGTTCCTGCTAGAGACATTCTGGATCACTCCCTTATTGATGATTACAATCAACAGGTAGGTCCTCCTGGGAGCGCCAGGAGGCGCTCCTAGGGGGAGGGGTAATGTCACGGTTCATGAATTCACTGACTCCTTCTCGTGTTTGTGTTGTGTGTGTGTGTGTGGGCGTGGTCGCTGATCAGCCGCTGATTGTCATCAGCGCCAGCTGATTCTGATCAGCGATCCTTATATAAGCTCATTGTTTCCGTCTTGTGTTTGTCAGATCGTTGTGGGATTATCTCCTGTGTAGTTGGTCTCCTGGTTCCCGGTGTGGTGTTTCCCTCGAGTTCGTTCTGCCTGTCGTCGTCTGAGGATCCTGTTTCGTCTCTTCACTTTGTGGACTCGTTTGGATGTTCCGTCAGCTTTGTTCAAGGATTCTGCTCACCAGTTCACACCACGGGATCCGGGTTGCCCATCTGCCATCCTGCGCTACCAGGGACCATCAACTGTGTGCTTCAGATCTCTGACTACGTGTCATTCAATAAACCTTTTTCTTGCACTTGCATCTTCTGTCCTTATTTCACGTGACAGGCACACACTGGAATGCACCTAAAAGAAAATAAATACAGAAATGATTAGGATACTACTTGATTGTTAAATTTTTAATAAGAATAAAGTAATCATTCAAAAGGATATATATAATTTAATTGAAGAAACAGGGGATTCTGACCCCAACCTTTCAGTACGTACAGTAAGGGAGGTATTGTCAAAATTTCACCTGTAGTAAGTCAGTGTGGGATAGTGTAAGTCAATAAGAAAGCACTACAGGCTTTGGAACAGGAAAAATACTTTTGGGGAATTACTGTAATTTTTTTAAAATTAATATTTGTATACTGAACGTACAGTAAGGGAGATACTGTGAAAATTCCACCTGTATTAAGTCAGTCTGGTCAGTAGGAACATACTACAAACTTTGGAACATGAAAAAATCTCTTTGGTGAATAATTGTAACTTTTACATAAAACATTTTTGCGTACTGTATGTACAATAGCCTACACAAAAGTACACTAAAGCAGTCTAGGTGAATACACAGCAAATATCAAAACTGAAACTTTTTAAAAAAAATTTTTAACTTGACTTATGTTCACACTTGATCTTACATGATCAAGTCTGCAACTTGGGTATTTGCTTCGTATATTTGTGGTGTTCTGCGTTTAATATCTTGTGAGCTGAATATTGTTACTTCACAAATAACATTGTTTTAATATTTAAATCTTCTTCTTAAAATTAGCTTTCCTTCGGGTTTGCACTTTGCAGATGGTCCCTTCTTAGCAGCCTGCGCATAGAGATCAATGTATTTTGTCCAGTGAAAAGGAAAGATCGTTTTGAGGAAAATTATGTTGTAGCTTATGATGTTTAATCTGTAGTTATATGTGATAGGTGTTTTGTGTAGCAACGACGTTTAGTTCACGAGTTATTGAACGCGGAAGTCCGCGAATGTGCGAATATGCGAATATAAAACCAACTTTACCTAAGTCAAATGAAGCCACGCAATGGTGACGAAGGAGTTAAGATGAAGTTTATAATAAACTTTAACTCGGTTTCGCTAGCCATTTAAATAAATGAAAACATAATACTTACATTTAAATGTGAATTTGCTGTCCATCACCGATCTCTAGTCTCAAACGCCTTTAAAAATAAATAAATAAATGCTGTCGTCAACGGCGCGCAATGACTTATGGGGTAGGATAGGCCGCTAAGTGTTCATTTATGTATCCTTCCTTTCACGGGGAAACGAAGGACGCATTTGGCGTCGCTTTTGAATCAGGGTAGCCTTCGTCGCATCGCGATGACGCAACCGGCCTTCAAATACGGACTTCGGAGGATGCAGAACTGAATTGGGACAGCCTTCATCGAGCCACGTGACGCAATCGGCCTTCAAATGCGACCTTCCTAGGATGCAGCCTTTGAATTGGGACCGTCCTTCGTCGCACCGCTGTGACGCAATCGGTCTTCAAATGCGGCCAATCGGCCTTCAAATACGGCCTTCGGAGGATGCAGCCTTCACATTGGGACACAGCTACAGTCTGCGTGCTGCCGCAACGCGTTTTACATTATTCCAAAATTAAGGATAATTTTTGGCTTCAGTATCTCTCGGAAAAGAGATTTCCCTGTTTTCTACTCTCTTTCCCTGTTTGCGTCAGTTTAAATGACAAATAAATGCATGAATTTCATTCATAAATAGGCCATATCTGTGTATCCACTCTCTAGTTTATTTTAAGATATTGTTATTCACACTGGTTTTTGCATTTAATGTTTGTTCATCTGGAACTTTGATTTGTCATGAGCTCTATATTTTAAGATGTAGCCTACTAGAAAAAATATAAATGATTCAGCAACACAAACTCTGTTTTTACTCTGCAAATTTGTTTTCCTTTCAAGTAGACTATAGCCTACAAGTCATCCTGCCATGGCTTGCCATACCTTTTGCATTACAATGCATAGAAGAACTACCTCATTCCGTGTTACGAAAAGGTAACATTTGTATACTGTTGCATTGCACACACGATCTAAAGTTTTGCACTGAAGAATAACATAAGCTGTTTACTTTTTGCATTGCAATGCATATAATAACTATCTCATTCCGTTGTTTATTGAAGATATAACACATGTGCTATTGTAATTCATTGCATAAGAGATCTAACTTATTACTCTGTGCATTAAGAAAACACATATGTGCTTTTGCATTGAATTGTAGCACGACTAACTTATTCACGATCTAACGTGCATTGATGAATAGGCCTAACATGATAAGGCTATGGACTTGTTGCATTACAATGCATATACCAGAAATAACTTATGTTGTGCATTCCCAGCGGGCACCTTGACGTCAATTTAACATCAATATGACACCAACATTGACGAAATTATGTCACGAAATAGGTCAAAAATGAAAGTCATATTGACGTCAAAGTGTCGATGTCAATTTGTTGTCAAGATTTTGACCTCTGCTGATGTCATTTTGATGTTATTTTGATGTCATGCTTTGTTGGTATTTGATGTCAATTCAACATTTATTTGACGTCAAGATGTCATGATGTTGATCCCAGCAGGCACAGGATATAGACTACAACGTCAGTCAGATGTTGGATTTTGGTTGAAAATGAAAGTCAGGTCTAAATCCAATGTTTGTTTGACGTCAAGCGCCAACGTTGGGCAGTCGTTGAAATTTGGTTGGAATAAACCATACAAAAAGGTGAAATGCATGGCTGTATTACCAGCTTCACTTAAAACTAACCAGATTTACTTTATTTAATTTCTGTTTTAATGAAATCAGATTTTGCATTTTAAAGTCACCATGATGGTGGTTAGCGTTTGCTTTACTTGTGCTCTTGACCCTTGACTCTTTATTCAGTGCCTAATGCTTTGATTATATAGGACTTGTAGTTTTAATGTTGTTTTATAATAGATTTCATTTTACAGCATGAGAGCAATGTTGTTTATCAAATAATATAAAGGATTTTAAAGACATTTAGTGCATAAAACTGTTTCCTCTACATTTTTACTTAGCCATGAAGAATCAGTGTATGACTCTCAACAATGGTGACAATCAATGAAATGCTTCATGCTGCAGTGCATGCTGGGTACCACCGATCAAAACTCACCCTTATCTCCCAGCATGCATTGCAGCATTAATAAATTATGCAGCTGGATTTTTTGTAGCTTGTTTTATGCTCAGAGTTGATCTGATTATCTGGATATTTTGTTTGATTGTCACCATTGTTGAGATTCATATGCTGTTTCTTGATGTCTGATACCTCTCTGTGGTATATGCAATGCTAAGTAATGTCATAGATGATAGGTTTTTGTGCACTAATTAGTTTTCAAAAACCAAGTATATTATTTGATAAACAACACTGCTAGATATGCTGTAGAATCAAATGACTTTTATTATGAATAAAGCAATATTAAAACCACCACAAGTTCTATAATCAAAGCATTAGACACTGAATAAGATCAGGGATTCATGCAATTACGTGATGATATCGTCATCAATAAACAGCCAACATCACCTGGGGCCTGTACCATGAAGGTAGCTGAACAAACTCGGGGTTACAGGATTAGTTTTGAGTTGACAAAACCAAACCGATGCAATCAGGCTTTATTGGTACCATGATGCAGCTCATCAACTTTCTCTGTCAACTCAGGCTTTGATCCTTAAAGGAGACATATCATGCTTTTAAATTGTTCCTTTTTACATATAAATCATACATTTGTAGTCTATATAAAGCGGAACTGCAATGCTTGGGTCTGAATTCCTCATTATTATAGCTCCACAGGCCCCTTTTCTACCCCTTTTCTAATGTGCTTCTGAAAGCAACTCGTTTTGGTGCGGTCTCTTTAAATAATATTGAGACACTTCATACCCCGCCCCCTCTCCAGGTTGTAGCGGTGACACTCGGTTCAACTCCACCCCGTTCGGCCATTTTTGTAGTCTGGTAGCAGAGATAGGATTATCTAGCGCACAGAAACTTTTATACACACGTTATTAACAAAATGTCAACAACGGAAGACTTGTCCAGCCAGCCTTACATGTTCGAGCCAGAGCCGGAGCGAGATGAAAATGAAGACGACGAACCTGCAGAACAACGTCTTCATATGGATGTATCGCAATGGTGTGTACTGTATTTACACATGAAACTTTGGTCTTCCGACCTTTTACCACCGTGTCGATTTATTTTGATTAATATGTCCGAGGGAGAGAGAGCAAGACAGCGCCTAGTTTGGAGACGGTGATGTCTTGTTTACACTTTCGCCTGGCTCTGAAGAGAGAGGTCTCTCTCTCTGCTCGTTCTTTCAGTTAAACATGCTCCTGTCACAAGCGCGGCAGTTCATCTAAATTAGACGGTGTAATGAAGCGTGTGGGTTACTACATCCAACAACCGAACATTTTAACTTACCCTCTCGTAACTTCTGCATCCTTTAGCTTGGACTACAAAATTGCAGCGAGAAATAATAATGGCGGATTGCTCGAAGTGTTGGGCCGGAAGTCAATGTCCTTATTTGGCAGTTCCGCTGCAAATACTGTGACGTGATAGTTCAAAAAACGTCATAGATAACAGAAAAATCTGAACCGGTTAAAAAATATGACCAAAACAGAATATAAAGATATCAACGAAGCACCTGAAGAGAATAATTTCATCTTTTCTGTACTTCTAAACACTCCAAATATACAACAAAATGCATTTAAGGGCTAAAAAAGTGCATTTAGCATGATATGTCCCCTTTAAGCTATGATTACTCCACGCGCGCGTGCACATAAAAGAGTGACGTCGACACTGAACAACCAATCGCGGGTAGAGCGAGAGCGATATATTTTTCCGCGGAGGAGCAAGAGATAATCATTCATAATTACGATTAATTTAAATATGTATTTCAAGCTCGAAACAATACGGTCTCTGCTGCCAAAGCAAGAGAAGACTGTTGGAGAAAGATTGCTGATTGTTAATGTGTAAGTTAAACAAATACGTTCTATATTTATGTAAAATTATGTATGTATGTGCAGCCTATATGTGTAATATAGCCTATAGCCTATTTTTATAATATATAAAAAATGATACATGCACATTTTTTATATATTATAAAAATAGGCTATAGGCTACACATACATACATAATTTTACATAAATATAGAACGTATTTGTACTACTAAGAAAGCTAGGGAATCCTATCATAAGATTAACAGAATAATAATAAAGATTTATAAGAAATAATTCTTAACATGTATTATATTGTATAGTACATTTGTGCAATTTGCTTTTTGAAAAAAATAAAATAAAATGTGTTCATGTGATGTCACCCTAACAATATATCTTACCGGCAATTTTATAAAAGCCCTCTTTTATGGACATGGCCGATAAATGTCCGGGGAACACTATTAATGAAACTATTCATGTACTCCTGCAGAGCGAGGACCACCTTACGAATGGTTCGACAAACCGTGTTTTCCCCGAGCTTCTGTGCGTCACCCACCGTACAAGAATGTACCACTTGCAAAAAAACGCAACGCAATATTTGCGGTACAGTAAGTGCATGAATTCGACGTGTTAAATTCTTTATGTGCGGCTCAAGAAGTTCGCAAAGATAAGACATTCCTTCCGCGGAAAATCTGTATCTTTCATACAAGTAACTATCAGGAAAGGCAAGGGGATTTTGTCTGGCTAAAAACTCTTTCTCTACGAAGTGCTCGTCTAACAATTTGCGCTGAGATGTCACAGGATTTGGAAGAAAAGGTGAAGTCATTGTAACAGACACTGGGAATAAGTTACGTCACCTATATGTTTCTTTGCTCTCAGCTGATTGGTCAAACTTCAGTCTGAGATCTTGAATCCAGAACATAACCTGCCCCGGAGCAGGTTAGCCGTGCAGCGTAAGATACCATGGCGACGAACACCGATTAAAGCCGAGCTACTTTCATAGTACCTAAAACCCAGGGTTGGCGGAAACTAAACTGAAACATAGCTGGCTAGCCACCTAAACCGGCTTCATGGTACAGGCCCCTGCTCTCATTTTCTCATGGCTTTTTTAGCTACAACAATTGTGCTTTATAAACAGCCAGAGCCAGAACATATAGGATTTGATATACATTATGTCACATATGAAAACATATGAAACCCCATAGTAAAATTAGTATAAACACATAAATTAAAAATATTTATGTGATGATTTTTTATAATAATAATAATAATAATAATTCATTACATTTATATAGCGCTTTTCTCGGTACTCAAAGCGCTTTACATAGAAGGGGGGAATCTCCTCAACCACCACCAATGTGCAGCATCCACTTGGATGATGCGACGGCAGCCATATTGCGCCAGAACGCCCACCACACACCAGCTTACTGGTGGAGAGGAGACAGTGATGAAGCCAATCAGTATATGAGGATGATTAGGAGGCCATGATGGACAGAGGCAAAGGGGCAAATTTGGCCAGGATGCCGGAGTTAAACCCCTACTCTTTCGAAAGACATCCTGGGATTTTTGATGACCACAGAGAGTCAGAACCTCGGTTTTACGTCTCATCCGAAGGACGGTGCTCTTTGACAGTATAGTGTCCCCATCACTATACTGGGGCGTTAGGACCCACACAGACCACAGGGTGAGCGCCCCCTGCTGGCCTCACTACCATCTCTTCCAGCAGCAACCTGGTTTTCTCAGGAGGTCTCCCATCCAGGTACTAACCAGGCTCAGCCCTGCTTAGCTTCAGTGGGCAACCAGTCTTGGGCTACAGGGTGACATGGCTGCTGACCTTTTTATAAGGTAATGTATGTTAATGCCATATATGTAAACAATATATATTTTATGTATACATTTATTTAAACAACATATATGAAAACATTCCATATGCTTATTTAGGATTTTATATGGATTGATATAGTTTTATATCATAGTTTTATGGTATAATACCTATAGTAAAATTAGTATATATGCATATATTACAGATATTTATATAATGCATTTCTATATGGTACTGTGCAGTATGTTAAGATCATATGTGTTAACAATATATATTTGTAATAATACGTTTATTTAAACATACTGTATATGCAAACATTTTGTATGCTCTCCTATTCATTTTGAAAAGCTTCTCTTAATTAACCCTCATGCACTGTTCGATTTCTGGTTGCAGCCTGTATGGTCCGGGTCAAAATGATCCAAATTGGATTCTCCAAAAATCCCACTTTAAAAAAAATTAAAAATAAATAAATAAAAAATAAACATACAATCAACATACAAAGAATTAACTTTTAATATCAATACTTTTCACACATTACAAAGAATAAATATCAGAATTTATGATTTATAAAAATATTTTTAAGACTGCCCCTCCCCGACACCTGTGGGACACTTGCCATTCTACATTTATATCAGTAATATCTTAGTCTAAACATAAAGTAGTCTCGACAAACAATATAGCATTTGTAAGCGTTCAGACTATAATTTTCATATTTGGTGATTCAAAAGAAATAATAGCGCAATAGATAAATAGAGATAGATTCTTTATTTGTGACGTGGTTCAAAACCAAATATTACCATTACTGCACAAACTGTACTTGCAAAGCATGGAAGTAAATGGTTCAATTCACTCAAACCATATATGGAAATCGATGGTCACCTGTGGAGTCTGGATGTCATCTAGTGGAAAAGTTTGGTACTGCACACAAAATAAATCTTAATGTAAGTTATTTTTTTTGTGTGATTTTTTAGAGAAAAAAACATCTGTGCATTGTTAAGCCATGCTGTAAAAAATGGCAAAAGCCTTACAGTATCATACCATTTTCCATTATAACAGTAAAATACCATAGAAAACAATGCATTCTGGGTAATATTTGTCGTTTTCAAGCCTACAGGAATATACTGTGAATTAACAGCACTCAAAGTTGACTCTCAGAGGCTGTGTGTCCAAATCACACCCTATGCCCTCATTCACTATTCCCTACATTAGTTATCTAGTCCACTTGACAGAGTGAATGAAAAGAAATGAGTGAACTGAGACACTGATGAACACCTGATAAGCAGAATCACTGAAGGACAAGAACAGAAAAAAGAGAAGAGACGAGCAGAAACACAAGAACTCCCAGCTAACAGACTTTTGTTATAAGAACGTTCTCCAAATATTCAGTGTTGGTTCTGGGAACGTGAAAAATTTCCAGTTTTCTTGGCGTTAGAGGAACGTGTTTTAAAAGGTATAATGTTCCTCAAACGTTCTTTCAACTTAATTTTGATTTAAAGTTCAACATTCTAGGAACGTCGATTTCTAACGTCTCTATTTTGTGGAGTTGTTTAATCAGATCTTCAGAGAGTTAATGTCTTTTATCCTCAGTTCATCTAAGGCTGTTTCTGAATAACGTTGTAGTTTGTGTTCTTATTACTCTTTTGAAAGATGATTGAAAGAATGTTTCAGGAACACCATACTAACCTTTAAATAACATTCTAGTAACATTAAGGAAACTGGACATTTTTATGTTCTTGGAATGTTAGAAATCAACATTCCTAGAATGTTGAATTTTAAATCAAAATTAAGTTGAAAGTTTGATACCTTTTAAAACACATTCCTCTAACGTCAAGAAAACTGGACATTTTTCATGTTCCCAGAACCAATACTGAATATTTGGAGAACGTTCTTATAAAAAAAAGTCTGTAAGCTGGGCTACAACTGACTTCCAGACACACTGAGCGTGAAACCAGTTTAACATCATTTATTTCATACATGTACGAAAGTATTTGTATTTAGTGATCACAGCACTTCTGTGTTTCTACAGCATAGGATCATCAATGTTTCAGCTAACTTTAAAAACATTGAAATTAAATTGTGTCTAAAACAGTTTTAACTCCTGCGTGACTAGACATACACTGATATCAACAATCAGCATATGAACCTCAACAATGGTGACAATCAAAAGTGTCATGTCGCAATGCATGCTGGGTTCCAGGATAGTATAAAACTCCCAGCAGGTTTTTTTATTGCCACCATTGTTGAGATTCATGTGCTGATTTTTGAATTGTCTCTGTTTTTTGTGCATGTGTTTAAACCAATTCTTCATAGTAGCTGATTGTTGTTGGAATTCTTGCTGTAGTTTCACAGTGAAATTCACATACTTTTGAAAATCCACTAAATGAGATTAATGAAGGAAAATCCCATGTAAATTCATATTTGCAGCATATGATACAGGAGTACAGAATAAAGTGCTGTTTCATTCATTTAACATAATTGTGTCCAGTTTTCCTTAGAGGCCAACAGCACAGACTTTTCTTTTCAGTTCTAGTCGGCACATGGGTGACCTTCAAAGTTGAAATACAGTTTCATTGAGATAATGTCCGTTGTTGTTTCAACGTTGACACAATGTTGATATAACGTTTAATGCTAAACTATTGACAAAGTAAAAAAAAAAAACATAAATCAATAATACATTTTTTAAAATAAAAAATCTGTATGTTGAATCAGTGTCATGTCTTCAAGAAATATATACCTTTTGAATTATTATTATTTCTAATTATTATTTTATTAGCTTTTTATTATTATTATTTGATTTGCATTCTATGATATTTTTATCAAAACACCACTTCAAATATCTAAATATATGTTAAAGTATAATTATTATAATTATTCACAACAATAATAATAATAATGGATAATTTCAACCTCAAGAGAAGTGCAGCAGAAACTTTTTGCCTTGTGTGATTTTGTTTGGACTTACAATTTTTTATTTTTGTATTTGCATTTTTATTCATACTTTGTCATGAAAACACTATTTGAGCAGATAATCAAATAATACAGCCCACAAATAAAACTAAACAAACACAAACACTGCTAATGATAAGATATTTGTTTACATTTTATTTTTTAGATCAAGCACTGGAGCACTTTTCGGGGAGAACAGGCCCCCAGCAGAGAGATAAATCCACCACTGTAATCAACTGCAGTAAGATGTTAGTCAATTTTAACCATTGCTTCTAAAGCTTTCATTGGGCAGGGCTCAACGCTAAGGATTTTTTCGATCAGGCAAGTGACAGTTCCCCGTCAACTGACCCGGGCGTCGTTCACACTGTCCCCGGGCCATCCGGCAGTCCTTATTGTCGAGCCCTGTATTGGGATTAGTATATTATGTAGTTAAAAGTATTATTCTCATCATCAAAAGTAATTTCCTCTACTTGTGATACTGTGAATATGAGTAACTTTTTATCCTTTTGTCTTTCTTCCTCAGAAGTGACACAAAGAAAGGAAAACATGTCAGCATCATCAGTCCTGTATTTAGTTCACTGGAGAACATCAAGGGAAAGACCCTCAGACGTGACATAACAGGATAAATGTGGCTGCAGGTAAAATGATTTGATGGTTTGTTTGATTTTGGTGTACGAATATTGGCTTTTTTTAAAAAGCTACAATTGTGTATTGTGACGTGTAGCCAATTATGGTGTCCCCATACTGGGAATTTGTGCTCTTCATTTCACCCATTCAAGTGCACACACACACAGTATACACGCACCCGGAGCAGTGGGCAGCCATTTTTGCTTTGGCGCCCGGGGAACTATTGGGGACAGGGCTTCAGACTGTGACCATATTCCTGCCGGTGCGACCATAATTTTGATATATGTCCCGCTGGCGTGACTAGTCTCAGCCACAGACGGACCACGAACCGTTTGCTGAACGTCTGATGCAAATGGCACACTTTTCTGAAAACACTTCAGGAGTTTCAAAGTCGCAATCTGATTGGTTGAATACTACAGGATTCACACGTGTGTGTTGCGTTCTTTATCGTTCCACCTGGAAACCGCCGTAATGTTAAAACCCCACGTGGAAGAAGAAAGCCGTTGTGTTTACAATTGTGACAATGAGCGCTTACCAGGATCAACTAGGGCTAAATGCTGGATTTTCAAAAGTATGTGAAGTTCGCGGCTCCATTGTTGCAGTAAACTAGCACAACGTTCTTGAATGAATAATTTATTAGATGCATGCCGGCCTGCTATTGTAGGGACATCGACATTATATTGGCACACCCCTAAACATGACGCGGAACAAAACAAACTGTGATTGGTTGCATTACATGTCAGTCAAACGTCCTCTTGGGCGGTCCTTGGCCAAGAAAAGCTGTGATAGAGTCCAGATCTTCTGCTGTCAGTCTGAATGTCTGGCTACGCGAGACTATGGCCCGACCACAATGTTGCCCAGCATCAAATGGCAAACCAAATGAAAGCAGAACGAAACTGCAGTACTCATTTGTGCTTCACGGACCGTTTATTATTTCGGACCAAAAATAGACAGTGTAGCGCCGCGAGCTAGTTCCAGTCCACTTTTACCCCACAACAAACAACTCTATGATATCTTAATTATTAAATAAAAATGTTTTAAACAACTCAAACACACCTACATAAATCCCAGATAAGTTCCCTTACATTAAACAATTTAGTAAGGGAAAAAAATTCATTAGAAGTGATCAAGGGCTTAGTACGTTATGGCAAGGTGACGCAACGCTCGTTCCCTCTTCTGGGAACCGAGGTTACAGTCGTAACCGAGGCGTTCCCTTTCAAGGGAACTCGCGTTGCGTCGAATTGACGCTATGGGGAACGTCTATACCAACGCCACCATAGCTACAAATGTCTGTCCTGTGTGAAATCAATTGCGCAGCACTAGGAAGACAAAACCTGAGACCCTGGAGTAGAGTCTAAGTCCAGAGAGTAAAACCTGACGAAGGTGTGCGGTGAGGACCAGCCTGCCGCATCACAAACGTCCTGTAAATACACTCCTGATATAAGGGCCTTAGAGGCCGCCATACTCCTAGTAGAGTGCGACCGGACAGCCAAAGGAGAAGGCTGCCCAGCCGCCTCATAAGCAAGTGAGATAGCCTCAACCACCCACTTGCTCATCCTTTGCTTAGACACTGGACCTCCTTTGTTAGGGGACCCAAAGCAAACAAACAATTGATCACTCTTACGCCACAGGGCAGCTCTGTGGACATATGCGTCTAACGCCCGAACAGGGCAAAGCAAATTATTCGCCTCCTGGTCCGCATTCTGAAAGGGAGGAGGACAGAAGGCCTGCAGAACAATAGGTCTAGCCACATTAGTGTGGACCTTGGGGATATAGCCCGGTCTAGGGTGAAGAAAAGCTTTGACCATACCCGGAGCAAACTCCAAGCATGACGGAGCAACCGACAATGCTTGGAGATCCCCTATTCTCTTTAGAGAAGAAATGGCTAGAAGGAACAGAGCTTTCAAAGTCAAGAATTTCTCAGGAACCTCCTCAATAGGCTCAAAGGGGGCCAGGGAAAGGCCTTGCAGCGCAATGGACAAATCCCAAGGTGGCACCCTAGAGCGAACTGCAGGCCTCAGCCTCCAAGTGCCACGAAGGAAACGAGATACCAGAGGGTCTTTCCCCACAGACATTCCACCCAAAGGAATGTGGTAAGCACCTATGGCCGCCACATAGACCTTTAAAGTGGACGGGGTCAGACCTGCAGTGAACCGGTCCTGCAGGAACTCCAGAACTGTACCAATTGGGCAGTTGACTGGATCCAACCGACGGTCACTACACCAAGAAGTGAATACTCTCCACTTCAGGGCATAAAGTTTCCTCGTGGAGGGAGCTCTGGACTGTAGAATGGTCTCAACAACCTCAGTTGAGAGACCTGACTCTATGAGCTGGGCCCCCTCAGAGGCCAAGCCCACAGGTTCCACAGTTCTGGTCGGGGTGAAAAATCGAGCCCCCTGCTTGGGACAGAAGGTCCCTCCTGACGGGAAGCTCCAGAGGATGCCCGTCGAGGAGGGACACAAGATCGGGAAACCATACTCTGCCCGGCCAGCGCGGGGCTATAAGAAGCAGGCAAACCCGGTCCCTGCGAACTCTCTCCAGAACTCCCGGGAGCAGAGCAACTGGGGGAAAGGCGTACAGACGTAGCCTCGGCCACGTCTGTACCATAGCATCCAGTCCCAGAGGAGCTGGATGCGTGAGGGAGAACCAAAGTGGACAGTGAGACGTCTCTCTCGACACTGGGCCCTGGGACAGGAACCAAGGTTTCTTCCACATAACCAAGGCACGTAGGCATCGCCGCGTGACCTTGATTGTGCGAAATGGGTTGCCCCTCGGGGAAAACCCTCTGGTCCTGAGCCACCACTGCAGGGGCCTCATGTGCAGTAGTCCAAAAGGTATCACGTTGGAAGCTGCTGCCATGAGACCCAACAGTCTCTGGAACTGTTTGACAGTGAGTAGCTGGCCTAGCTTTACACTTTTCACAGCTGCAAGGATGGAATCTACACGTGGCGGTGACAGGCGCGCCTGCATCGACACTGAATCCCAAACCACGCCTAAAAAAGTGGTCCTCTGAAGTGGAGAAAGCACACTCTTCTTGGCGTTCAGCCGTAACCCCAGCTCTTTCATGTGGGCGAGAACAACATCTCGATGTTGAACCGCCATCTGATGCGACTGAGCTAAAATCAACCAATCGTCGATGTAGTTCATGATGCGAATACCCTGGAGGCGCAGAGGCGCCAGAGCTGCATCCACGCATTTGGTGAAAGTGCGGGGTGATAAAGCCAGGCCGAATGGAAGAACTCGATATTGGTATGCTTTGCCCCCGAAAGCAAACACTGCATGAAAATTGGGATTTCCGACCCCGTAAACGGCCGTAAATCTCCCTAATTTTCGGCAGCTAACGACAATTTACAGCCTGTGAACGTCGCGTTCGTCTGTGCCGAATATTGTCGGAAACGAACCATGACGTATGCAGAGCGCTCGCGCCGGAGGTGTGAATGGCTCTAATTACCATATGAATAGCAGCTCCCGCCAGAGAAAGGCTTGAATTTCCTCACTCACTATTGGTTGAACCCACGTGGTTTAAACAAGAAAAATCACTCGTGATTGGTTGGCAGATCTGTTACTATTGGTCACCCTCGCTCATTATAAATTCAAAAAATTATAATATTCATATAAATAATAATATATAAATTATTTTTTTTATATTCATAATATGCTATTCTGTGGTATATTCATGTCATTGTTAACCTATGGACTACACTATATTACCATCAAGGACATGAATTTATAAAGGAAAGGAAAATTTGCCAGGGACATGCTGTTTATTCAAAGAAAGAGCTTTATTAGCACAAACACAAAACAATATACACCTATGTACAAAGCATAGATCATCTGCACACACAACAAATTGGAAGCTCAGTGTCTGTTTTCATCTTCGGAGCTGTAGGTGACTAGCGGCGTTCTCTCTGAATTCGATCCACTTTGAAAACGTCTGTGGTGCGTTGCCCTGTATTTAGGAGTCGCCTCTAATCTCGACTGCAGCGTAGCACAGAGCTCTGTGAGCTCCTGGCTGGTGGTTGAACTTCATCGGACATCAGATCTATGGTGGCACACTTCCAAATGCCCATGTCATCCTCACCTAGCACACCGTCTCGCTTCTAGCAGCTGTAAAAACAACCAATACAGACAATCAGTACTGTGATGCACTGTGTATGGACACAAAACATCTATTAATGCACGTGAAAAATAGTCACATTGACTAAAAATCTTACCCTCTTTCTTCTCGCTCGACTCCGAGCTGAACTCTTCACAGCTTCGGCCTGCAATGCCAGATCTGGTTGTTTGTACCTGAAGCTCCTGCGTACTGTCTCGTAGTACGTCTTACAGGCAGCTGGAAAACAATTAAATGAGAGTGATATGAATAAAAACAACGCAAGTCACAGTAAAATGAAACAAGGAGAAAATAGTAAAAGTTACTTACACACAATGTTGTGTCATGATCAGCGTCATGAAAATCTGGACTTGCAGACATAGCTCTGAGTAAATGTGAGGTTACGCCCTCGTTATGAGGCGAGGTTACTCTATGGAAACAAAATGTATGATTAAGATCGTAAACTATAACGGATCTATTTTCTTATACAAGAGAATGAAAGCATATTCTTTGAATCTTACCTTTAAAATGTTTGTAAGTTTTTATGAAAGTAAAAAAATAAAAGAATGTAAGATTATTTTATTTTATTTTTTTACCTTGATCCAGTTCGTAGCGCCCACAATTTGTCTCAGAGTTGTGAAGATGGCATACTGCTTCCTGTAAATTACAGGATTATTTACAATTATTAAACAAATAATAGCCATCAGCCATCGTTATGAGGCGAGGTTACTCTGTGGAAACAAAATGTATGATTAAGATCGTAAACTATAACGGATCTATTTTCTTATACAAGAGAATGAAAGCATATTCTTTGAATCTTACCTTTAAAATGTTTGTAAGTTTTTATGAAAGTAAAAAAATAAAAGAATGTAAGATTATTTTCTTTTTTTACCTTGCTCCAGTTCGTAGCGCCCACAATTTGTCTCAGAGTTGTGAAGATGGCATACTGCTTCCTGTAAATTACAGAATTATTTACAATTATTAAACAAATAATAGCCATCAATCCCATGACCTCTTGCTTTATGATGAAATCATGAAAAACAGAATATTCTTACATTTCACAAGGCCTGACAAAATACAAAAGTGACCCATGAGATGAATACTTACTGGGTGTCAACAGGTCTTTGCTCAGAGCTGCGCTAGCATCTTAAGGGCGAAAAAAAACAAAGAATACAAAAAAATGTACAATTATTGAAATCAAACAAAAAGGTAAGAATTGCCACACTCTGCTCTTCTAAGCAAGACTGTCTGAAACATGTCATTAAGCCAATAAAATAAACTGTTACCAAACTTGATTCTCAAGCAGTAAGTAAAGACCAATTTATAGTTATGCGTCGACCTCCCGCTGTAGCTACAGAGTAGGCTGTGTAGATAGCGTACCCTTTAGCACACCCTGACGTGCACCTCTCCCAAAATGTAACAATGCGTAAATTTTACGTGGACGGAAGCGCTGTGATTGGTCTAGAACGCCTCCCTCGGGTTTCACAGGCTTCTTTCTGCATGTGTAATTGTGCGTCAACAGGGACAACAATGCAGAAGTATAAATGAAACAGTGTAGCCTATAGCGTAGAGGCTCGGGCTTCGGTCTGACGCAAAAGTATAAATCAGCCTTAAAGGATTAGTTCACCTCAAAATGAAAATTTCCTGATAATTTACTCACACTGAGTGACAAGATATCCATGTCTGTCTTTCCTCAGTGGAAAATAAATTAAGTTTAAGGAAAACATTTCCATATTTTTAATGGCATATACTTTAATGGCAACCAAAGATCTCAATGTTCCAAGACGGTTCAAATGTCCGTCTCAATGCAGCTTCAGAGTCTCTACACAATCCCAGTCGAGAAATCAGGTTCTTATCTAGCAAAACCATCTGTCATTTTCTAAAATTATATATACACATTTATGTATTTTTTAAACAATTGTTTGTCTTGTGCTAGTCTGCTGGCATTACAGACATTTGAACCTTCTTTGAACATTGGGATTAAAGTCATTAAAAGTCCATTAAAGTCCAATCTCTGTAGAAAAATACTGAAATGTTATTCCTCAAAACGAAATTTATTTTCCACTGAAAAAAGAAATAAAGGTTGGGGCAACAGATAAAGTGAATACTCACTGGAAATTTCCTTGCGCTGAAATCTGGCTGCACGTTTCTCCGGGTCAGAGAAGGCTTCCACAAGACATTCAAAGTTTGACTTAGAGTCTGAAACACATGAGTCAGCCAGTAAGTACGGTCATGTTGCCTATACTAAATTAATAATGAAATACTGGAGTCATTACTACGTTTAATTAAGAGTGAGAAGAACCTACTCATCTTGAATGGACCAAAAAAAGCTAATGTTTTAGTTTCATCTTTCCATAGAACGTTTGAAAAGTAACTGAAACTACTGGAACTTCAAACGGGCAGCGGGACGACCAGACTCTGACCATAGATCGCTGCCCGTTTGAAGTTCCAGGAGTGTCAGTTACTTTTCAAATGTTCTATGGAAAGATGAAACTAAAACATTAGCTTTTTTTGGTCCATTCAAGATGAGTAGGTTCTCACTCTTAATTAAGCGGCTTAAATAACTCTGACCAGCACTGTATATATTTAAAATAGATTATTCACAAGCAGTAAAAAACTACTTGTCTTGAATGGAGTGTGACTTTGTGCAGAGCAATGTTTTGTGCAGGGGGAAAAGTACTTACCAGGAGTGGACATTTCACTGCCAGGACGCTCCACTTGGCTAGACATGGCACAATCTTTATTAGATAAAACACATGAATAAGCCGGTGACTTATGTTGTACACAACACAATATTATGTTTAAGTTGTCATCAGTACTCACCAGTATTGTGCAACATGCTGGTGTCCTCAATGGGCTGCAGCTTCCTTCGTACATTATTTAAGGGAGTATATCTTGACGCTTATACAGAGGTAATGTAAAATAAAATATATAAAGTTAAAGAATTTTATTTTAAAACTGCAAAATAAATTAAGAGAAAACGATTACCCCTGATATTCTCATCCGAATCCAATAATACTGCAAAATAAAAATAAAATCAATCATTTGTATAAAATTTTCAGGCCCAATTTTATATTTCAAATGTATAAAATATCTGAAAATGAGAATAACAGAATAACATTTCTAACAGAACCCTCCGATTTTTTTTTTTTTTTTGTGCTTCCTCGTAACGTTAAGTTAACGTTAGATCTAATCACCTCATCGTCCTTCTCCTCTGCCTGGTAACGTTGTTACGTTAGGTGTCACATTCACGACGCACATTTATAAATTAGACAATTCACCTTTAAACCCACCTTGCATCGTCTGTGAACCCCGTAGCACCGCAAACGGTGCGGTAAAGTAGGTTTTATGTTGGACATTCGTTAGACATTCGCCAAGCAAATTAAGGGACTGTCTCAAAACTGCACACACACACACACACACACAAATAAGCATTCCAAGGTGCGAAACCACGCAAAGCATACTAATAAAATGTAAAGATGTGAATTAAGTGGACAACCTATTTTTTGTCAAATAGGCTTAGATAGTTTTAAGCTGTGCATGGGATATTCACTATGAATGGGTACATGGTTATTACATTGTACTCCCAAAATTTCATTTTATCTTATAGAAACAGGTGATATTACACCACCTGGAATGTATTCACCAACCCTTGGAGCACACCATACATGACTTGAATTTGGAAAATGTCATTTAGTCTATTTTTAATGAATTTTTGAAATCCGCAAATCTATATAACTTCCTGGTCATGTGACCTGATGATGTCACACCACATGTAATGTATTCACTAACCCTTGGAGCACACCATACACGACTTGGATTTGGAAAATGTAATTTAGTCAATTTTTAATGAATTTTTGAAATACGCAAATCTATATAACTTCCTGGTCATGTGACCTGATGATGTCACACCACATGTAATGTATTCACCAACCCTTGGAGCACACCATACACGACTTGGATTTGGAAAATGTAATTTAGTCAATTTTTAATGAATTTTTGAAATACGCAAATCTATATAACTTCCTGGTCATGTGACCTGATGATGTCACACCACATGTAATGTATTCACCAACCCTTGGAGCACACCATACACGACTTGGATTTGGAAAATGTCATTTCGTCAATTTTTAATGAATTTTTGAAATACACAAATCTATATAACTTCCTGCTCATGTGACCTGATGATGTCACACCACCTGGGATTTATTCACCAACCCTTGGAACATTTTTACAGGTTTTCAATTTTTTATTTTTTTCTAATTGATATTAAAAGAGGAATTTGACAAAGCTGTGAAATTAGATTGATTTCACAAGTAATGACCATTCACATTAAGAAATACATGTTTTGTCATATTTTCATAGAGGAAAAAGAAATTAAGTGCATACAGTTAGCTCATGACATCCCTTTATTGAAGAAAACATACAGAAGTTAAACAATCAAGAGATTTATTTAATTTTCGTCTGTTTCTTTAAATATTAACAAATGTGAACTTATGGTATTGGGATTTTGTAATATCACCATTATGTAGGCTAGTATAACAGTGAAAAAAGTAGTTGCATGTCTTATAACTGTAAAACCAAATGCTATATTTCAAAAGGCACCAGAGTTTTTACTAAAATGCAATTTTCATGTTAATAACATACACTGTAAAAAAAAATCCTAATTTTACAGAAAATAACTGTGATTTTTTGACGATCATTTTCTTTAATTTTAAATTGTACTCAAAACACTGTAAAATTACAAATAATATCTGTAAAATAAAAATTCAGCTGTTATTTTAGGTATTGTGACATTAATGACAAATTACAGTAATTCACATTTTTTATACAGAAAATTGATTATTTTCATACAGTATTTTTTCTGTTTTCTTAAATTACATAAAAATGTATGTAAAATTACAAATATAATCTGTAATTTAACAGAAACAACACAGTCAAATGATAAAATGGTCAAATGACTGTCAGCCCCCCAAAAAACTGTAAAACATCCTAAATTAAATAAACTGCTAAACACTGTTATTTTACAGGTAGTTCCTGAATAATCACGATCAAACACCTTCATTGTAAAAAAAATCGTACAAAAAGGGTCAAATGACTGGCAGCTGCGGCTGCCAAACAAAAACCATAAAATTAAAGTATAATATGCTAATTTAAATAAAGTGTAAAAAAATTTAAAATAAATTTGATGTCACCATGATTGAGATCAGCGTCTGCTTTAGTTGGGCTCTTGACCCTTGAGTTTATAACTTTTATTTTTCTCTGGCTGCTTTAACTGTGTATTTAATACATGTTTGTTATAGCAATAAATACTGGAGAAAAAAATCTGATGATCTTGGTTAATCATTGATGATGTCAAAGCCACCATATGATGATCTGATTCACTGATGTGTCAGTCAAATCTCTGAATATATTAGCTTAGATTACATAATATGTAGATGGAATTTAGCTTTTTTCAAAGTCTATAAATGTCATAATTTTATACATGACCCTTGAAATATTGTGGCATTAGTATTATAACAATCTGGGAAAAAAAAGATATATTGTACAGAAAAAGTTTTGAGCTGGTTCATTTTTTTTGTAGTATAGACACATCAAGAATCAACATATGAAACTCAACAATGGTGACAACCAACAAAGCCTTTTTGTGACTTTATAGTAATTCAGATTTTTTTTCATTGTCACCATTATTGTGATTCATACACTGATTATTGATGTCTGAGTGAGTCTATATGATCCTGACAAAACATTTTCTGTATAATGACTTAATAAAATCTGAGTATCACAACACTGCAGAATCTTCTATAGAAGTTTAATCATGCAAAATGAACAACTACTATTTAATCACTTAATCAGATATTTAATTTCAGGTAGTACTAATAAAGCAGGATACTACATAATGATTAGTATCACTAAAAAGTGATCAACATCATCTGATCTGAGTTTATCTTGGATTGCTACAATTACTAATATGCATCAGTGACACAAAGGTAAAGCAGCCAGAGAAACATTAAAGTTAAACACTAAAAGTTCAAGAGCCCAACTAAAGCAAACACTGATCTCCATCATGGTGACATCAAACTTTATTCTTTTCAATAAAACTTCAACTTCTAAACCACTGTTAATTCTCAATAAGAATGTTAGTATGAAAGAAATAAAGTCTGGATTGTAATAAGTGAAGCTGCTGAGATCCTGAGAGATCTGGTAGTGTTTAATGTTCTGTTGGGGTTTAAAGTGTTTCTGTATGGTGTGTTTCGTGTGTCACCATTGTGTTGAAGAGTGCAGCTTCAGTTCAGGATGAGCAGAGAAACACTGATGATATGATGAAGAGTAGAGCCTGAGCTTCAGTCCAGGATGAGCAGAGAAACACAGATGAAATGCTGCATGTTGCTTTATATAACTGACAGTAACTGTAGTTGCTGATGCAGTGATGTATAGTCACAGCAACTCATGCATATAATTAACTGCATGTTTTACAGTAAAAAATTCAGAAAATAAATGTGAAATAACTGTGTGTTTCTGTTAAAAAAGATTTATGAAGATTTCTGTAAAAGTATTTTGCACTTATTTAAATTAGGATATTTTACATTAATTTTACGGTTTTTGTATGGCAGTCGTTGCTGACAGTCATTTGTTATTTTATGGGATTTTTTTACAGTGAAGGTGTTTGATCGTAATAATTCAGGAAATAGCTGTAAAATAACAGTGTTTTTCTGTAAAACATTTAAGGAAAATTTCTGTAAAAGTTTTTTGCACTTCATTTAAATTAGGATATTTTACTTTATTTTTACGGTTTTTGTTTGGCAGCCGCAGCTGACAGTCATTGACTGTTTTTTTAAGATTTTATTTTTTACAGTGTACCAATTACACCTATACACTCATAAATAGGTTTTACTTTGTACAATAATAATTTCTTCCTCCACAAAGGATTAATGCACAATTTGGAATAGTAAATAAATCAAGGTTAGAAACAAAAACTTTTTTTAATGACAATTGGTTTGGGAAAACAGTGAAGTTTTAGATCATGACTTTGCTCTCTTGCAGATTAATGTGACATGTGTTGTAGGTTGTTTCACATGTTATGTGTAGGCCTACAGCTACCGTGCAGTAGTTCTGAAACAGAATGGTTCTGTGTGTTGTGCAGGACGCAGTAAAAAGGGACAAACAACAGGTAAACAGTTAGCCTATATGGTAAATATGTGACATGGCCCATCATCATTTTGAGTTGCTCCTTTGACCAAGACACAATTTTTCCATTAAATCTCTGTTTTTTGTGAAATTTAATTTTAGGCTTATTAGATTGTTTTTTTGTTTTGTTTTGTTTTTGTTTTTTCTGACACAATTTTTAAATTGCTTGCTGTCATTAACACTTTTTGTTCTTATATATATACACTACTGGTCAAAAGTTTTAGATCGGTTATATTTTTTATGTTTTTAAAAGAAGTCTCTTCTGCTCACCAAGGCTGCATTTATTTGATAAAAAAACAAGAAAAAAAACTGTATTATTGTGAAACATTATGACAATTTAAAATGACTGTTTTCTATTTTAATATATTTTAAAATGTAATTTATTCCTCAGATGAAAGCTGAATTTTCAGCATCATTACTCCAGTCTTCAGTGTCACATGATCCTTCAGAAATCATTCTAATATGATGATTTTATGCTCAAAAAACATTCATTATTATTTTCAATGTTGAAAACTGTTGTGTACATTTTTTTTCCAAATTTCTTTGATGAATAGAAAGTTCAAAAGAACAGCATTTATTTAAAATAGAATATTTTCTAACATTATAAATGTCTTTACTGTAACTTTTGATCAGTTTAACTCATCCTTGATGAATAAAAGTATTGATTTATTTTATTTCTTTCCCCCAAAAATAAAAATAAAATTCTTACTGACCCCAAACTTTTGAACGGAGTGTTTAATGTTACAAAAGCTTTAGATTTCAGATAAATGCTGTTCTTTTGAACTTTCTATTCATCATAGCATCATGAAATAAAAATGTAAAAAACTGTTTTCAACATTGATAACAATCAGTAATGTTTCTTGATCCTCAAATCATCATATTAGACTGATTTCTGAAGGATCATGTGACACTGAAGACTGGAGTAATGATGCTGAAAATTCAGCTTTGATCACTTAAATTGTAATAATATTTCACAATATGACTGTTTTTGTTTGTATTTTTAATCAAATAAATGCAGCCTTGGTGAGCAGAAGATACTTCTTTTAAAAACATTAAAAATCTTACCAATCTAAAACTTTTGACCGGTAGTGTATATATGTATATATATGTATATATACTGTATATATATAATTTTTTTTATCAAAACAAAAAATCTAACATTTTTAGTCATTACTTTAGAGAAAGAGAATGAAGCATTATAAATAAACATTGTGATATCAAAATGATAGATCACGTCACATCTTATATGAATAGAGATGTCCTTCTATTTATATATTAATTTATTTTATTTGTTTGTTTGATGTATCAAAGACTTTTTTTTCTCTTTTTTAGAAAACATCAAAACAATGTATAGTGGCAATGGATTTTTAAATTTTTTTTAAACATTAAATACAGAATAATACTAAACAGTTGCATGGTTCGTATTGATTTTAAAGTTTTACTTTTATAAATAGTTTCCAAATATATGTAAATGTCAATTTTAAATTGTTTAAAAATATTTATTTTTCAATCCACTTTGGTTATAGGCCTAGTAATAAGCCATAATAGTTATGAAATCACATATAAATATTTATCTATATCAATTGTAAAACATTTAAATATCACTTTCTTCAAAACAATATCAGCTTCAATATGAGTGGCTCATGGGCATAAAATATACAATTGTCTTCCACATCAACTTTAAAGCACAAGTGTCTAATGAGTGTAGGCCTACTACTCAGTGTTATGTATCTTATGAAAACTCATTAACTTTGTTCGTTATAGAATATCTATGAGGTGTCATCTATAATTTACTCCAATCTAAAACATGTTTCTTGAACAGAAAGTTCAATGTATTTGTAACATCAAGAATATATTTTGTTTAGACAATGGAGCATAAGCAATTATTACATCCATAACTTAAAAAATGTTTATTATTCAGCCTAAATTGGGAAGTACACCAAGTGTCTCTAATCCAATAAGCCTCAAAAGTTCTCTGGGAATTGCATACAATTAAATATTAGCTAAATATTTGTAAGTTCTATCAAACTAAAGATACCATCATCTTTAATCAATTTCCACAACCAAAATTCACAAACCAATTGTCATTTAAAAAAAGTTTTTGTTTCTAACCTTGATTTATTTACTATTCCAAATTGTGCATTAATCCTTTGTGGAGGAAGAAATTATTATTGTACAAAGTAAAACCTATTTATGAGTGTATAAGTGTAATTGGTATGTTATTAACATGAAAATTGCATTTTAGTAAAAACTCTGGTGCCTTTTGAAATATAGCATTTGGTTTTACAGTTATAAGACATGCAACTACTTTTTTCACTGTTATACTAGCCTACATAATGGTGATATTACAAAATCCCAATACCATAAGTTCACATTTGTTAATATTTAAAGAAACAGACGAAAATTAAATAAATCTCTTGATTGTTTAACTTCTGTATGTTTTCTTCAATAAAGGGATGTCATGAGCTAACTGTATGCACTTAATTTCTTTTTCCTCTATGAAAATATGACAAAACATGTATTTCTTAATGTGAATGGTCATTACTTGTGAAATCAATCTAATTTCACAGCTTTGTCAAATTCCTCTTTTAATATCAATTAGAAAAAAATAAAAAATTGAAAACCTGTAAAAATGTTCCAAGGGTTAGTGAATACATTACATTTGGTGTGACATCATCAGGTCACATGACCAGGAAGTTATATAGATTTGCATATTTCAAAAATTCATTAAAAATACACCAAATGACATTTTCCAAATCCAAGTCGTGTATGGTGTGCTCCAAGGGTTGGTGAATAAATCCCAGGTGGTGTGACATCATCAGGTCACATGACCAGGAATTTATATAGATTTGCGGAATTCAAAAATTCATTAAAAATAGACAAACTTATATTTTCCAAATCCAAGTCGTGTATGGTGTGCTCCAAGGGTTAGTGAATACATTACATTTGGTGTGACATCATCAGGTCACATGACCAGGAAGTTATATAGATTTGTGTATTTCAAAAATTCATTAAAAATTTACGAAATGACATTTTCTAAATCCAAGTCGTGTATGGTGTGCTCCAAGGGTTGGTGAATAAATCCCAGGTGGTGTGACATCATCAGGTCACATGACCAGGAATTTATATAGATTTGCGTATTTCAAAAATTCATTAAAAATAGACGAAATGACATTTTCCAAATCCAAGTCGTGTATGGTGTGCTCCAAGGGTTAGTGAATACATTACATTTGGTGTGACATCATCAGGTCACATGACCAGGAAGTTATATAGATTTGCGTATTTCAAAAATCCATTAAAAATAGACGAAATAACATTTTCTAAATCCAAGTCGTGTATGGTGTGCTCCAAGGGATGGTGAATAAATCCCATATGGTGTGACATCATCAGGTCACATGACCAGGAAGTTATATAGATTTGCGCATTTCAAAAAATTCATTAAAAATACACTAAATGACATTTTCCAAATCCAAGTCGTGTATGGTGTGCTCCAAGGGTTGGTGAATACATTTCATGTGGTGTGACATCATCAGGTCACATGACCAGGAAGTTATATAGATTTGCATATTTCAAAAATTCATTAAAAATACACCAAATGACATTTTCCAAATCCAAGTCGTGTATGGTGTGCTCCAAGGGTTGGTGAATAAATCCCAGGTGGTGTGACATCATCAGGTCACATGACCAGGAATTTATATAGATTTGCGTATTTCAAAAATTCATTAAAAATAGACGAAATGACATTTTCCAAATCCAAGTCATGTATGGTGTGCTCCAAGGGTTAGTGAATACATTACATTTGGTGTGACATCATCAGGTCACATGACCAGGAATTTATATAGATTTGCGTATTTCAAAAATTCATTAAAAATAGACGAAATGACATTTTCCAAATCCAAGTCATGTATGGTGTGCTCCAAGGGTTAGTGAATACATTACATTTGGTGTTACATCATCAGGTCACATGACCAGGAAGTTATATAGATTTGCATATTTCAAAAATTCATTAAAAATACACCAAATGACATTTTCCAAATCCAAGTCGTGTATGGTGTGCTCCAAGGGTTGGTGAATAAATCCCAGGTGGTGTGACATCATCAGGTCACATGACCAGGAATTTATATAGATTTGCGGAATTCAAAAATTCATTAAAAATAGACAAACTTATATTTTCCAAATCCAAGTCGTGTATGGTGTGCTCCAAGGGTTAGTGAATACATTACATTTGGTGTGACATCATCAGGTCACATGACCAGGAAGTTATATAGATTTGCGTATTTCAAAAATCCATTAAAAATAGACGAAATGACATTTTCTAAATCCAAGTCGTGTATGGTGTGTTCCAAGGGTTGGTGAATACATTACATGTGGTGTGACATCATCAGGTCACATGACCAGGAAGTTATATAGATTTGCGGATTTCAAAAATCCATTAAAAATAGACGAAATGACATTTTCCAAATCCAAGTCGTGTATGGTGTGCTCCAAGGGTTGGTGAATACATTACATGTGGTGTGACATCATCAGGTCACATGACCAGGAAGTTATATAGATTTGCGGATTTCAAAAATTCATTAAAAATAGACAAACTTATATTTTCCAAATCCAAGTCGTGTATGGTGTGCTCCAAGGGTTGGTGAATACATTACATGTGGTGTGACATCATCATTTTTCACCAATCTAAGTTGTGTATTATATGCTGCATGTGTGTATAAATACATTGTTGGTCATTTGAGGTATTTACATAAAACAACCACAAAGTTAAATAGCCTAGATGTATTTAATTTAAAACATTCAGTTTAATGTATAACATATATATAAATCATATACAAGTAAAAAATTGGCTTAATCTATTTTTAATCCATTTACTAACATCAACTACATACGTAAAAGGATCACGTTTTTAGTGTTTTTGTGGAATAATGCACATACTTTACCAACTTTGTTGCCGATTTGGCACTTTTGAGACTGTCCCTAACTTGAAGTGCCCAAGTGGGGATAGTTGTGAGGACTTTTTCACTTCCAATTCTTAAAACAATGACATCATCGAATAATATTAAAATTCACTTTTGACATTATGCTTTACAATGTGACCTAGACGAGATACAGCATCATCCACGACTATTAAGCCATTACATATCAATTAATGCTGCAGAAAAGATCGAATGTCTAACGAATGTCCAACATAAAACCTACTTTACCGCACCGTAGCAAACTGATATATGGACAAGCTAACTTAGTTAGCAAAGAGCTAAGTTAGCCGGTCAGACTCAGAACTCTATGCCATGCTGCTATCGGTTTACGTGCAGTTCAGTATCCCAAATTGACATATTCTCTCGTGTACAGCTAAAATAACATGGAAACTGAACATGAACCATGAGCAGCAAGCTAACTTAAAAAAAAATAAAAAAAAGCGCCAAAAGCTAACGAGAAGTTGTTTACACAGAGAGTGCGCGCGCGCGACCGTCTCTCTCTCTCTCTGGTCGTTCTTTTAGTTAAAACATGCGCCCTGTCACAAACGCAGCCGTTCATCTACATTATACTCACCGATCAAATAAGACTTTGGCAGGCGCTAAAACAAGTTCAATGCAGGAAAATTCATGCGTGAGTTTCCATTAGACTCGCACGGTAGCCAGACAAATGGCGAGCTCAGCTGTTGTTGACGCTGTGTGTGCTTCAAGATTATGACCCAAGTGCTAAGATTCCGATTGGCCAAGAGAAAAAGTGCTAAGATTCCGATTGGCCCAGAGAAATGTAAATTATAAGATTTATCCAATAATGTTTCGCAATTCTAGCCTGCATGGCAGTTTACTGTGAGAAACAATACAGAAAATACAGGAATATATAATTGTTTGTGTTTTGTTAGCTTAAGTTTCAGTGTGGATTGTTTGTGTAACCTTTAGACATTAATGAAGATAATTTAATATTTTGTCTAAATCATGCAGAAAACCATCTATCTTTGGATAAAAGCGTCTGACAAATGGATAAATGTAAAATAATATATATATTGCCACTGTACACTGTAAGTCCAGATGTTCCTTCATGAACAACAGCCTTTTAAAGTGGATTTTAATGTGGTTATTCAATTTGTCCCATTTTGTCTGTTTAATAATACTGCTATCACAAAAAGGGCAGTGAAAATTTCTGCAACATGTTATGCATTGCTCCAAAAGTGGTAGCGGTATACAAACTCCACTGGCTACCTGTCACATTCAGGATTGATTTTAAAATTGTACTATTTGTGTATAAAGCTCTTAACAAACCGGCCCCCCAATATCTGACCAATCTCCTCTGCCCGTACACTCCATCTCGTACTTTGAGATCCAGTGATCACTGTCTTCTTATCGTGCCCAGATCCAGACTTAAAAAACGAGGCGACTGCACTTTTGCGACTGCAGGCCCAAAACTTTGGAACAGTCTACCCCTCTATATCAGACTAGCTCCCTCAATTTCCATCTTCAAAACATCCTTGAAAACTTATTTATTTTCTCTTGCTTTTAATACCCCTTGACTATGATACAACTATTGGCTTTTTTTTTTTTTTTTTTTTTTTTTTATTGTCCTGTTTCTGCCCTGCATTTTATCTATTGCCCTGTACAGCACTTTGGTCAGCCTTGGCTGTTTTTAATTGTGCGTTATAAATAAATATTGTATTGTATTGTATTTTTTTTAGAATTAAGTTAATACCTTTTAGTCACCTGGGATAAAACTGCCCCTGCTACCCTCATTTGCATTTGTAAAGCTCACAGCAGTCTCATTTACATGTTAAAGCATTAGAGGGAGGGGGGTCACGGGGCAAGCAAGTCCCACGTCAATTTCCGACAATTTCCGACAGTTTGCAGTGTTGCCTGTAAATTGCCGTTTGCAGTCGTAAACCTGAACTTCCACGACAATCTACAGTGCCGGTAACTGTCGAAAATCCCACTTTTCATGCAGTGAAACCTCAGGAACTTCCAATGACACGGACGGATGGAAATATGGAAATATGCGTCCTTGAGGTCTATCGTGACAAACCAGTCCTCGGACCTGATCTGTGGCACGATTTGTCTCAATGTTAACATTTTGAACTTGAGCTGCATGACTGACTCGTTCAGAACTCGAAGATCTAAAATGGGACGCAATCCCCCGTCCTTCTTTGGAACTATGAAGTACCGGCTGTAAAACCCGGTTTCCCTGTTGGAGGGGGGTACATATTCTATGGCCCCTTTCTCTAACAGAGTGTTTACTTCCTGTTCCATAACCAGAACCTGCTCGGGGCCCACCACTGTGGGCAGGACCCCCATAAACCGCGGTGGGCGTTTCTTGAATTGTATCTGATACCCTTTTTCCACGGTCTGCAGGACCCAACGAGAAACATTTGACAATAGCTTCCACGCTGTCAAAGATTCTACTAGAGGTACCAGCCTCTCGAGACTGGTTTCTGGATTTTGTTGCTGTTGAGTAGTCGGTTCGTCGCCCTGTAACGGCGCACCGGCAGGGAACGACCGAACAGACTGCTCTAGCACCCTCCTCAGAGGGGGCGGGCATCCCGAGGCCACTACGTTTCCGGGTGGACCTTGAGATATGTGCTCGCCGGAGACCGCTGCGCCCTGTAACACCGGAGGCGGCAGGGTTGGCAGAACGGTCCCCTGAGGGCACCGAAGAGAGACGGGCACAGTGAAAAGAGGTGTTAACCGCTCTGCTTCGGGGGGGACTACCCTCATTTGTCCTGAGCCCTCGGACGTCAGGACTTTTTCCCAGCAGCCTTCTTGGCGGTAATAACGGTCCGCAGATCCGTTTTACCCCTCGAAGACTGCTGGGTTTGAGAGCGCCCTCCGTGTCCCCGAGATTTTTGTGGGGGAGCACGGGAGGAAACGCTCTGTTTCTGAGTGGCACGGTGCTCAGCGCTCTTTTTAGAGGAGTGAGGCTGCTCCCGCTCAGCAGCCTCATAGAAAGAACGGCGGGGGAGAAGTTTCTGCAGTGCAGCTGCCTGTTTAGAAGCTTCTTGTGATTTAGCTACAGCACTGTTAACTGCAACTCCAAATAGACCAACAGTGGAGACCGGAGCATCTAAGAGAACGTGTTTCTCTTTATCTTTTATATCGCTCAGATTGAGCCACAGATGCCTCTCAGTGGCCACCAGGGCTGCCATAGACCGCCCGATTGATTTAGCGGTCTCCTTGGTGGCCCTGAGAGACAGATCTGTGGCTCTGCGTAGTTCGGCCACCGTGTCAGGACCAATTCCCCCGCCCTCCTCTAAATCCCCCAATAATTCCGCTTGATAAGCCTGCATAAGGGACATCGTATGCAGACACGCTGCAGCTTGACCAGCGGCTGCATACGATTTATGAACCAGTGCTGAAGTAAATTTAACTGGCTTGAAGGAGCCTTCAAGGAAGATGCCGTTGCTGGAGAGAGATAGCTCGCAAGCGTCTCCTCCACCTTCGGCATCTCCCCATAACCATATTCTTTATATTTATAAATGGAAGAATAGTGAGATGTTTGTGGTGTGTATACTCTGTAAGACACTGGTTTCTCCCGCGATCTTGACACCTCGGTGTGGAGATCGGGGAAAAACGGAAGGCTTCTGCGCTGAGGCTGTGTACGAGATGGCAGGAAGTGTTCGTCGAGCTTACTTTTCGAACGAACGTCCTGCCTATCCTCTGGCCACTCAATAGATAATCTCTGAACTGCTCTCGTGAGAACATCGAGCAATTCCTCAAAAGCATGAGACTGAGGTGGCGAATCCTCAGACTCAGCTTCAATACTAACAACGTCCAGCTCCTCAGAGCTGGACAATTGCAGTATTGGTGCCTCCATCGGGGGGGAAGAAACCGCAGCGCGTGCTTCCACACCCTGATGAGAGGCACTGGATCTATCAGAAGGAGGCTGAGATAAGGCAGAGCCCGTCTCAACATCCACTGATAAATCCATTTGCGAACCCCAGGTCTGAGATCGACGCCGTGCCTCGGCAGCGGCGGGACCAAAGCCCTGGGGAACGTGATCGGGATTGAACCAAGCCAAGCGGGATCGGAGCGTACGCAATGGAAGCGCTTCGCAATGCACACAGTCACCACCCTCGAGTGCTGACTGGGCATGCTCCTCACCCAAACAAACAACACAAAGAGTGTGAGTATCACCTCCCGTTAAATAACGCGGGCAGGGATGGACACACACTCTAAACTGCTGCTTGCTCGCCATACTGAATATATAATATAATATAATATAGACAGACAACACCAAATAACAGGGACAGATTCACACAGAGCGCAACTGAAGACTCAGAAAGCTTTCGTTTTCTGTTTCGGGCTGGCTTTTATAGCTTCCTGGTACGTGACGTCACCCGCCTCTGACGTTCCGCCACACCATTGGACTGATTTTACATGTGCTTCAAGACGTCATCACGCAAAGCGTTCCCCATAGCGTCAATTCGACGCAACGCGAGTTCCCTTGAAAGGGAACCAGGACAAACATTGTGCCATGAATTAACAAGTTATAGAAGGCTTTTAGTCCACAAATCAGCAACATTCACCATGGATTTAATTGAGTAACACTAACTGTAACTACGGTATTGTGACAGAAATAGTCAAACGCTTACAAGTATTACACATCTTTTTCCAGCACTTTTAAACTATAATATCATATTTAAATGTTATTAAATTGTAGATTAAATTACCATTGTAACCAGTAGGTGGCTGCAGAGGATTCTTATTAGCTATTTTCACTCCCTAATTTACATTTTTTTCTTTCTTTCTTTTTTTCTATTCCTACCAAATACTTTCTGTAGAACTCAGTGGCTCCGGCGCTGCTGCACTCAAATGTTAGGCTGGAGCCCTGTGTTTGAAGGTAATATGATGCCATAAAGAATCACATGCGCAGGGTAAGATTTGTGAAAGTGTACATAAGATTGCAAGCATAAATAAAATTTGCATGTGCAAGAGAAGATTTGTGAAGGTGTAAATCGGCTTTCAAGTGTAAGAAAAGAATATTTACAGTTTACTGTTATTCGTAAGTGTAATGCATTTCACGAGTTCACACTTACATACAATTTAAGGGGGTAAAGTTTAATGCGTATTTGGCGTGCTGTCCGGGGCGAGGGCTCCGAGCTCGGAGTTCGGCCCGAACCCAGAGTACTCCCCCGTATGTAAATGTTTAGGACTAGAAGCGTGGAGAAGGGGTGGTGGAGGGATGCTGCAAAACTATCAATGGATTGAGGTGAGACTGCTGAATATATATACCTCTTACCATTGATTGCTGAGTGCTCTCCACTCTGAACGTGCTCCTCCCGAACTTTGTTAAGTAAAACATAATATATTGTGAAACTGCAGCTTCATGCTTACGCAAAATAAATATGATCTGTATTCTTCTTACTTCCATTTTTCCGCGCTTACACTTTTGGCACGTTTTTTTTTGCACAAATACGGCCAAAAGCACTGTAAGCCTGTGAACAGCAATTTGCAACCGAAAACAACAGTCAGGAACTGCAAAACAGATTGATCGCGTAAAATCAACCTTTGTGTAAAAAAATAAACTGTTGCAATTGACTTGTGTACATGAGGCAAAAAAGTTCCCGAAATAACCCGATTTCTACAGTTGCGTCTTACTTACAGTTTTGGCATGATTCTCTCACTTGAGTTTTGCAAGTGCGAAGAGGAGGGCGGGTCCACCTTCTTCATGTAGCCAATCAAATGAGCTACTCGCTGACTCGTTTTACATTTACATTCACATTTAGTCATTCAGCAGACGCCTTTGTCCAAAGCGACTTACAAATGAGGACTAAAGCAAGCGAGTCATCGTGAAGAGGCAAAAAGAAGTGCTCAAAATACAAAGTTCAGGCATTGCTCCTCTGAGCAATGCCTGAACTTTGTATTTTGAGCACTTCTTTTTGCCTCTTCACGATGACTCGTGATTTTCTAGCATAAGCTAGACAAGGGAGGTTTAAAGGAAAATAAAAAAAAATTTTTTGCCTCTTCACGATGACTCATGATTGTCTAGCATAAGCTAGACAAGGGAGGTTTAAAGGAAAAGAAAATATTTTTTTTTAGTTAATTTTAATGAGGTAAAATTAAGTATATGAGGTAAAATTAATGAGGTTAAGTGCTCATGGAAGAGATGAGTTTTCAGTTGTCTTTTGAATGTTGACAGGGATTCTGCATTCCGGAGGAGATCATTCCACCAGCATGAGCTGAGCCTGTGGTAGATCTGTCAGCAAGCGTCAATGCCTTGGACTTGATGCGAGCAGCGAGTGGTAGCCAGTGCCCAGTGCAGAGAGATGAACAGAGGAGTGACGTGGGCCCTTTTGGGCTCGTTGAAGACAAGACGAGCTGCAGCATTCTGAATCACTTTGTTGTAAAGTTTTCTTTTATCGAAGCAGAGACCAGGAGACAGTTGGGATCACGTTCAAACAGAAGAGTTTCTTTATTTGAGCGCAGCTGCGATTTCGTCCAACATAATCTGAAGTATATAAATTTACATGGTGTCTTATAGGCATTTTAGGAGGAGGGACTTTTGAAGGTGGAGACAAGTTCAAACAAAGCATGTAAATGAGTATACAGGTTAAGGTAACACCCTAGACTGTGAGGGTCTGGCCAATCCTAATTCAATCAGCATAAGGCTCCAAGAGCCATTTGGGTCCGAAAGCCATTTGCAGAACAAAAGGTGAGATTCTCAGTGAATCATTCGTGTGCTAATCCCATCAGTCTGAGTGAAACTGGGGCTCGAAGAGCCATTAAAGACAATAAGGAGAGAACAGGAATTGCAACTTTGCTGAGATCTTAACCTTAAAAGATTCTTTACCATGATGTTATGTACGGAAGCATATTTGAAATAGATTCTTAAATTTGTAATCCTTCAACTTGTAGAGGTTTAGTTGCACATGATGGAAGTCCAGCCAGAAGAGCATTGCAGTAATCAAGCCTAGAAATGACCAGGGCCTGGACGAGAAGTTATGTTGCATGCTCAGTTAGGAAATCTTCCTGATGTTGTGCAGTGCAAACCTGCATGATCGAGCTGTTTTTGTAATTTGGTCTGCGAAGGTCAGCTGGTCATCAAATATTACCCCAAGATTTCTGACCAACCTTGATGGGGTGATTGATGATGAATCTAGCTGGATAGTGAAGTCGTGCTGTAGACATGGATTGGCAGGGAGGACGAGAAGCTCAGTCTTTGCCAGGTTGAGCTGCAGGTGATGTTCCTTCATCCATGCCGAGATGTCCGCCAGACAGCTTGAGATTCGTGCAGCTACTGTGGGATCATCTGGTTGAAATGAGAGGAAGACCCAGCTAACAATTTATGGTTCCCAGAACGTTCTGGGAACGTTAGTTTTTGGTTGCGGGAACGTTCCCTTAAGGTTAGGTTTTGGTTCCCATGGAAAGTTTTCTCAACGTTCAGGGAACGTTAGTTTTTAGTTACATTGCAACCTTTAGGCAACCTTTAGGGAACGTTCCCCTAACGCTCTTTTTTACATTCCCCTAACCTTTAAAAAACTTTAACAACAATGGTACCAATTTTATTATTACTTTAAACTGTCTGTGCATGAGTAGGAATTAATTATTATATATCAGCAGGAATGAATGAATGAACAGGCAAACTTGATGGGATTTAAAACTTTAATATACAATATAAAATTATACAATATAAAATATAACAAAATACATAAAAAATTATAATACAAGAATCAGAATCAGTTTTATACAGTTTTAGTATACAACTATACAAATAAGACATAATATCAATACAAGTACAAATGGAGTGGGATGAAGAGTGCAAAGTAATAGTGCAAATGTAGTGTGCAAGATGCATATTGGAATGATAAAGTATGTAATGTGTAGGTGAATGGCCAAAGTGGCAAAAATACAATTGCTTTAATAAAAAAATAAGTACAAAATAAAAATAAAAATAGAGCTCCATGGTTTTGAAGGCTCAGTCCTTCTCAGCTGGTCTAAAAAGAAAGAAACAAAAGTTTGATATGTCATACTAAGAATTAACACGTTGACAAAAGCAAGACAAATTGCCTTACTAACAACCCTGTCTTTTATTATGAAAATATCTGAGTGACAGGACTCAGTGCATTAAATGTGATGGTCTATGTTCTGCATTAGTGAAGGTCCACAAGGGGGTGCCACAAGGCTCAATATTAGGTCCTCTCTTGTTTATTATGTATATAAATGAACTAGGCCACAATGTGTCGGATGCTAATATGCATTTGAATGCTGATGACACGATTATTTATTGTTTTGGATCGTCTCCAGCTAAAGCGGTTGAGTCTTTGCAGAAAGCTTTTAATGTGGTTCAACGCACGCTTATGCAGCTTAAACTGATTCTCAATGCTGATAAGACCAAACTGATGCTGTTTAGTAATACTAAGAAGGTTTCTCAAGCTCCTCCTCCTGTGTTCACTTTGACTGGAAGTGTCATAGAGGTGGTTCATTCTTATAAGTACCTTGGTATCTGGCTTGATGATGCTCTCACTTTTAAGCCTCATATAGACAACCTTGTGAAGAAACTCAAACTTAAACTGTCTTTTTTCTTTCGAAATAAATTTTGTTTTTCTTTTAAAGCTAAAAAGCAGCTAGTCACTGCAACATTTTTATCTGTCTTAGATTATGGAGACCTGGTGTATAGGACCGCTTCAGCACAATGTCTGTATAAGATTGACACTGTTTATCATGCGTCTCTGAGATTTATTACGAATTGTAAAAACTTGACCCATCATTGTGAGTATATTCCAGAGTGGGATGGCCATCGTTGTCCAACAGGAGATCAGGGCATTGGCATATTTTTATCTATAAGGCCATGCTTGGTCTGTTGCCATCCTACATCTGTAGTTTAATCACATGGAGAAGTGTTGGTTCTTATTCATTGCGATCAAATGATAACTTGCTGCTCTTTGTTCCATTTGCCCGTACAGAACTGGGAAAAAGGGCTTTTGTCTACTCCGCTCCTTCTGCATGGAACTTTTTGCAAAAAGACTTGAAATTATCTGAACTTATTTCCTTAAATGCTTTTAAGTCCAGATTGAGAGAACCTGAAATGACCTGTTTAAATTGTAAATGTTTTTAATTATTTGTATTGTATAACTTTTATAAATGTAATTGACTGTTTTTGCTGCCTTTTGGCCAGGACTCCCTTGAAAAAGAGGTTTTTAACCTCAATGGGACTGTTACGACCCCCTATTGACTCCTACCCGTCTAGGGCTTTTTAAGAGGGGAACACATGTAACCGTCTCAGACACACATCAACATATAGCACTGAACGAGGTGAGAAAATACGAGAGACCACTGAATAACATGAATATGAATTTAATAAATAATGAATAAATATATACCATAACAAAACCCAACCACAAAGGAAAAAGGGGAAAACGGATTGTGCCAAACAAACGAAAGTAATATAAGCAAAACGATTATCTAACACATTTAACTTCTAATACTAAGATAAAAAGAAAATATCAAAGAAAAAGTCTTCAACGTCTAGGACGTCTTAACTAAACTACACTAACTAATAAACATAAATACAACGGGTGGCACAAATCCCTAACTAGTGTTTTAATACAGACAGATTTAACTACGTGTGGACAATGTATGTCACGTGACAATCTTACCTATCCCCTTCCCCTTTGTAGACCGCAATGCTCACAAATGAGAAGGTTTTGGACGCAGCCAGAACAAGGAACAGTGAACATACATGTGAACAACGTAACAAAAATAAATAAAACACAAACAAATTCTCCAACCAAATATGTAACCAACCAAGTTCCCTCTAGAACAAGCAAAGATCTCTCACAAAGGTTCTCATTACAAAGGTTCTCAATACAAAGTGCTCTAAAAACACTGGTAGCAGCATGGTCTTTAAATATCCGCTTCAGCAGGTGTCACTCATCATGGTGATGCCGATCCCGCCTCCCAAGGCGCGGCCACTCATCTCATTGGTCTTGACTGACAAGCAAGACAGCCAATCAGCCACAACCTAAGAAAACGAAAGTAAGAGAAACAGACAGGACAGAAAAACATAATACACCACACACACACAATACTATAAACGTCCTTACGGACGTAACACCCCTACATTTAAGATTTTAAACTCAACGTTTAAATAAAACAATATCACCAAAACTTCATATTTGAATTCAAACTCTAGAAAGAGTATCTGCGAGGATATTTTCAGATCCTTTCTTATGGTGAATCTCTAGCTGAAAGTTCTGTATGAATAAAGCCCAACGCATTAGTCGTTGGTTTGCATTGTACATGCGGGACAAAAATACGAGGGGTTGGTGATCCGTAAACACCACAATAGGCAAATTAGAAGAACCCAAATAAACTTCAAAAAATTGCAACGCCAGTAACAATGCTAAGGTTTCCTTCTCGATGGTAGAATAATTAGCTTGATACTTGTTGAACTTACGCGAAAAGAAACACACCGGATGGTCCACTCCATCCTGAGTTTCCTGAATTAGGACTGCACCAGCCCCTACTGCGCTCGCGTCAACCTCTAACTTGAATGCCCGCTCAAATTGAGGCGCAGTCAAAACGGGACTGGTACACATTAATGCTTTTGCATTTTCAAAGGCAACTTGACACTCTTCTGACCACACAAATGTTTTCTTAGGGCTGAGGAGATCCGTAAGAGGGGTTACCACTGTAGCGAAATTCTTACAAAAACTTCGGTAGTACCCGATCATACCCAAGAAACGCCTCAACTCTCGCCTTGTAATGGGCACAGGAAAATCAGTAATAGCCGCTACTTTCTCTTCCACCGGCTTTACTTGTCCATTTCCTACATGTTTTCCTAAATAAGTCACAGTTGCTTGACCAAACACGCACTTCGAGAGATTAATGGTTAACGATGCACGTTCTAAACGTTCAAACACTGTGCGTAACAAAGACAAATGTTCATTCCAATCATTGGAAAAGATCACTAAGTCGTCTAAATATGCTCTACAATTCGGTACGCCAGCGAGAACAGTTGTAATCAACCGCTGGAATGTAGCAGGGGCGTTTCGTAACCCGAACGCCATAACCTGATACTGTAGGAAAGAATCCGGTGTTACGAAAGCCGATATGTCAGACGCACGTTGGGTTAACGGTACTTGCCAGTACCCTTTCAGTAGGTCAAGTTTACTAACGACCTTTGCGGAACCAACACTATCAACGCAATCCTCCATTCTCGGTAATGGATAACAATCAGGTACGGTGACAGCATTAACCTTTCGGTAGTCCGTACAGAAACGAAAGGAACCATCAGATTTCTTTACCAGAAGACATGGGGAACTCCACGGACTACAACTATGACGAGCTAAATCATTTTGTAACAAATAGTCAGTTTCGGTCTTCATTGCGGATCTCTTAATTTCGTTAACACGATATGGATGTTGCTTTATCGGTTTAGCATCTTGAACATCGATGTCATGTTCCAGTACGCTAGTCTGAGATGGTACATCAGAAAATAAAGCTGGAAATGACATGATAAGTGCTATCACATCATCTCTTTTCTCATTAGGTACAGAAGACAAGTGAGAAGACAAATTAGACAGTATAGCAGAGTTTTCCAACCTGCTACACTGTTGCGGAGTATTTCTCACGATCAATCCATCCTCATCAGCATTCGTATCACCTTCTACAACAGGCAACACTTGTGACGTTACTAATACCACCGTACTGTCAGCGTCCCGCTTCACAAGTTCACACTCATCACGTTCATGATATGCTTTAAGCATATTAATGTGGCAAACGCGCGTCTTGCGCCGTCTGTCAGGAGTGCAAATTACATAATCCGTATCACTAAGTTTCCTAACAATATTATACGGACCCGAAAATTTAACAGATAACGCAGACCCTGGTATCGGCAGTAATACCACCACTTTATCATCAGGCAGAAAAGACCGCGCAACAGCATGTCTATCAAATCGAGCCTTCATCTCCGATTGCGCGTTTGTCAAAAACTGGCGCGCAAGATCGCATGCACTATGCAATTTTTCTCGGAATCGATTAACGTTATCAAGAACGCTCATTCGTTTCTCTGTTTTATCCTCTAACATCTGATCTTTTAGAACTTTCAACGGTCCTCGAAGTGTATGTCCAAAGACCATCTCGGCTGGGCTAAAACCGAGCGATTCTTGCACACTCTCTCGTACAGCAAACAATACTAAAGGAATTCCTTCATCCCAATCTTTACTGGTATCCATAAAAAATTTTCGAAGCATGGTCTTTAAGGTCTGATGAAACCTTTCGATTGCACCTTGGCTCTCTGGGTGATAGGCACTAGAAACTCGATGTTCGATAGACAAAGACTTTAATGTTTGGGTGAAAACCCGCGACAAAAAATTTGTACCTTGGTCTGTTTGGACAACTTTGGGAAGCCCAAAGGTAGAAAAGAACTTGATCAACGCCTTCAAAACAACAGGAGCCGTAATCTTCCGTAACGGAATAGCTTCGGGAAATCTGGTCGCCCTACACATAATAGTACAGAGATATTGGTTACCTCCTTTCGTTTTCGGTAACGGTCCGACACAGTCAATCAGTACCTCCTCAAACGCTTCTCCTATAACCGGAATCGGAGACAGTGGAGCGGGCGAGATAACCTGGTTCGGCTTTCCTGCAATTTGACACGTATGACATGTACGACAAAACTTTGTAACATCACGCTTCAACCCAGGCCAAAAAAAATGCGATGGTAAGTTTTAGTTACCCCTAAATGTCCAGAGAGCAAATGTTCATGCGCTAAACACAATACATGAGAACGATATTTGAGTGGAACTACCACCTGATATACCACGTTCCAGTCTAAATCCTCCTCAACTTTAGAACACCACTTTCGCATTAGCAAACCATTGTCCCTGAAATATGCAGTATTTCTTTTCTTAGCGGCCTCACAACTTATCACAGCTGATAAACATTTCTTCAAAGAAGAATCATCGTTTTGTGCTATCACAATCTGAGAACGAGTAACCGGTAGATTTAACGAAATAAAACTTTCTAACACATTCTCTGAATTTTTCACCTTAAGAACGTTTTCAGAAACTTTCTTCGTTTTAGAAACTTTCTTACGCTCCGCTAACACATCTCCCACCAGTGAATCAGCCAAGTCAACTTCACCCACTGTTTTAGCCGACTGAGCACGAGTCACTGCACAAGAGGAAAACACTTCAGGGTGCAGACTAACAACATCACCAACCAAGCAAACCTGTGGAACATCAGTCACTTCTGGAACTGGCAAAACTTTGCCTCCAGCTAAATCATTCCCTAAAATGAGAGTTATCCCTTCAACAGGAAGTGAGCTTCGAATTCCAACTCGTACAACACCTGAAAGCAGAGAACAGCGTAAGTGTACATTATGCAAAGGCACAGACACTACTTGCATTTCTATTCCACGAATTAACACATTTGAGCCACAATATGATTCATCAGAGAACGGTAACACATCAGACAGCATAATGGACTGCATAGCCCCTGTATCTCGGAGAATGCGGATTTCTCTCCGATCCTCTTCTTTTCCAGATAAGGAAACAAACCCTGGCATAACGAAAGGTTTATAATTTGTGTCACAAACATCAGTACAACATGATACTTCAGACGGCAGTACAGTCTTCACTAATGCCACACTCGTCGGGGTCTTAGACTGCTGCTTACGCATAAGCACCGGACAATCAGCAATCAAATGTCCTGGTTTATGGCAGTAAAAACAATCCCTTAACTCTTTCGATTTCGGTACCCCAGCTTTCTCTCGAAAACCTTGAGATGGACTAGTAACAACGCTCTTTTCAGTACGAGTTACGAAAAATACCCCCTTATGAGTGAGCATGAATTCATCCGCTAACACAGCAGCTTGCGCTAACGAACTAACCTTCTGTTCGTTTAAATAGACAACTACCCTGTCAGATAAGCACGCCTTAAATTCCTCAAGCAGAACTAGTTCTCTTAAAGAATTAAAATCATCCGTCTTAGTTGCACAACACCATTTATCAAAGAGAAGAGCTTTCTCTCGAGAAAATTCCACAAAGGTTTGTGAAGAATTCTTCTTATGGCCTCTAAACTTTTGTCGATATGCTTCTGGAACTAACTCGTAAGCACGTAAAATTGCCAATTTTACAGCATCATAATTCAAACTATCCTCTAAGGAAAGAGTGGAGAACACCTCTAACGCTTTACCCATTAACCGACATTGCAACAACAAAGACCAGCAATCCTTTGGCCAACGAAAAGACATAGCAATGCGCTCAAAAGCACTAAAGTAGGAATCAACTTCAGCTTCACGAAAATGTGGCACTAGTATAATATTTTTACCAACATCGAATGACTCGGTTGCTACGGATGAAGCAGGCGCTGGGGCAACAGCAGGAGTAGATACTACAATGGGAGAACGGTCAACAGTGGCAGCGGAAACAACTCGAGGGAGATCTGGTCGCGCAGCGGAGCCCCCCACAATTCGCATTGCGTCAAGCTCCAACTGTCGCATTTTAACCTGCCTCTCCGCCTCGATCTCAAGTTTACGAATTTGTAACTTCAAATCCATCTCCGCCTGCCGAACCTGCACCTTCTCCTGCGATTCAAGTTGCAAACGGGCCAAACGGACCTTAAGTCTCGTTTCCCCTTTTGAGCAGATAGACATAGGGGAGAATGGTTCAAAGGGAGGCAACCCCGCCCTAGCCTCAGCCTCAACCTCCGCCGTAGGCGTTAGCTCCTCCTCCCTCACATCCTCACTCCTACCAAACGTACTCACTTCCACACTGTCCCCAACTATCTTCTCCGGCAACACGAGCACATTCAACTCCACCAAGCGATTAAATACCACAGACTTAATCTCTTTCTTAAGTGAGTGCCTACTTACTGAAATCTCAAAATGACTTGCTATCTCCAACAAATCATCCTTCCTACAACCATCTAATTCCTCTTGCGAAGGACTATCAAGAAACCTTTCTAATATGAACATCCTAGCGACATAAAATAACCGCACACACAACTTCTCAACACACGCAGTGATACAAGAGACGGTGTCATGAACTGGTTACTGTTAATTCAGTTTATATCCCGGACGAGCCCCCATTATGTTACGACCCCCTATTGACTCCTACCCGTCTAGGGCTTTTTAAGAGGGGAACACATGTAACCGTCTCAGACACACATCAACATATAGCACTGAACGAGGTGAGAAAATACGAGAGACCACTGAATAACATGAATATGAATTTAATAAATAATGAATAAATATATACCATAACAAAACCCAACCACAAAGGAAAAAGGGGAAAACGGATTGTGCCAAACAAACGAAAGTAATATAAGCAAAACGATTATCTAACACATTTAACTTCTAATACTAAGATAAAAAGAAAATATCAAAGAAAAAGTCTTCAACGTCTAGGACGTCTTAACTAAACTACACTAACTAATAAACATAAATACAACGGGTGGCACAAATCCCTAACTAGTGTTTTAATACAGACAGATTTAACTACGTGTGGACAATGTATGTCACGTGACAATCTTACCTATCCCCTTCCCCTTTGTAGACCGCAATGCTCACAAATGAGAAGGTTTTGGACGCAGCCAGAACAAGGAACAGTGAAAATACATGTGAACAACGTAACAAAAATAAATAAAACACAAACAAATTCTCCAACCAAGTTCCCTCTAGAACAAGCAAAGATCTCTCACAAAGGCTCTCATTACAAAGGTTCTCAATACAAAGTGCTCTAAAAACACTGGTAGCAGCATGGTCTTTAAATATCCGCTTCAGCAGGTGTCACTCATCATGGTGATGCCGATCCCGCCTCCCAAGGCGCGGCCACTCATCTCATTGGTCTTGACTGACAAGCAAGACAGCCAATCAGCCACAACCTAAGAAAACGAAAGTAAGAGAAACAGACAGGACAGAAAAGCATAATACACCACACACACACAATACTATAAACGTCCTTACGGACGTAACAGGGACCTTCCTGGTTAAATAAAGGTTAAATAAAATAAAATAAAATTGATCGTTTTTCCATTCCTTTTATTATTATGAACATCACATAGAAGAATTTCAATTTACCGTCTGTGTGGGGCAAGTCCTCCACGTCTGCTGCAGTCAGCGCGGGGACGTTTTTCTGGGAGGCCGCTAGAGTAGAAGTCAAAATGAAGCAAAGTTACAAGTCAAACTAAAACCTCCAAAACTCAACAATCGTGAAGTTCTTCATCTGTTAAGAGATAACAGCATTATTGGCATGGCAAATAGAGCAACATAGATTGCATTAAGATTAATTGCAAGTGTACACAGCAAATACACACAATGAAAAAAATAAAAGAATGAATTAATTTATTTATTTAAGTCAACAGTAATATATTATAAGAAAAACAGAATAATTATAGATATTCAGTATGAAACATATAGACACACAGCAAAATCCCCAGTGTTAAATTAACACTTCTCAGTGTACATATGTGTCCACACTACAGGGTGTTAAAAGTAACACTGAAGCATTTTGGAAAACATTTCGGTCATATCAATGGGATGTTGCAGAAACGGGGAAACTGTAAGCCCCTCTGTTTCCTTAGCAGCCATCTCTCTTCTGAACATCTCATTGGTTCGCAGGGTGTTTTGAACCTCAGGGTATGTTACACAGCTATCCACCCATTGCCCTTTCTGTGTACATTTGTCACATCCATTGTATCCAGTGCACAGTTTGATTTGATTTTCCTTCTTTGCTCTGACACTGTTTAATCTCTGAGAGCCTTTTGGCCACTAGAATTAGTGGTCTTCTTCCCGATCGGACCAGACGTTTCAGTTGTCCTAAGTAGTTCTGAAACCGAAAGGCACTGCATGCATCCAGGCATCCAAAAGTTTCTGCTTCATCTGTTAAATGGAGCATGGTATGAACATTATACACCATGAAGTGCCTGCCATACAGCTCTGCTGTCTTCCAATCCTGCCAGATTGGGTGAAACAAAAATATTCAGTGCCACGCTGAAAGCCATGAAATGCTTATAGAGCGGGCTTGACAGAATGTCCTTGAGCACCATTTTTCCTGTGTACAGGGCAAACTGATGCAGCTTCCATCGGTCCATTTCTTCCAAGTTCCGTGGCTTCCTGGGAGGGGGTCTCACTATTTTTCTTGAGTTTTATCATCATTCCTCCCTTTGAACTTCTTTTTCTCTTTTTGCTTCCCTCGGTTTGCTCTTACCCTGTGGTTTTTTTTATATCAATGGTTCTATTTCTCTGCACATATCCACATCAAGTGTTCCCTCTGCTGGCCATTTTGTGTTTGAACTTTTTGTCCTTTTTTCACTTTTTAGAAAATGTTTATGGTGTTTTTATAATAATTTAATTTATTATCACAGTGTGTTTTATGTTTTTAATATACTTCTCTTTTTCTTTTCATTAGAATCACCCGTTAATGCTCTTTACATTTTTTCTTTTTCCTTTCCCCCCCTGTCAATTCAGTGTGAATTAATTGCTGTTGGTTTGCTATTATCTTCTTAGTTGCTGTTCGGTTATTATTTTTCCTTTTCTTTCTCCAGACTGTGACTTTTCATCCTCTCAGTTTGTCCAAGCCCAATTCCACTTCTCATAATTGTTACTATCAATTCACTTGTTTGAAAGTATCAACTGGTGTTATTTCCCCCCTCGCTGACCTGTGAATTCACATCTTTCTTCTTCACCTCACTACTCGTGTACATGGAAAATGACAATCTTTGGATTGCACAGAATTGTTACTCTTCCTACTCCCTCTATCCTGTATCGAATTCCGTTCCTTTGTACTACCAGTAGGTCAACTGATATATATATATTTTTTTACTTCTAGCCTTCTAATGATCTGACATTTATATACTGTCTCTCTTCACCATTGCTCACCAGTCCACAAGCGGCCTCTCTTATTCTTCTTCATTCAAATTTGGGAATGAGGTCAATTGTTCTAGAAACATGTTTTACTCGTTCCGTTCATTTCTTTACACTTTCTGTAATATTCTGCTTCTCTTCAGAGGTGCATTGCTTTCGTTTCTATTCATGTCCTATAGCGAATTCTCTTCTGTTTCAAATCTTCTTTTAGCAAAGAAATCTCTTTTCAGCATCCATGCATGTTTTCACGACTTCTATCAGAGACAGGTTTTAAGTGGTGACTATAAGGAGCAATAAATTGTGACTGGGAACTTCTCTCTGCTTCACTCTCACACTCTCTAGCAGCGGACACCTTTTTTCCACTCTTACTCTTGCAGCCCCGCCTCACTTTTAAGGAAGAGGAGCGTGGCATCCCCAACCTTTTTTTCTCACTGATACTCTCGCTATAGGGGTGAGAAATGCATCAAGCAGTCAATGCTTTTATTTGATCAAGGGTTGCATTTCTTTTAACTGTATATCAACAGTGACAATTTGGAAGATGTCCAAATAATCTGCAAAGCCAATTCTTCTGAAAGTTTTTGGTTTTTGGGAGAAGTTTTCTAGTTCTTTTCACTGAACAGGGTTCATAACTTGTTTGTTTTCTTTTTTTGCTTCTATTAATGACTTTTCTCTCTTCTCCCCTTCATCTCCATCTGGCAAAACATTCTCTCTCAAAGTCTATAAAATCTCAGTTTGGAGCAACGCAGAGAAGAGGCTCCCATTCACACATTCACTCACTCTTGCTTGCAAGCACCTTTATTTCTCTCTGTCACACACACTTATATAGCCTACTATATAACTTATACAAACAATAACCAGACACAACACAGCCCAGGTCAATAGACTAATGCTGGGTACACACCAAAAGATAATCGGGCTGATTTTGGGCCGATTTCTCCCCTTCCGACAATCCTAGCTATGTCCCGATTATCTTGATGGTTTAACAGATTATTTGATCAGATTTTCCCTTGGTGTGAGGTGTGTTAAGAGTGTCCGAACCTGCTCGGAAGAACGTCAGAGCCGCTCCGATCGCGAATCGTAAATATTAAACATGTTTAATATTTACGATCAGAAATCCTGATGTGTGGGGGGAACTCCGAGGACAAACACGCGCACGCTCTGGAGATTATCACGTGAAACGAAACAATATCCAATCAGAAAGCGAGATGATGGAAGACACGGTCATTCTCACACACACACACTTGCAGGAAGCTTAATGTTAAGATTTAGTATTCATAAGTGTAAATTTCGAGGAAACAAGCCTTTGTTTTTCATTTTAAGAGCAGAAATGTTACAATACCTAAACACAATATTGGGTTTGAAAAATAAGAAAGCTGCAAAGTGCGTTTCAATCTGTAAACATTTTCAAATTTTTGTTTAACTATAGGAGCAAAACGCTTAAATCTAGGATTTTTTGTCCTCATGTTTGTGGTCTGTCACATTTTGAAAATCTTATAAGATGTAAAAAATCTTTTGGTGTGTACCCAGCATAACACATTAACTGTTCCAACACCATTCAGTCCTCTCCCGTGGAGCTATTTCGAGAACAGCGGAGACCTCCAAGAGATCTCCCCAGATTCCTCCAAGAGATCTCCCCCAAACATCCCGCTGTGTATTATCGCTGATGTCAAACCATCAGCGGTCCCCAGCCAGCTCACAGCCCCTGCCGGTTACTTCATCAACGCTGGTGTCACCACAAGAGGGCGGTATCCACAGGATTTTGCACGTGCCCTATGCACATAAACTGTACAGCTCTATTCTCTGCAAAACTTAATTCTTAATATAGGCTTAAACTCTGAATTTATGGACTGTTTGTTACTTTAGTGCCTTTCAAGTGCATGACTTGGTGCACAATATGTAAAGTTGTTAACTTCTCTTTTAAACTTTAAAAGAGACAAATGTAGCTAAGGAGAAAATGTGTGACGTTGTTGAGGTGTCTTCTGAAACTTTAAAGGAGACCATTGTGAGAATGTTAGAAATATTTTTTTGTCTCAGGAGACTCAAGCTAAAGTCTCCATTTGATGTTAATGTAACCTTATTTATGTCAAGCAGAAAATGTGGTGTGAAAGACCACTTTTTTTATGGAAGCTTATGGGTAGCAATATTCAATTTGAAATGTAATATGCAAAATGACAATGCAATATGTAAAATGGCAATGCATTTCTGTATTTATATTTTAATTTTCCAATACATTTGTGCAACATTTGGTGCAAAATGAAAATGAAAATTCAATTATAAAATTTACATTTGCCATTTTCATACACTAGTTTTAATATGTAATTTGAATCCATATTTTAACGCTTTATAAGCTGCAAAATTAAAATGTATTACAGAAATGATTAGATATGTTTAACATGGCCAAAATGACTCATTTTGTTAGCAAAATGCTCTAACACTCACAAAACATTAAAAACATGCAACATAAGCAAATATTTCCATCAAACACCACAACTTGTGGTCAAATTAATTTATTCTTTCAATCAATCATTACACAATGGACAACAACATACAAAATACAGCCATCAATATGAAATATGATACTTTACAAACTCAAATGCACTGCAAAAAAAATTATTCGCTGAATTTAATAAAAAAAATGATGGTAAGTGGTTGCACACAATAACCTTCTTTTATAATTTTAGGCTTATATCCCAAGCACACAGGATATACAAAAAGCGAGAAGCTGTTCATTGATATATGTTTATTAAAAGCTAAAATGTTGATTGCACTGCACTGGAAAATCATAAGAAGACCAAGTATTAGACAGTGGGTTAAGCAGATGTTGGCTACTCTTCCATTGGAATGCATCACTTACTTGCTAAAAGGAAAAAAGGACTTGTTTGAAAGTATTTGGAGACCTTTCATGCTTTTTGCAGAAGGCACAGACTTAACAGAAGATCAAGAGGAGGACGACGCTCATGAATAATTTTACAGTCAGTGATCAACAGAGACCAACCATCTCCCAACGAGCAAAGGACATTATGGATATAACATTTTATACATGGTAAAATTGTATTTTGTGTCTGAGAGGGGGTTCTGTTGTATGTCATTTCAAATTCTAAAAAGACAAATAAACATATTGTTGAAAAAAAAGAAGGTACATTTAAACAAATGCATTAAGTTGAACTAAAATGTAATAAGTTCAACTTAATACATTTGTTTAAATGTAGCTAAAATCAATTGTGTGCAACCACTTACCATACATTTTTTTATTCAATTCAATTAATAATTTTTTTCAGTGTGGATACTGGAAAAAAAAAGCTACCAAAGGAAACTTATGGGTGGAAATACCTTTAAAAAAAAAAGAAGATATATATATATATATATATATTTATCTTTCACAATTAGTCCATTCATTCTTGACGATTATGCCACAGGTTCTCATCAACATCGCATTGAATGTTTTCCCTTGCAATGCACCGAGGGAAATACCTCCTTGCATGGCCTATCCATCCCTGGCAGTCCTCTGCAACCAGCATTCATTGCCTCCAGGAGGGGCATCTGCTCATATGGCCGGTGATCATACACCTTCCACAACCAAGCAGAGAAGAACTCCTCGATTGGGTTCAGAAAAGGCGAGTATGCAGGGAGGAATTGCATGATAATACGAGGCTGTGATGCAAACCATTCGTTCACAAGGTGAGAGTGGTGGAAAGCCACATTGTCCCAAATTATGACATGCCAGGCCTCAACAGCCCTCTCTCTTCGGGTGGAATCAGTATTTCTTTCAATGCATCAAGAAATGTGATGAGGCGTTCTGTATTGTATGGGCCAATAGTTGGTATGTGGCAAAGGACCCCATCATTGGAGATGGCAGCACACATGGTGATATTGGCACCCCTCTGACCTGGCACTGTGACAGTGGCCCTCTGCCCAATGATGTTCCTCCCGCGTCTCCTCACTTTACAGAGGTTGAAGCCGGCTTCATCCACAAAAATGAATTTGTGGGATGTGCCCCTTCAGCTTCAAGCTCCATTATTCTCTAGAGCAAATTCATAAAGCAAATTATTCCAGTCGCATGTAACTATGGTAAACAAGGTATTACAATAAAAAAATCTGTACCTGCACATACTGGAATCGTGCCTCCTTTACGATGTCAGAGTTTCTTTGAAATGGAGCTCTGTACAGCTGCTTCATTCTGACAGGGTTTCGATCTATAGTTGCCAAACTCACACTGTTTATATTTCTAAATGCTCCCTGATCTGCAATTACTGCTGCCTGGATTTCACGCAGTCTGATTGCATTGTTTGCCACTACCATATCTACAATGGCAGACTCCTGTTCAATACTAAATATCTTTCCTCTGCCACCAGTGTGTGGTAATGTGTGGATTCTATAAAGTAAAAGCAAAAAGCATGTCAAAATTGACATTACTGTATGACAGTCACATAAATGGGATTGATCAAACATCTGCATTACTGTAGACACAGTTTGTTCTGCTAACAGGGCAATACAGTAAAGCTGAAATACACAGTGGTATTACAGTAGCACAGTGAATTACCTGTTCTCATTCCGAAAAAGCCTGACAATAGATGCAACACAATAGATTCTCCGACTCAGAATGGGCTGGACCCTTTGTCCAGCCTCTCTAAAGGACAAGCCATGATTGATGACATGGTCAATAATTGTTGCCCGGATTTCATTTGAAACTTGAGCTCGATTTTGTCCTCTTGCTGCTGCAGCTCCTCCACCACGCATACGGACTCCTCTTCCTCGGGCCCCTCTGCCATGGCCTCTTACTCTCCTCCCGTCCCTATGGCCTCTTTGATCCATTGCTTGCAAATAGCAACACAGAGGTGGCATCTTTTATAGATGGATGAGGACTGATTGCTGATTGAAGAGATGTGCAAATGAGCTTCACACAGGTGCATAGAGATTTATAATTATGCAACTACTTTCTATCAGCTGTGAATAGATGTTTTCCTTTTGTTCAACACAGTGAATCCAATAGAGTTTGGGGTCTTTCAATGAGATCTGTGGTAACTGTTTTGACAGGGTGTGAAAAATGTGTGAAACAAATGAAAAAGTGTTCAAACATTTGCAAGAGAAGACTTCTGCTGTGCTAATAATGTGATGATGAAGATCAAGCGGATCCCAGTTTCATTTAGTGTGTCTTAGCAAATGAGAAAAACTGTAATTACACCCAACACTGTATAACAGTAATTAAAATGTAAACTTACGCATTGACTCGAGCAACTATTTTAACTCTCTGTCCTTCGCTGCTGGAGCTGATATTTAAAAAATAATAATAATATGTGTTCGTACTCTCCATATGCTTGCAGAAGCTCATCCAGTTCTGCTGGTGAGAAATATGCAGACCTCTTTTTGTCTGGCGCTGTTGCCATGGTGACTCATAATATCTGCTCTCCATTGATAATGGCTTTTTATAGTTGTGGTGCACGCTCTTAACTCAGAGTTGATTGAACTAACTCATTTCAGCTGTTCTGTAACCGAAAACTCAGTTTCCCATCTCAGGGTAAGTCAACTCAGAGTTCAAGTTTTAACTCGGAGTTGGTTGAACCTCCTTTCTGAAACAGGCCCCAGGTAAGCTGGTGAAGTAATGATCAATATTGGAATGTCAACAGAACTCATCAAAATAATTTGCCAACTTCTAAAGTTTAATTAAATCAATGAGTTGGATTTTAATCTTGCAACAATGTATTTCATTAAGTTGTGCTAAAAGGTCACATGAATGGCCTTTTTAGATATTGTGGCAAAAAGGGTCACTGGCAAAAAAAAAAAAAAAAAAAAAAAAAAGATTCGTCCCCTCATAATCTCAGTTAGTTCTCTCAGCTTGAAAAACACAGTGCAGTGATTCAGTCAGGTTATTCTTTAGAAGTCTCAATGATGTGAGAAACTGGTAATTTACGATAAATTCTTGTCAGTAATCTCAAAACCACAAATGTTTTTAGTTATTTCCATTGATAATTGGCTTAGGTCAGTTTTACTAGCTATTTTTACTAGATTTCTTATTTATTATCGATTGTAAGAAGAGAAAAATTTACGTGAAACTCACCGAGTGGTCAGGGGTGTTACTGATATGCTCACACAAAAATCGCTGCAAAAGATGCTTTCCAACAGGTTTTATCGTAGTTTTTGTCCAACTCCATTGACTTGTATTGGATGAAAAACTACGATAAAACCTGTTGGAAAGCATCTTTTGCAGCGATTTTTGTGTGAGCATATCAGTGAACACCCCCTGACCACTCGGTGAGTTTCACGTCTTTGTAAACGAAAGTTTAATGCGTTTTAGGAAGGATTATTCCAGTGCACCTATGCAACCATTGTGGAGGTGGGGGGGTGCTACCACAGAAACCGAAAATTCTCGGGCCAGCAGCATTTGTCCAAATTTCAATCTTAACCATTGTATTTCATCAGAAACGATCTGAAAACAGGGCTTTAAGTGTAAAATACCAAACTTGTCCTTTAAAAGTTGTTTAGGCACAAACAGAGATCAAGATTGAGTGTATGAATCTCAACAATAGTGACAAATGAAATATTTAATTAGGAAAAGGAAATTACTAAGTCAATTCAGATCATAATTTATTCATAACGCAATGCATGATGGGAGCCATGAATGAGTTTTGATTGGTGGCACCCAGAATGCACTACAACATGCTTTATTATTGTCACCATTGTCACCATCACAGGCTGAATCTTGATGTCTGTGTCAAAAAAAAAATTTTTGAACAGAATTTTTAAGAAAAATTTTGGATTCTATAGAAAATGCTACAAATTGTATGCTATAAAACCACCAGGCTGCTGCAATCAACACTCTCTAAACTTTAGTCGTCTGTTGTAAGTCACTTTGGATAAAAGTGTAAATGAGTTTAATGTTTCAGGTCAAAGGATGATTACATCAAAATATAACCAACACCACCTGATCATCTTTTATCTTTGTTCATCTGCAGTTATAATTTAGTTACAACAGCCAGACACAATCTAAAGTTAGTAGTTTAAGGGTCCAGAGCCCAACTAAAGCAAACACTGATCACCACAATGGTAACTTAAAATTAGATTTTCTCCTTTGGTGATTCTGCTTGTTAACATCAGGTGTCTTCAATAATGGTCAATCATCACACAATTAATCACTTAATTATCTCATTCATTTTAACACTCTTCAGTGTTCATTTAACACTCATATTTGAACACTTTAACCCTTTGAGGCCCTGTTTACACGAGAACGCTCGCGGGTGAAAACGTACAAATATTTTATCAGATGTGCCTTTCGTTTAGACGGCGATAAACGCAGAGATTTTGGGGCTTAAAAACGCAAAAAAAGTGAAACCACCCTCCAGAGTGGAAATCTTAAAAACGTTCCACCGTCGCGTTCCCGTGTAAAGGGTAAAAACGCAAAAGTCTGTTAGACAGCTTTTGTTGTTGTCGGACTTGGTGTTGTTGTGTGGCAGTGCTTCACATTGCCACCTAGCTGCCTGGAGTGCATACTACATCGAATTTCACACACTTTTGCGTCACCATATGCACGCAGATTTCCCCCCCATAACGCTCGTCTAAACGCAGAATAAAAAGTGATAACGCAACGCCACTTTTGCGTTTTCTCTTCAGATCGTTTCCGTGTAAACATAGCCTCAGTGTGGAGTCAAATAAATTCCCAGGAGAGTTAATTTAACACTGGAGTTTTTGCTGTGTAGGATAACATTCTCTAAAAACATCCTCAAAATGTTACAGTTAAAACGTTATATCTTAGTTTACATTTAACCTTATAGAAACATTATTTGGAATGAGAAAACATCCTCAAAACATTCTTTGAACATTACATTCAAATGTTTTCTTTAAAACATTAACCAATCTTGTAGGGAATGTTAGCCAACGTTCTGAGAACGTTCCCTGCTAGCTGGGTAGTCATTATAAATTAGTTTGTACACCCAAATTTTAAATGAGACTGGCGAAATGCTGTGGATGGAGACATTGGGAAGAACCTTGTCTTTTAGTGGCTTGAGGGCCAACCTCATGATGAAGATTTGGCAGGTGGGGACTAAGATGTTTAGCCTACAGTTTAGTCGCCAGCTAAAAGGTCTCTGTGGTCTTTGTTTATCTCTATGAGACAAAATAATTCCAACAAAGTTTAAACAAATTATTATTTTATTTTTTTAAAGAGCAGACTGTTCTCTTTTAATGTTTTCGCAGATCGATGTCGGTGGCCTTCTAGAAGTTTGCTGAGAGAGCCCTATCGAGGTCCGAGGACACTGTGGAAACAACACTGGCAATCAGAATAGCATAACTTCAGTCAGAGAGACAAACTTAAAAATCTTCAACTTCAAAATGGTTCCTCTGGAGGAACAGACTACTGAGACATTTCAAGAACAGACTATGGAGACATTTTAAGAACAAATCACTGAGATATTTCATTAACAAGATGTGACCTGTGACAGAGACATTTTATCTCTCTGTGAAAATATGACTTCAACTCCTGCGAGGACTACAGATGATGCAAACTCTGAAACTAGGACTAATGCTAAATTTCTATAAATTGGAATCATTAAGTTCACAACTTGTAATAATGACTTAAATGAGCTCAAATTAATACATTGTTAGCTAACTTTGTGATTTGCACTTGGACACAGTCACCTCTGATAACAGATCGCTCTAAATTGTAATGTAGACACATGCATTTTCTGTAAAGCTGCTTTGAAACGATATGTATTATGAAAAGCACTATACAAATAAACGTTAATTGAATTGAATGAAGAGAGATATTCTGGGTTTTAAGGTCACAATTAGAGACACTGAAAATGTTGTCACATGACAGAGCAATAAGCAATGGGCTTTACATCCTTTTACGATGATTCATGGGTGCACCACCCTGAAGATCAACTAAGTTGGACTCTAAGTCGACTCAATATTTGTTTTTTTGCTTTCAATCCACATACTTACAGGGGTACTGAAGTTCAAATCACATAGCTGCCATACAGGGTTTAAGCCTGAATCTATATTAAAGCCATATTAATAATGCTGGATAACTATCACACTGAATGGTGAAACCAGCTAACATGACGCTTTTTTTTTACTGTGTTGGTTCCTTACTGATAACTGTGAGTTATGGATGGAACTTCACAGTGGTGATGTTAATTGTTGTTAAATGTTAACTTCTTTTAATTCATTAGTTTAACTTTGAATTAATGCCATATGATCAATTATGGACATGGCATCTAAGGATTAATTCTCATTTTTATTAAAAAAAATGTCAATCATAGGCTTCTTCTCATACTAGAGCACGTACACACAGGTGCACCCTTCAAAACAGGCCATTTAAATCTCTTGACAAACTAAAAGACATGAATGAAATTTGTATTTGATATTAAAGATATAGATTATGCAACGTAACAGGGAGGAGATGAAAAGCTCCTAAAGCTTAGTTCCATATAAATTCACGGATAATTTGTTGTTTTGTCGTTAGTGAAAATCAATATTGACCTTGTATTTGAAAAAGGATGCTCATATAAGAAGAAATACTAAAATTCAGACTCAGTTCATTCACATTCGGAGATCGACTATTTTTGACTGTCAAAATGCGGCGGACACAGCTACAGTGAGTTGTTCAAAATCTTTCTTTTTAGTAAACTCTGTGTACACAAACACTGTTCTCAATGCTGGAGTTCATGTGTAGAGCCCCTGGTGAGACTTCCAGCACAGTTTCATGTTGTGTCGAGCCGCATTAGTGTTTTAAAAATAGCGATTTTTGATGCTATCATAGTCGTGCCCCAAGCACTCCCATTCACAAGGCAATTTGACCGAAAACGAAAATACGGTCAAACTTAAAAGTGGCTTTTCCATTCTAATTATGCTTTTAAACGAAAGTTTGCCTCGGGTAGATTAACAAATAGACCCTAGGTCGCATTTTGGCGAGAGTTACCCTTTAAGGCTGAATGCTACGAATAACACATAGGCCTATTCAGTTTTCACCGAGCTGTTTACGTTCCGCGACTCTATTTACATGAGATACTCCACATGACTGGCATTCCGACAACTGACTCACTGTCCATATTTGACCATTCAGGCGCAAAGAAAACTGAATTCGGGATTATGCGTTGTCTGAAAGAGCGCTTTGGTGTGTCATTTAGCGTAATACTAAATTGAGTATTTTTTCACAACTTACTGCGCATAATAACTTGTTAAACTCTTTTTGCAGATCCTCATTAAACACACAGGCTTTTTTTTTTAAACATTGCACGCTCTCCAATATCCCGCCTTCACTAACTAGTTAAGTTAGTCGATAAAGAATTGTGACTGAATGGTAATTTTGTTCTCCGAAATACTGTGACGAAATTGGCTCCTTTGTTTAGGCTATTCTCACGTGACAGGAGACTGCTACTCACTTTTATCATCACCATGCAAAGACAATTTAGGAAAGAACAAATACAGGACAAAACATGATTTTAACTACAAATAGAGCTGAAATACGGGACTGTCCGGGAAAAATGGGACGTCTGGTCACCCTACCCAGGGAGGAACTTGAGTGTTGTTCACATATCCCAGACAACACTGGAAGAGCAGTGCGAAATTTAGCTTAAGTTCTGCATGATTAGGAAGCTAAACTTAATAAGGGTCATGGTCTTTTCTCCTCTGAGTGGGACACATGGTTTGGGTAAAAATTGGGGCCACTTAGTATCATTTGAAAGGGCCTTTATTAGTAACAGTTTCAGGAGTGTTTCTCATCTTACTCTTGTTTATTACCATAAGAGTGTTGATTTGTTTTGAGACACTTGACTGCCGTAAGTCTCTCATGCAATTTCAGACACATCACCTCTACTGACGCTGGTATGACAGAGAAGACCTGCTCTTTTAAAGAGCATGGTTGTGGACTGGCCATCCAAACTTTTCAAAGCATGCTTTGATGATGATCATAAAGGTTCGCTTGCATTTATGCAATCTATGTAATCAAATGTTCTCATATATGTTTAAGAGAGGGGGGATTTAAGGATCTAAGGGATTTCAATAACCTGTTTTATTTTAAGAAAGCAGCCATACATATTGGTGTTTTATTTTCTTTGCTTTTTATATTTAATTTCATAATCATTTATAATCATTAGTCATTTATGTAGCTGTCATTTGATTTATAATTTATTCATATTATTTTGATTATCATATTAATTTACATAATTTATCATAATCATTTTATTATTCATAATAAAATGATAATTATTCATAATCAAAATTATTTTATTCATTTGTCATTTGTTTTTATATTATTTTAATTGTGTCCTTGCTTTTGTTGTCTAATCTTATGATTGTGTGGTTTGAAGGGATGTTTTTCTTCATGAGTTAGAGATAAGAACATGTCTCCATTTCAAGGTTTTTAAAGTCACAGGACTATGTTGTGCAGCAGTAATTTTCCATTGTTTTCCCTTTGTATAATAACACTGGTTGGAATTGTACTGGTCAGATGAAGATAAGGCATCGAGTGGTTAACATCTAGATGAAGTCTGAGCATTGACAAAGCATTGAAACATATACGCAACTAAAATTATTCAATAAACTCTGCTTTTTTTATTATCACTTTGTCTCCTGCTTCTGCTCTCCTATATTATTAATCAAAAAAGTTTAAAGTTAAAGTTTAAATTAAAGTTTTAATGTCTGAGCCCAATCATTTTTGTAAAATCTTGCAGACCGTTTTACAAATCCATTGCACACAAATTCAGATACTTTTGTATACTGGTTAAACAGTAGAGGTTGAACGATTTATACGTTTTGCCGATAACAGATTGCTGGAACAATCGGTTATCGGCAAATCGATTGTTTTTCCGGGTTGAGTCTGTTGCTGGAGAAGATGGTCCAGAAGGGAGCAACACTTCGGATTTAAAACATAGACAACGAAACAATATGTGTACAGTACACTACCGTATATGTTTTCATATCATTATAAAGTAATTAAGTTGTTGACTAGATGCTGCAGTGGAGACTGAGAGGATGCTAACATTATAGCCTACCTCAAGCGGTTAAAACTATGTGACAAAAACACACAAGCCGACCCAAATGTTTGTCACGATTTATACCATCTATTTGAATTAGTTTATATCATGCTGGTCGCTTTTATGCATTTGTTGTATATTTAAAGCTAGTGACAGAAAGCAAACTGTATCAAATCAAAAATGCATTCGATTTCGGTTATTTTTTATCGTCACTATAATACTTTTTTATTTTATTAGATAATCAAGTGTTCTAAAATTGAAGCAAATGTGTGAGTATAAAAATACACATCTGTGTCTAATATCAATGATATGGCCATCTTTAAGCATGACTGTTCGGACAGTCCATTTGTAACATTAACTAAGGTTAATACAAGTTTTTTTTTCATTATTAATTTCAACATTTACTAATAGATTTTTACATTTTAAAGTTGTATCTCTTAGCATTAGTTAAAGCACTATGAACTAACATGAATGAAGATATAATTAATATATTAATATTTATTTATATTTAAAAAGTACAGTACATTTTTATGGTTCAGTACCGTTTAAAATTTTTGTAAAAAAGTTCAGCACTATTTTATATATTGTTTGTTTTCATTCTGTATCCATTTTAAAAACTATCCGTTGATTAATGGTTCTCGGCCAGCATGGTCCAACCTAGTTATTGTCATCTGTAAAATCAACTATCGGTTGACCTCTACTAAACAGATTACTATTTTTCCAACTGTGTTACTTACTATATTTTAATTTGAGTATATTTATACTCACATACACTCACACACACACAGGGCGTGCTTTTCACCCGTGCAGACCAGCGCCCCTAGTGTGAAGCGAGCAGCCTCGTCTTGTTTGGAGGATCTGAAGAGGATCTTCACGATGACAGTCTGTCATTGGCGGCTTCCGACACGGAGGATTGGATGGGCTCAGTGGATGACCCCACCCCCCGGCGTCTAGAGACATGAGTGACACCAAGACTGGTATCGACGTCAAACTTTTCTGCGTCCTATCAAAAGCTGTTGAGGAGCTCGAACTCGAGGGGTCTGTCTCAGAGGAGCCCACACAAAGCCGCCCGGATGAATGGTTCCTTCCAGGGTGCCAGCAGGCCCCTTGCCAGCGAGCAGCGCCGTTCGTCCCTTAGGTTCACGACGCGCCCCCTACTCGGCCCACCTACGCACTTCTACATCCACCACTCTCACTACCATTGATGGTGCCGTTGAAAAAGGCTACGAGAGGCCCTCCCCTCTCGAGGAAGCAGTGGCTGTGCACCTCTGTTTGCCCACTACCAGTGGATGGAAAGCCAAGGTGGCTCACCCCTCAAAGCCATGCAGGATGACTTCAGCCCTCGCCGGGCGGGCATTTGCGTCCTCTGAGCAAGCGGGCTCGGCTCTACATACCATGGTGGTCCTCCAGGTATTCCCGGCCAAACTCCTCCCAAATACAACGAGCTGTCTCCCGAAATGATTCAGCCCCTAGCCACCCGGGCCTAGGCTTGGAAACCCATCACTGGTGTGTCAAAATGGGTTCTGAGCATGTTGACACAAGGTTACTCACTCCAATTCGCTTGCAGACATAGTCGATACTTTGATGAAAAGGAACGTGGCTCTCCGCAACAAAGTAATGAGCTTCCTGGCGAAAGGACCTGTGGAAAGAGTTCCTCCGCCCCACAGTGAGTCAGGCTTCTACAGCCACTACTACCTCGTTCCCAAGAAGGATAGTGGCCTCAGGCCCATCCTAGACCTCAGATATCTGAACCGTGCCCTCACGAGACGGCCGTTCAAGATGTTAACTTTGAAACAAATCCTTGCGCAAGTATGCCCAGAGAATTGGTTTTTCTCAGTGAATCTGAAAGATGCATACTCTCATATCCAGACAGCCTCCCCAACACAGACTGTTCTTGAGGTTCGCGTTCGAAGGGGTGGCCTACCAGTAAACGGTCCTACCATTCGGACTGTCCCTGGCCCTACGCACTTTAACGAGGTGCATGGCTGAAGTGCAGAAGGGGATGCGCATCCTGAACTACCTCGACGACTGGCTCATCTTGGACCAGTCGGAGGAAGAACTAATCTCTCACAGATCTGTGCTCCTCAGCCATCTGAAATACCTAGGACTCAGACGAAATTCAAATTCAACACAATTGATTACGCTGTCCGCTCTTCCCGATTCAGAAAATGAGCGTCAACTACACTTATTCTGCCCTGTTCGAGCCTTAAGAGTATACATACAGTGCTCTGCCGATTTCAGGCAGTCAGAGCAGCTCTTCATATTCTTCAGTGGCCGCACCAAAGGGCTTCTGGTCACGAAGCGGAGACTATCCCGTTGGATAGTGGACGCTATCGCACTGGCTTGTGCTTTGGTGGGCCTTCAATGACCCATCAGCGTCAGATCTCACTCCAGAGGCTCACTCCAGAGGCCTCTTCCTGGGCGTGGTCCAGTGGTGTGTGTATTGGAGACATCTGTATGGCAGCCGGCTGGTCCTCACCGTCCACTTTCGCCGAATTTTACAACTCTTCCTTGGTCACTGCTCTTGAACTAGAGCATTGTTAGGCCTCCTCTCGCTATAGAGTCATTCTATTAGAGGCCTCTGCTCCTTTGAGCTCTGCCCATTATTGTGTCAGGCTGCAAGCACTGTTATGTAGCTTTATTGACAGGTGTAGGATGTAGTGTATTCATCATATGAGCACAGCCATAGGCTAAGTGGTAAGGAGGCTCTCTGTGAAGCTCCTTGGCTACTGCGAGGGTTGCTAGGCCTCCTCTCGCTAGAGAGAGTTATCTTACTGAGGCCTCTGCTTCCGAGAGCTCCACTAGGATAGCAATTGTGAGTGGTAGGCTCTCTCTGTGACTCCTTTCAAGATGTCCTGAGCATGGGGCATCGTTAGGACTCTCGATTTAAAATCTCGTCATGCTGAGGCCTCTGTTACTAGAGCTCAGCTAATGTTTGAACTCACAGCGCAAGTTCCCTTTCAAGATGAGCTGTAGACATAGTGTCTCAGGTTACGCATGGTACTATGGTTCCCTGAGAAGGGGAACGAGACGCTGTGTCCCTTTGCCATGTTTCCGGTATTCCGGCACACGTCTGCTTCAGACAAGAACTGGATGACGTATGGATGACGTATTTCACAGGTGACCTTTTATACTCACGGTCGCACCAGTGGCGACGTCATAGGCTGCTGCTTGCCAATGTGAAGTTCATTGTCATGTTTAGACTCATGCTTCAGACAGCGGTCATGCCGGAGGCATTCCCCATAGCGCCCACTAGGGGACGCAGCAACACCGTTCCCCTTCTCTCCCCTTCCATGGTTACATGAGCAACCTAAGATGTTTCATGCACTGGAATTGTTCAAGGAAAATCCAGTTTAATTCCCAATATTTCAATAAACTTTTTTACACTTCTCTTAGATGTATTAAATTTGTACTGCACGTTTGTAATGGAAAAATATGATTTGTGTCTTTTATTCCTCAATAGAAGGTTCCTTAGAATAATAGGCCCCTTCGATGTGATTTTCTTACATAGCATTGATAACAAATACCTACAGCTCATTTTTTTATACACCAGCCATCTAGTGGTCAAACAAAGTTATGCAGCATTCAACTAGATGCACATTACTGTTAATGCATGATCTGTTTTAAAGCAATGTATAGTGTATTTTATATATTACAAAGGGATCAATTGAAATCACATGGTGCTGCTAACAAGATGACTGCTGCCAAATATTTCTGTTTACCCAATCTGCTGAGGAAACAGAAAAAAAATCTTTCTTTCTTTCAAAATTACTTATGTGAATGAGGGGTTTACATTCCGTTTACTTTGGGGAAAATTATCATTGCTTAATTAGTTTCAGATTTGGGATTGTTTCAGTTCGGTGGGATTGTATTGGATATAATCTAAATCAAACTATTATGTGGGGAAAAGTATTTTACCCCATTGAGGACATTCAAAAGTAGTTTGTGTATTCTAGAAAAAAACAACAACATATAAAACAGAGTTCTTTGAATGTATTACACAGACCTCCTTGGATCTTTTTTAAGGTGCCCACGTGTTCTGTTATTGTTTGCCAAAACAGATCATCCCGCCCCAAACTTATGCCATTGGCTGAATGCTAACTCAAATACTTTGTCATTTTAAGAAAAGTACGATGTTCCAGCAGAGTTCATTGTGTGATCATATGTGGAGAGGATGACAGCTCGAGTGTACTACGCTGTGTTATTGTGTCTGTCTGGATGCTGGAGCTCAACAGAAGCTTCTCTAGGACAAAACAAAGGTGAGAAGATCCATGTTCTTTTAACTTCATTACACAGTCTGAAGAAATCCATAAACAAGTGCCTTACAAAATATGACATCTCGGCATATTACAATTTACAAACATACAGTACAGACGTATTACTTTTTTAATATATATTTTTCCATCATGCAAGGAAAACGCCTATATATATATATACACACACACAGTACAGGCCAAACGTTTGGACACATTACTATTTTTAATGTTTTTGAAAGAAGTTTCTTCTGCTCATCAAGCCTGCATTTATTTGATCAAAAATACAGAAAAAATTCAATATTGTGATATATTATTACAATTTAAAATAATTGGTTTTAAATTTATTATACTTTAAATTATCATTTATTTCTGTGATGCAAAGCTGAATTTTCAGGATCATTACTCCAGTCTATCACATGATCCTTCAGAAATCATTCTAATATGATGATTCATTATCAAAGTTGGAAACAGTTCTGCTGCTTAATATTTTTCATAACCTGTGATACTTTTTTTTAGGATACTTTGATGAATAAAAAAAAGAAAAAAGAAAAAAAAGAAGCAAATGTTTTAAAAATAGAAATCTTTTGTAACAACAATATACACTACTAATAATTTGGGGTCAGTAATTTTTTTCTTTCTTTTTTGGAAATAAATCAATACTTTTATTCAGCAAGGATGTGTTAAATTGATAAAAAGTGATAGTAAAGAAGATTTATATTATTAGAAAATATTTTTTTATTTTGAATAAATGCAGTTCTTTTTAACCTTTTATTCATCAAATATATTAGGCAGCAGAACTGTTTCCAACACTCATAATAAATCAGAATATTAGAATGATTTCTAAAGGATCATGCGATAGACTGGATGTCACACATGTGACACTGAAGACTGGAGTAATGATGCTGAAAATTCAGCTTTGCATCACAGAAATAAATGATAATTTAAAGTATAATAAATTGAAAACCAATTATTTTAAATTGTAATAATATATCACAATATTACAATTTATAATTGTTTTTTTGTTTTAGTTTTTTAGTTTAAAATGCTTAAAGGACAAGTTCGGTATTTTACACTTAAAGCCCTGTTTTCAGATAGTTTCTGATGAAATACAATGGTTAAGATTGAAATTTGGACAAATGCTGCTCTCCCGAGAATTTTAGGTTTTTGTGGTAGCACCCCCCCACCTATACAACGGTTGCATAGGTGCACTGGAAAAATCGTTCGTTTACAAAGACGTGAAACTCACCGAGTGGTCAGGAGTGTTCACTGATATGCTCACACAAAAATCGCTGCAAAAGATGCTTTCAAACAGGTGTTTTACCATTCGTTGTAAAACTGTGGACCTATTTTTCCAAATGCCTCAAACCCGTACATTCTTCCGTTGAGAGCTTGAATAACAGACTCTCCAGCCCAGTTGGTGGTGATAATGCACCTTTGCCAATTGCAGGCAAACCACTGGCATTTCATTGAATACACAGAAGAAGCAGAAGAAGAAGCGGCGGAGTAATACCGTAAAGGTGCTGCGGTCTCACAGCACGTCCTATACAAGTCAATGGAGTTGGACAAAAACTACGATAAAACCTGTTGGAAAGCATCTTTTGCAGCGATTTTTGTGTGAGCATATCGGTGAGTTTCACGTCTTTGTAAACGAAAGTTTAATGCGTTTTAGGAAGGATTATTCCAGTGCACATATGCAACCATTGTGGAGGTGGGTGGAGGTGGGGAGGTGGGGGGGTGGGGGGGGGTGTCAGATAGTTCATCAGAAACTATCTGAAAACAGGGCTTTAAGTGTAAAATACCGAACTTGTCCTTTAAAATTAACTTTGACATGCAATTGGTTACAACTCTACACAGTTTTTTTTATCTGACACTAACTGACGCAGTTTAGGGATACAGTAGATTTCCAAACTACTTTGATTTGAAGCAGATAAATATGCGAATAAGCTTGAGACACAAAATCTCTGACTTGCTGAAAGGTGCTGAAACAAACTATTACAACTTGGTCTCCCCTAATGATGCTCTTCTGTAGCGGTCGGTTATTCTCCAGGGAAGGTGACGGTCGTGGGGTCCAGTGGAGGATGTGTTTCTCATAGAGACTGCTCTGGAGGATACAAATGCTGTGGGGCCGTGTGTGTGCCGCCTACTTTCAGTGAGTTTAAATTATGGATAATAATATTAGAGGTCTTCCAAAAGGAACACTGAAAAAAATGGTGTAGAAAAAGTTTTAGTTTAGAAATTGCTAGTAAAGTTTAAAAATGAATTACAATGAAACAGCAAGTAATTGAATTAAACATGACATTTTAAAGTAGAAAGACTGATATAGTTCTTTCTTTTAAAACGTCTTCCAATAATATATTGGTACAACTTTCTTTTTTACAAAAATATTTTTTACAGTGAAAACTTCATTCAGCATTCAGTGATATGGCTTCTCTGTCATGTGTCTGTATAACAGTAAAGCAAGGAGTGTGTCCAAGCACAAAATATGAATCAGAAGTGTGTGCCTTGGTACGTTTCGTGTCGTGTGCCGATGACAGTGACTGTCCCAACAATGAGAAATGCTGCAACAATGGATGTGGACGTCAGTGTATGGCTCCAGTTACAGGTAATATATTATATTATATTATATTATATTATATTATATTATACTACGGGGCTGTTAAATGCTTGAATCTGATTGTTTGACGAAGATTTTAAGGTGTGCAATTATTTTCTGGGAAACGCACGGCTAAAGTAGTTCTTTAAATATGTTCTAAAATATGAATATCTGATACGTTTTGTGCAGTTAGGGAAAGTTCCTTCAATCCCTTGATTGATTGGTTCAAAAAGTTCCTTCTTTTAATTTTTTTTCCTTTTCTCAGAACCTGATTCGTGCTTGCGAAATCGGTCGCGTTCTCTTGCAGCTGACATGTTGGCTTTCCCTCGCTTTAGCTTTCCCCCTCTCCCGTCTTCAGTGAGGACGCATTACGTAATAACATAGCGCAATGAAAAACCTGCTTAATTGTTTTTTTTTTTATGTGACCTTGACAGAGACATTGATACAAAATCATACATAACTAATGTATTTATATATATAAAAAAAAACAATAAAAAAAAAAAACAGGATTGCACTCCCCCTAGTGGCGCGAGGCCCTGTGCGGTTGCACAGTTTGCACAGTCTATGCGACGGCTCGGCTCACAATCATAACAGACAGATATGCATTTGTATGCACTAGATTTGGTATTTTTTTCAAAAGTTACATGTAATTTGTAGGATGGTTTGTATTTTTGTGAAATATTATCTCGGCTCATTTATTTATATTTGCAAAACACAATGCATATGTGTTACTCCACTGCATTTTCACTCAAATTGACCTTTGTACTTGCACATTGCTTTCTGTTTGTTTGAGAGTAGAGTTTTCCTTTGCAAAGCAGATCGAGTTTGTTTGCGAGTCGAGTTTTCTTTTGCAAAGCAGATCGAGTTTGTTTGCGAGTCGAGTTTTCTTTTGCAAAGCAGATCGAGTTTGTTTGCGAGTCGAGTTTTCTTTTGCAAAGCAGATCGAGTTTGTTTGCAAAATGCTGGATTTGTTTGTTTAATTATGGCACAATATGAACTCCATAAACAGCACTCGTCGTGTGAGGTTGCTTAACTGTATCATGTGTTAAAAATATAAAAACTCTTTAAACTTTTCAGCAGCATGTTGTTAACTGAGTTTCTTTGTGAGTTGTGCTCATTTGTTTTCATGTTTCTCCTCGAGGGGCTGCGCGAGCGTCAACAGCTTCTTACCGTCAGTAATATTAATATATTTATCATCCACTATCGATTGTAACTTACAATAAATGGATTAATTAATACAAAAACAGATTAATTATCTCGTTTTAGTGACTCCCTAGTTATTATTTATTTATTTATTTATTTATTTTTATTTTTTATTCAGGCTACTTTTCTGGTCGGGCAAGTAAAATTCTCTTTGCAAAGGGTGGGCCAAATCCATAAGAATTGGATGTCATTTTATGTGCATGTAAAGGCAGACGTCCCAAAACTTTTGGCAATATAGTGTATTTACTCGTGGCCTACCTGTCTAAAAGGTCGAAAGATTTACAGAAATTGAATAAAGTTACCTCTTCAATACATCAGGGCTAAAAAAAAATTCTCTGTCATGTGTCTGTATAACAGCAAAGCCAGGAGTGTGTCCAATCACAAACAATGGAACAATGTTTAATGAAGGGTGAAGAGTTGTGTGCCAGTGACAGTGAGTGTCCCAACAATCAGAAATGCTGCAGCACTATGTGTAATGGACTTGACTGTATGGCTCCAGTTACAGATATTATATTATATTATATTATATTATATTATATTATATTATATTATATTATATTATATTATATATACTACGGGCAGTTAAAGGGTTAGTTCACCCAAAAATGAAAATTGTAGCGGTTACACTATGGCAGATATCGATTACCTAGCAGCCTATGAAGAGGTGAGCCAGCTCTCAGATTTCATCAAAAATATCTTAATTTGTGTTCCGAAGATGAACGAAAGTCTTACGGGGTTGGAACAACATGAGGGAGAGTAATTACCATAGACAGTATATAAACGTAATTACTGACAGATTTTTTTTATTTTTGGGTGAACTAACCCTTTCAGAGTTTTAAGGGGGGTATGCAAGAAAGAATTTTTGGCCCCCTTCCATTTGAATGCGTTTGTGTGTGTGTGTGTTTTAATTATGTTTAATAAGAAATTTTAATAATTAATAAGTAAACATTTATATTATTTCAAGTATTATTTCAAGTTCACCACGGGGCTGTTGGAAACTTAAATCTGATTGGTTGCCGAATATTCTAAGGTGTGCAATTATTTTCTGGGAAACGAACGGCTAAAGTAGTTAGAGGCAGGTCTTGACCGCATTATATGTCCATATCACTTCGCCAAAGGATTTCAGTTTATTTCAAAGGTCCTTACAGCAACAACAGCAAAAGAAGCAAAAGCCCATGTGAAAAAGATATTCAGTGATATGGCTTCTCTGTCATGTGTCTGTATAACAGCAAACCCAGGAGTGTGTCCAATCACAGCATATGAACCAGGAATGTGTGCCCGGATACATTTTGTGTCGTGTGCCGATGACAGTGACTGTGCCAACAATGAGAAATGCTGCAACAATGGATGTGGACTTCAGTGTATGACTCCAGTTACAGGTATTTTTATATTATATTATATTATATTATATTATATTATATTATATTATATTATATTATATTATATTATATTATATTATATTATATTATAGGGCTAAAAAGTGGCCCTGGACTTTCTTGCACAGAGCGGCCCACCACAACCGGTCCACAACAAATCACACCATAAACCCACCAGCTCATTATGCTCAGAGCAATTTTTAAACAGCACTTACTAATATAAAAATATAACACAATACAGAAATATAAATGCTATTTACATTTTTTATTGAAATTCTTATCATTAACATTAAAGGGCACCTAACGAATGGCTCAAGTAGTTAGAGGCAGGTCTTGACCGCATTACATGTCCATATCACTTCGCCAAAGGATTTCAGTTTATTTCAAAGGTCCTTACAGCAACAACAGCAAAAGAAGCAAAAGCCCATGTGAAAAAGATATTCAGTGATATGGCTTCTCTGTCATGTGTCTGTATAACAGCAAACCCAGGAGTGTGTCCAATCACAGCATATGAACCAGGAAAGTGTGCCCGGATACATTTTGTGTCGTGTGCCGATGACAGTGACTGTGCCAACAATGAGAAATGCTGCAACAATGGATGTGGACTTCAGTGTATGGCTCCAGTTACAGGTATTTTTATATTATATTTAGTGCTGTCAAACGATTAAAATATTTAATCGCAATTAATCGCATTAATGACATAGTTAACTCGTGATTAATCGCACATTTTTATCTATTCTAAATGTCTCTTGATTTCTTTTTGTCCCATTATTTTTTCTCATTTTAATGCTCTTATCACCATGGAAAAGTGGATCGGCTTGCTTTGAGCAAATGTTTTTTATTGAAAACAACATTGGCATATACTGTAGTGTTCAATTTCACACTAACATTCTCACTTGGAGCAAATAATTTCTCACACAATGTAACACTGTCGATCAATAAAAGGGTGAAAGAAATACTGACAAGGTCCTGATATTGACGAGGGGGCGGAGAATTCGCATCAGCTGTGTGTGTGCTTGGCCATGAAGTGGTATTTCAGACTGGACGTGCTGCGATGATAGCTCAGTTCACAACGACAAAACACACAGATCACTTTGGTCTTGTCAATTGAACCATTTGGCCACTTTTTTCAAATTAAACTTTCCATTCAGAATCTTATTGGCATCCATTTCGGCGTCTCGCGCTCATTATTCATCCACTCAAAACGTAACGTTAAAGGGGATCGCACACTGGACGAGAAGCGAAGCACAGCTCCTCGTCTTTAAAATTCGAATACATTATTCTCTGAGTGTACACCACACCGGCGGCGCCATTCGGCGTTTTTATTGCTGGTCATAAACTGAGAAAGTGCGCGTCCGATGTGCGATACAAGTTGTGCTAGACGCTGCTTCTCGTCCATTCTTTGGCTGGCTCGCAAGCCCAAACAAGTGTGTGCGGAGTGCCTGTTGTTTTGTTTACGGTCTAGCTAGATCCGGTGGTGTTGTAGTTTTACTAACGTTACTAGTTGTTGCAAAAGCATATGAAAAAAAACTACAAAGTTTTCTAGGCGTTAATCGCGCGATAAAAATATTGACGCCGTTAAAATGGGTTTGCGTTAACGCCGTTAATAACGCATTTAACTGACATCCCTAATTATATTATATTATATTATATTATATTATATTATATTATATTATATTATATTATATTATATTATATTATAGGGCTAAAAAGTGGCCCTGGACTTTCTGGCACAATAAATCACACCATAAACCCACCAGCTCATTATGCAAAGAGCAATTTTTAAACAGCACTTACTAATATAAAAATATAACACAATACAGAAATATAAATGCTATTTAAATTTTTTTATTAAAATTCTTATCATTAACATTAAAGGGCACCTAACGAATGGCTCAAGTAGTTAGAGGCAGGTCTTGACCGCATTACATGTCCACATTAGTGTTGGGCGATATGCTCCATTTCCATATCGTCCTATCGTCAGCCTGTGAGATTGGCGATACACGATATTATCGTGAGGGGGGCGGGGCTTACTTATTTGATTATTAACCTGCTTATTTACTCATTAATTTGCTTGTTTTATTACTTCATTTTATATATGAATCTATTTCTATTTTGCTAGCAAAGGTGGAGTGTTTATTAATTGGCTAAATCAGGTTATTTCCCGGTATAGTGAGGTAAAAAAAGATCCTAATAATTTTGAGCATTTTTGAGTATTTCAACATGTCAGCGGGACATATTATCCTCTCACACCGTTACAGATGCAGCATTTTGACTGTACTTCTGCACGAGATGAGAACACGTTTTAATAATTTCTTGGGTCAAAAAAGAGTCGGAGTTTGCGATATATGTCCACCTACCAGTGCTCTCTCTGTCTGGATGCACTTCACACATGCACACTTTAAAGCTACACTGTGTGATATTTTCCCCGATCTAGCGGTGAAATTGTATATGACTACCCAGTCAATATTAGTTTCTGTTCCTTTCAATTTCGAGGGCGTTTTAACTCCTACGGTGGCCGTATTATTCCAAGATTAACATGGCTTCCAGTTCGACTTCGTCCAATTGCGCCTTTAAAACTATCACCTGTGATCCGTCGCAGCACAGATTTATGTTACAAGGTAAACAATACTTTTTCACCATTGACGTGAGGAAAAGTAACGCAACTTTACTAGAGGTCGTGTACTAGAGGTCGTTCTGGCGTTATGCACAACCATGCTATGGTTAGACAAGCAACAAAGAAGTAAATATACATTAATGAGCACATATATTTTTGAAAGAACTAAGTGTTTTTTGCTAAGAATCAACAAAAAAAATTACACAGTGTAGCTTTAATAAGCCCAAAGAATGCGGGTTAATGTGTTTTAAATGCCGGGAGAAATCAGAGTCGGTTAAGGGGCAAAAATCTAGCTGAGTCGATCGGTTTATAAACTTATGACTTGACTCTGATAAAGGAATGCGTTTACATGACCACATGCATTGTCAGTTTATTCAGCATAATCGGGTTAAGAACGTGCACGTAAACGCGCTCATTCCCTGAAAGTGAAAGCAGAAACGGACTGAGCTTTCGGCATCTGTCGCTGCATTAACGCCTCATTCTCTCAGAGACGAAGATGGATATAACGGTATAGCAACTATCTTAATTTACTGGCTTAATATTTCTCTTGTGGACCTACATTAATGACAGTGAAAAAATAGAAGAATATTTCTTGTTCATCAAGTGTTTGAAGCTGCTTTTGATTTTCACAGATGGCAGAGTTGTGCTGTGTTCGTGAACTTAAGGCCATTATTAGGCCTATATCATTTTAGTGATATTATTATTATTAATATTTTGTAATTCTATTGTTTTTAGTGTTAATAGTTATATATATGTTTTGTTAATGTGCTATGGAAACAAAAGACTGACGAACAACAATGCCGTTTTCATCTTGGATCTAAATGATGCGTCTGTTAAAACAAGCACTCTTGACAATTTGTGAATAGATCACCTTGCAATTCAATTTTGATGTGGGATGTAGTTTTTTAGTCTGTTTTAAAAACATTTTCTTAGAGGAGTCCTCATACGCGCGTTTCGGTGATGTCGCAAGTGTTATGCTATGCGGTGAGGTCGTTATGAATGGCAAATTAATTATAGTTCCTAATATTAATTTAATAACAATACTAGCTTTACAATAGTAATAATAATAAATAATAATAATAATAATTTAATACATTAATGGTAAAACGAGCCAATTATCGTATTGATATCGTCAAAGGCATCTGCCATCAGCGATATCTCTGACTATCGTCGATACACGATACTATCGTCTATCGGCACAACCCTAGTCCATATCACTTCGCCAAAGGATTTCAGTTATTTCAAAGTTCCTTACAGCAACAACAGCAAAAGAACCAAAAGCCCCTGTGAAAAAGATATTCAGTGATATGGCTTCTCTGTCATGTGTCTGTATAACAGCAAACCCAGGAGTGTGTCCAATCACAGCATATGAACCAGGAAAGTGTGCCCGGATACGTTTCGTGTCGTGTGCCGATGACAGTGACTGTGCCAACAATGAGAAATGCTGCAACAATGGATGTGGACTTCAGTGTATGACTCCAGTTACAGGTATTTTTATATTATATTATATTACAGGGCGGACTGGGGCTATAAAGTGGCCCTGGACTTTCTGGCACAGAGTGACCCACCACAGCTGGTTCACAACAAATCACAACAAGAATTTTTACACAGCTCTTTTACGTAGAGGCACAGTTTAATATCTCTAAAGTTTAATACATCAGTCCATATAACACAATGTTCTGGTATGGTCTGGTAATAGTGGTTTTCAATCTTGTCCCAGGGACCCACCGCTCTGCACTTTTTATATGTCTCTCTTAGTACAGTACAGTTCATAGAACTCTTATCTAATGAGCTGATGATCTCTGAATCATGTCTGGTATCAGCTTTGATCACTGGAATAAATTACAGTTTACAATATATTCACATAGATTTTTACATTGTAATAAAATTTCACAATATTTTACTGAAAGCTGAATTTACTTGATCAAAAATAGGATGAAGACTCTAGCTATGAAATAAATTCAGCCTTCTTTCAAAAACATTGAATAAGTCTTAATTATTTCAAACTTTTGACCACCAGTGTACATAGCCGCGGGAACTCGGGGTGATGCTGCTGACAGCTGTTTCACTACATTGGAATTTAAGATGACACGACTTTATATGTTTTGTTTTTCAACATGTTTTTAATTTTCCACCTTTATAAAATTACTCTAAAGATTATTTTGTTTTTATATGTTGTCGAATATGGTTTTATAATTTTTTTGAAATTAATATTGGCTATTTCAAAAGCTGATCTCACATAAAGTGAGTGATGTGACTAGGCTGGTTGAGGACCATCATCTCAAAGTCGTCAGATTTATCATGTTTTAGTGTAAGTTTGAGAATGGTCCGTGTACCTTCGGATAATGTTTTCTAGTTTTTGACTTCATTTATCATATATTCAACCCTTCTCATGAACATAAATAAACACATCTTGCATCGTTTTTTTCCATATTTTTATTTTTGTTTTCATCACACTTTGTTCCAATCCGCCAAATGGAAAAACAATAAAACCAAAATGGATAAACAGCTTGAACTATCCCTAGCCTACGTATTTGGCAGATCGCCTGTTTTATTTAGCTGACCAACTCTCAAAATCTGTGTGCCGAAGCTGCGCGACGCACTGGACAGTGCGGAGAGAACGCATAAGCTACATTGTAGTGAAGCGCAGAGCAGAATCGATTCAAGACTATGATGACATGACACTTTGAACAATAAACCCAGAGATGAAGAGTTTTTTTTATATTATTGCCATTTATCACTGTCAGAAATTAATTTAGCCAAATACCTAGATTTTTTTTAAACAACATTTTGAATACAGAAATATGAAATAAAGGACAAGATGAAATGATTATGAAATATTGCAAGCACGTGGCATCAAGTCACTGTGTTATTGAATGAGTCATTTTATTAAATCGATTCACTCGAAATGCTGATTCATTCAGTAATAAAAGGCGTGTATGAATGCTTGAATATGATTGGTCCATATTACTTCGCCAAATAATTTCAGTTATTTTAAAGGTCTTTACTGCAACAACAGCAAATGAACCAAAACCCACAACGACACTGACCAAGCAAATAAATATAATAATATAGTAAAAATAAATGAATATAGTAAACAATAGGGCAAAACCAACAAATTATTTCAATTTTTTTTTTTATTCTGTAATTATAAGCAGAATAATTGACTTCGGTCCGTTGAATTATTCGAAAATAATACACACTCAAGGTGTTTTTTGCTTTAGATCAGAAACGGTTTTAGATCAGAAATGGCTGGTGAAGTTCGAAAATAACAAATAGACAGCAAGTTACACATTGCAAAAAAAAACATTTTAAAGTAGATAGACTGAAATAGTTATTTGTTGTAAAACGTATTACAATAATATATACAACTTCCAAAAATCTTTTTTTACAGTAAGAAATGAATGCAGCATTCACTGAAATGGCTTCTCTGAAATGATTATGAAATATCGCCAGTAGGTGGCAGCAAGTCACTGTGTTATTGAATGAGTCATTTTATTCATTCTATTCACTCCAAACGCTGATTCATTCAGTAATAAAAGACTGTATGGCTGGTGAATCACTTAACCGATTTGTTCAAAGACTCGTATTCATTCAGGAATGAACCACTACTCTGTGCGCCTATATGCTGCGAGTCGCACAATGATCTGTGACTTTGCTTTAGAAGTTTAGCTGGCAGAAAAAAAATAAAACATTGTTTTGAGTGACATTAAAACTCAGTGTTAATGAAATAAACTCAGTGTATTGCTAAAAAAAAAAAAAACAGTCAGACTACTACAATGTAAATAAATAAATTCTCTGTCGCGCAGTTTGAGTAACCCCAGAGTGCAGTCTGGACGATTGAGGCGGGGCGACGCCCACACCCGATTTTATTGGTTTATAATACAGCAATCTTATTGGCGTAGACGCTTGAGGTATGAGCATGCGCATTCCTTCATGTACGAGGTTATGAATTATCACTACGCTGTTTGACAGTGCTACAGAAATATTAAGTGATAACCATGGCGATTTCAGTAATGATCAATTGGATAATGTTTTGATGAATTTACCCGAATCAAATTAGATGAAGTTACTGTCAAAATATATTCGTAAAGCGCTCATTTCCCATCGTTTCGAAGCAGCATTACAAAGTCATATTGTAAGCTTTAATATTGAGCAGTTTTAGGGCTGGGCGATATCACAAAATATGTTGCAGATATAAATGACTCACTGCTTGATATATAGCCTAGCTATATTATATTTAAAGGGGAAATGAAGCAGTCAATCAAGTTTACATGATTTACAAAATGGATTTCCACTATAATCAACAATTATATAAGAAACATGATAAATGTAAACATATAAAAAAAAATAAAAAAACGTTATATCTTTCGCGGCCAGGGCGCCGCCGTTGTGCAGTATTCTAACATGTGACGTCACGGGGTTGGTTGGCTCTGGGCTGAGTTCAGTAAAACGCAGTGAAAGACATAAAACTTAACATTAAACTACGCATAAAAAGCGTTCATCTGCTATCATATTATCATGTCAAACCTCTCATACATGTTTGCATCACACTGGCTCGTTAACAAGATGCATGTGCTGGTCGAACCAGCGAACAAAGTTACGTTAGGTACAGTCATTGTTAGCTAACAGCTGTAAGCATGAACTAGCTAAATAACGCTAACTTAGTACCAGACAAAAAGACGACGTCTAACGTTATGTTAACAAACTGCACATGCACACTGTAGATGTTTGTGAAATAATTTTTTATTCAATATAATGTTTTACATTTTACAGACGTTACAAACTATTTACAGGCTATTTGCTAACGTTATAGCTTGTGTGTGTGTGTGTATGTGTGTGTGGACTACTCTTCAATCCTACTCTTCAATAAAAAAAGCCGTCTTCCTGCTTCATTCTGTAACATACAGATCTGTATTGTGCTATTGTTTTTGATAGTGTTATACATTTCTTACAGATAATCACGGTGATCATTGCGTTTGTCTTACCGAATGTGGTATCTTCCTGTCAGCGATTACAGTTTTTCTATAAGCTTTTTTTAAATAATGCCGACAGTAAAATGTTGCCAGATATTGCTACGAAAAACAAGCAACAATTATTTATTTTTTTATAATAATCCGAAATAAGTTCAAAGCTTGTGTTTTGGAAATAAGATTAATATATCACGAACCCTAACATGCAACTTTCCTCTTAAATAACTTCCTAAAGTGTGACATTAAATCAGAAAAACAAGTCCAGAAGACTACTGCCACCTTTCCATTAGGTGGATCTGGCAACAGAGATCGCACCCGCGCCCTCACAACGCGCTCTCAAGCCCCGTTCACTGCGCTAGATTCTCGCAGCAAAATGAATTGCAAACACTCGAGGTGGTTTAAACGGCTAATTAATCATTCAGAGAGCTTGACATTTTATTTTTGAATGTAAAAAAATGACCGAGGTCCGGACCTCGGTGACCTCATAGCTGGCTACGGACATGTATCACCGGCTGTTCGACATAGCGACGTACCACTGCTCGGTTCCCACGCCGTGTCGACTCAAATGCATAAGCAATGGGACACACGGGCTCAACAGGTCTTTCAAGTTCGTCTTCCTCCATTTCAAATCAATTGCGTATTCAGTCCGGTCCAGGGACGGACTGACAATCTGTGCGTTCTGGAAAAGTCCAGAACGGCCGTCCAACCGAGGGCCGTCGGCACAAAAAAAAGTCTAATAAAGCAATATGAACAGCCAACAGCAGGGGCACTAATACGATCACTTATATATGCTACGTGTAAAAAAAAAAAGAGTCGGCCTACTAGCCACTGACTTAATCGTTTTATAAGGCTTACCTAGGTATTGCACTTTTAAATTTGCTTACATTATATTTGAATAGTTATAAGTTATAGTAGGCTATACAGCAGTGGTCTCCAACGTGGTGGCCGCGGGCACCTGGTGTCCCGCGTGGTGCCTGTGAGTTGCCCGCTAAACACATTCTATAAATAATAGCCCCAACTTGCCAATAGCAATCCACTGTAAATCAAGGCTCCAGACGTGCCGGTGCAACTAAACATTTGCACTGTTGCCACTGAATTACCCAACTCTCTTTAATTTATACGCTGTCATTTGCCTTGTGTCTGATAAACATCAAATGGGAAACGCTCAAAAAGCGGAACGAAACTTGTTTGATCTGTGCGCGGCCAAAGCAAGCAGGGCTGATCTCGATAACGCGAACATTAGCTACACAGAGCTGCGCGATCCAAGAGAAGCATTTCAATTCAGCGCAGAATTCTCTATCTCTATTATAAACCCACAGATGACTATGTGATTTAAGTTAGTTAAAAGACAGATGAAACAGCCCAAAAAACAGGCGAAACATTGTTCCAAGAACAAACCAGTTAGAAAACATTTCACTCCACAACTTTACTGTAGTAAAACAAACTTTTTTTGGCAGAAATGTGCCTGTATATATTCATATTAAAAATGCTTTTATATATAGTCATGTTATTAAAGTTATTAAGTTGTTATTAAATGTAATGTTATTAAATGTAATGCAGTAATGTTTTTGTTTAGAAGTTATGGCAGTTTATTTATTTTGCATTTATATTAATACTAAATATTTGTTTTTGATAACACATACTATAGGTTTATAGAGAATAAAAATAAAAAAATCAATATATATTTTCATAATTTTTCAGGAATTGTTTAAAACTGTCTGAACCAGAACCAGATCTCAAGATATTTTATTATTTCGCATATTATGGTGAAAAGTAAAAAATAAAGTTAAAGGTAAAGTTAAAAAGCACCATGTTATATGTATAATACATATTTTTGAGTTTAACAAACAAGTAGCCCTTCTAGATTATTGTATCCCTTGAGGTAGCCCACAAAAAGGTTGGAGACCCCTGGTATATAGTAACTATATGTTTAATAATTACAAGTTTGTGTAATTTGGGGTTTCTGTGGGCAGTGACATTTCATTATTTGTATTTTATTTTCAATGCAGATGTAATGGCATTGTACACATTTTTTATGTTATTTTTATTATATTTTTTATTTGAAGGCTGAGGCTTCATTAATAAACACAACCCCAATTATCATCATTGGTTTTGAGATGTTACTTGCTTGTCTGATAGGCTACAGTATGTGGCATAGTATCAGGACATCCTGGCTACAGTATCTGTCACACACGGCTGTGACGTCACTCCAAAATGGCGACTCGCTAGCTAGAAATTACGAAAATAATTTTGTCATATCTATGGTTTGAACAACTTTTTAAAATAACATTTTTGGCAAGGTGATTTTTCTAATATATGTAGCTACTACCAGTGCCAAAACATGGACGTTTCATTTCCCCTTTAATAATTTCCCCAGCAGATAAGTCAGTGTCACTTTTAATGGGCAATAAGCATGACTGTATGAAATTACTGCATTGCAAAGTAGAGATATTATATAGGCTGATATAGACAATATTTTCCACATGTCATGCAGGGCTCCGTAATTTTACATAATTCGTTTATGCTTCTAAATTTTTCCATTAGGGTCAGTGAATAAACACAAACTCGGGATTTTACACAAAATTATGACAATTCACTGTATTTCAGTAAGACATCAGATAAATCCGAAAGTGTTTTATTTTATTTTAAAGCAAAGCGACTGTGACAAATAAGACAATAATAGGCTACCAAATAGCCTACAAACCCTGGCCATTGGGTTTTGTGCGTACTATGGGAATACAATTTTTTATTATTATTATTTATTTTTTTACTAAAAGGGATGTTATGTCATGTATATAGCAAATATTATTATGTACTCAAGAGCGTATTTAAGCAATACATGTTCATATCACTTCTCTGCTAGGTATTTTATTAATATTATTGTATCATAATTGCACAGATTAACAGCAGTGATTTTATTTTTTATGGTTATGCAGCTAGCCTATATGTGAGTGTTAATATTTGAAACAATTTTTATCCCGTATATACGCAGATTAAAACATGAACACGCAATGCTGGGGTGGATGAATAAATAATTGGATTTTTAATAGCCTACCTGATCATGTCACAGTCACAGATAGTTGTACATGTTAACCGGTTGACACTTATTAGAAAACAGGAATCTTTAAAAACTATAACGTAGGGCTTTACAGAACCAATATATAGGCCCTCATTTTTTATTAACAGGTAAACAACAAGGAAATATGAGTTTGCCATTAAACATTTTATTTGCACTTTGTACCAAATAATGCAAGCATTGGAGAACAAATCTCATTAAAAAAATCTCTAATACAGTGTCTTTAATACAGTGAATTGTCATCATTTGCGTAAAATCCCGTGTTTGTTCTGATCTACCGATCTTGATGGAAATTTGAAGAAGCCAAGTGAACCAAGGTAACAAATTATCGTGATTTTAACGGTCAAAATGCTACAGTGAAAAACTGTTAATTGGTTAACAGAAAATGTCCTTACTATATACGGTAAACAACTGTGATAGATATAATGGTACATTTAATGAAATTTACAGTTTTTGGAAGTGAAAAAGAACAAGTCATTGTATAATTTACAGTGAAAAAAAATAATTTGACATTCCCACAATTCCCAGCGTGACACTTCACATTTGTTGTACGCCACACGCATGACACACATGACCAGCGTCAGCCAATAGTGAGCCTACGTGGTGACGTGCAACACAGACGCGCTGCGTTAAAACACTACGTGAAATAACTCGAGGCCCAGAGAGAAGGAAATGAATAGTGGAATAAAGTCGTTATTTTTGTGTTTTTTGGCGCACAAAAAGTATTTTCGTCGCTTTATAAACTTAAGATTGAGCCACTGTAGTCACTTGGACTATATTAACGATCTCTTTAATAACTTTTCTGGGCCAGCAAGTTTCAGTCCTTTAGAAGCCTATGGAGGAGTGAGATAGCTCTCAGATTTAATCAAAAATATCTTAATTTGTGTTCCGAAGATGAACGAAGGTCTTACGGGGTTGGAACAACAATTGGCGTGAGTAATTACTGACAGAATTTTCATTTTTGGGTGAACTAACCCTTTAATACCTCAGCTCAGATTCTTCAAGCATTAAAAAGTGTTGCGCTGCTCGGATTCTGTGGACAGTAAATCCAGCCTTCTTCGATTTGATTGGCTATCAAACATTTCGACATTGACGAGCCGCTGCACTGAGACTGAGCATGCTAAATTTTTGACACAAGTGGGCCATTCGTCTGGGCTGACGGAAAGATAGGCTATGTACATTTTCTATAATTCGTTCTTTATATATATTTACGTAGCAATGGACCAAACCAAGTTGTACGGCACACCGGGAAAAGTCCAGGTGAACCAGATGCCCAGTCTGCCCCAGCCAGGAGTGTGTCCAAGCAGAAAATATAAACCAGGAATGTGTGCCCGGATACGTTTCGTGTCGTGTGCCGATGACAGTGACTGTGCCAACAATGAGAAATGCTGCAACAATGGATGTGGACTTCAGTGTATGGCTCCAGTTACAGGTATTATATTATATTATATTATATTATATTATATTATATTATATTATATTATATGGCTAAAAAATGGCCCTGGACTTTCTGGCACAGAGCGGCCCACCACAACCGGTCCACAACAAATCACACCATAAACCCACCAGCTCATTATGCACAATTTTTTTTTTAACAGCTCTTACTAACATTAAAATATAACACAATACAGAAATATAAATGCTATTTACATTTTTTTTTATTGAAACGCTTATTAACATTAATGAATAATGATTAATAAATGTGTCTTTCCTGGTGTATATGGCAAATAGTAAATGCTCTGGTATGGTCTAGAACAGGGGTTCCCAAACTTTTTCATTCTAGGACCCACCTAGACAAGTATAATCAATCTCAAGACCCACCATAAAATGTTTAAATGGAAATAAGGGGAAAAACGCATCTTCATTTAAAGGAGAACTTGGTAACTTTTTTCACTTAATAAAACTGTCTAGAAATCATTTGGATGGTTAAACAACCTGTTCTGGTAATATTGGTGACTTTCCCCGCTCCCCCCAGCGTTCCCAGGCGGAAAACCAACCTTGCAACTTGCAACACTACCGTCCCGGCAAGTTAGAAATTGGAAGTCTCGTGAGAAGCGAGAACTAGAACGAGAACGAGCGCGAACCACAAATTGCTTTACGGCAATTCGACATAAACACACACGCATGTATGATGTATTACCAGATTACCCACCTCGGTAGACATAGCTCCACACGATACAGTTGGCTTGCTCCGATCAAAACAAACGCACATGAGCAGCGGTAGCGAGGGGGAGGAGGCCGCCGCAAGTGAGTTTTTCACGACTGTGTTGTGAAATATACGCCCCCCCCACAGCTGTAGGGGGAGCTCGTGGGGAAAACATGCGACAACAAAAGGGAAAATCAGCGAAGAAGTGACTAGAGTTCGCTAGAGTTACCGAGTTCTCCTTTAATAGTAGAGAACAGTTTTTATTTTCCTATTAATTTCATTTATTTTCATATGAATGAAATATATAATTGATTGCAATACCAAAAGGCTTGAAAGAAATACAGAAAGTTATAAGCACTCAGATGTCAAAACAGCAGCCTCATGGTTATGTTAAGGTTATGAGAGGAATAGCTGAGTACTATTAACAAAAACATGTACAAATCTCAAGAACTGAAATATTGTGTTTAATAACTACTTCAAGCTTAAGAGTAAGCAAGTGAAATGTATTAGTGTGAAGGGTGTGCCTGCTTCTTTGAACACAACACATCGAATCTAGGAATTATTTTCGACAGACTGACACGCATGTCTACAGGGATTAAAGTGAAAAAAATTCTTCTGACTGAAATTTTTTTTTAGGCCAAGTCATATACCTCTTTAAATAGTCGAGACCAATAGCGTTTTAAGGGGATACGTTTTAAACCGCTTTAATATTGCCAGTAGGCGTATCAGTGAACAGTTGCAAAATCAAATGAATAAATAATAAACAGGTTTCTTCACCTAAGTTAGGGCTGCACGATTATTACAAAAATCATAACTGCCGATTATTCCCTTCGAATTGTAATTGCGATTTATTAATTATGATTATCAAAGTTTACATTGAATATATATATAAACAAATTTTGTTTAAACATGTTCTAATTTGCCTATATATATATATATACATACATATATATACATATACAGACATATACACGTATATATTATATAGGCAAATTATAACACGTTTACACAAAATTTGTTAACACACACAAGTACTTTTCCCCTTTATTTAACATAAATTGTAAGAATATGACTAATAGTAAAGACTAGTAGCCTACTAATAAATAAACATTATGCTAAAGCTATTAAATAGCAGTCCCAAACTAGTTTTTGTTAATACAATGTTGGTATGAGCCACTACAGTCATTTAAAAATATAAAAAATAACACAAAGAAAAATAGTGGCATTTTGGGGTAAATATGGAAATGACAGCTACCATGGTGAATACACAATATTAACAATAACTGTTAATGAAACATGGAAACTGCTCCTGGTGAATAGAATGAAAATCATACCTGCATTACTTTTATTTCGTGTAATTTACAACGTAATGGCGTTGCATGCTCGTAGTTTCTTTTGCACTTTATATACAGTGAGGCGATATACAGCGCGCGCCGCCGCATTTGCGCGTGCAATTGAAGAGTGTGCGCTACGAGAACAGGATAACGGCTGACAGGACAAGAAAGTCCGTCTTTCTGAGGTGAAAAACTTTATTTCAGCGTACACTTATGTCACTGCCTGGTAGTTCCTATTGTGCTGGGTTTTCTGAAGTAGTCATTATTCGCCTCTCATAACATAACATGCTCTAAACACGCACGCAGAGTGGAAAAGGAGGAGCGGAGGAGAGGGGCGCGGGGAGCAAGGATCACAGCGTAAATTTGAACTATATCGATATATGCGATATGGTCTAATTCCATATCGCATTTCAAAAATATATCGATATATCGCCCAGCCCTACCTGCATTATAAGTGTGTCCACGGTAACTGAAATATAGTTCTCTACCTCAGCGCTCAACTGTAGCCTGACATGCACTTTCCGTGAGCGGTAATTGAAAACCCGGAGTGGACCATAAGCGAAGTGATTACAGAATGCTTAGAGTGGAGAGAGGAACGTGCTTTTGCTCCACTCCAGGCTTTGATCACATCCCCCTCAGAAGGGTGAATACACCTCGTCTTTCCTTAATTTAAGACCTATTCAAACTAAAATTAAGACATTTATTACACTATTTGAGAAATGAAAGCCTATTTACGGCCTTAAATTTATGAAAAGTGAATTTAAGACATTAAGGACAGACTGGAACCCTGCAATTGACGGAAATCCGTCATAGACTTGCTGCAATTAACGGAAATCCGTCGTAGCGACAGAGAACTTTAATCCCTGTGTGATGGTTGTAGCTGTGATCTGTATTTTGTTTTCATTGCAGTCAGAGCAGAAAATCCACTCTCACATAGGTAGGTGGTAGAAAAGGGTACCAAAACTTTGAGTGCAGCAGCTCCTAATGTGGGGTATTCCTTGGAAACAAACACCCAGAACTGTCCAAGACTCTTTGACTCTCTGAAAAGCAGTTGAAGGCTCCTGTCTGAAGCCACATCTATCAGCTCCTCCTCTGCTCTTCCTGTTAGGACACAGTGCTCTCTTGCCTCACTACAAAAAGGATCCCGTATCCAGTCCCATTCTGTCATATCTACAGATGATTGATTTGATAGAAAAAGATAAAATTACTATTCCAATGAAGTCAACTGATAAGAGTGTTTAACATGTATAAAATAATAATAATAATAATAGAACCAAAAATATATATCTTACGTCTAATATCAGGAAAATACTCGTGGAATTTCTGAATGAGTGCGCCGAGGTGAGAATGTACAGTGTCTCGGATGCGTTCACCGTCATTGGCGCACACCTCGCACAGTGATGGAAACATGTCCCACACTCCTTTTTCCACTCGGGATCTCCACAATTTCAGCTTGCTGGTGAAAGCTGTGATCTTGTCCATATAGGTCAGGATGGATGATGATGGACCTTGCATGCTTTCATTCAGTACATTTATATGAGTGAATATGTCCGACAGATAGGCAAGCTTCGCGCACCATTCTTCATCTGACAGATGTACAGCAAGAGGAGAATTAACATTTGCTAAAAACTGTGAGACCTCTTCTCGCAGCTCAAGCAGACGAGTTAACACCTTACCCCGTGATAGCCACCTGACCTCGGCGTGAAGTAGGAGGTGCTGATGTTCTGAGCCCATTTCAGTGCATAGCGATGTAAAAAGTCGTGAGGAGAGTGCCCCGGCCTTGATAGCATTTACTATTTTGATGGCAGTTTGCAACACATCGTTTAACTCCGGGTGCAGTTTCTTACTGGCAAGGGCTTCTCGATGTAAAAAACAGTGGGTAAAAGTAGCTAATGGGGCCAGCTCCCTTACTCGAGCAACAAGCCCACTTTTCTTGCCTGTCATTGCAGCCGCACCGTCCGTGCAGAGGCCCAGTTTTCCCACTGGAAGCCCTCGGACGTTATGAATCCATTTAAGCAGTCAAAAATATCTGCCCCTGTCGTTCGTTCTTTCAGTTCTTCACAAAATAAGAAGTCCTCAACGATGTCAGTGGAGTCAACGTACCTGACATAAGCCAGTAACTGTGCACATTTTGCAACATCTGTGCTTTCGTCCAGTTGTAGAGCAAATGCAACACTACTCCGGATTTTGTCACTTGTCTGTTCGCGTAAATCAGAGGACATTTCCTCAATACGTCGTTGTACTGTGTTATCAGAAAGTGGAACTTTAGCGATCTTTCCTGCAGCTTCTTTACCCAGCATTTCCTCAACGATGTCTATGCAGGCTGGCAGCAGAAGCTCCTCTCCTATGGTGTGTGGCCTTTTGGATTTTGCGATTCTGTATGCAGCTAAAAATGAGGCTCGCATTGCTTTTTCAGGGATGCTGGCTGTACCTTTAATCAGTTTTTGCTGACGAAGATACTCTTCTTTTTTTAGAAGAAAATACGATCGCCCCTTGTTGGCGTATGCAGAGTGTTTTGTTGTGAGGTGTCGTTTAAGTTTTGAGGGTTTCATGCTAGCACTGGCCAACCTTTCTAAGCATAAAAGACATTGTGGGACTTCCTCACCGTCTGGACCTCCGCAGGCAATAAAACCAAGATCAAGGTAGGACTGGTCATTCTTTCTTCGTGGCTCCTTTTTAGATTTTTTTGTTTCCGACGACTTTTCACAGGTCTGTGATGCCTTTAGTTTTAAGAACTTTTCCATTTTTTTACGCTACGCGGAGTGCGTGGTCATTGAATGCGTGAGGCTGACTCCAGCTCCTTTTTCGCCAGCTCCTTATTCGTCAAACTATTCTGGGTGGTGGTGGCGCAGTGGATAAGACACATGCCTTTGGTGTGAGAGACCCGGGTTCGAATCCACTGTGAGACACCAATGTGTCCCTGAGCAAGACACTTAACCCCTAGTTGCTCCAGAGGCGTGCGACCTCTGACATATATAGCAATTGTAAGTCGCTTTGGATAAAAAGCGTCAGCTAAATGAATAAATGTAAATGTATTCGTTCCACCTTAAAAAATGTTGGATGGTTGTTAACCCCTCCCCCTTTGTGCTTTTGGCCGTATTTCTTAAAGGAACAGTTGTATGTGAATTACAAGCCTGTGGATCGGGCAGCATTTTTCATTTAACAGTGAAAATAAATAGCCTACTCCTGAAAAGATTATCTTGTCTGCCTCTATAAATGGTGTAAGCTATGTGGTAAATTATTATTTTGTAATTACTAAATGTTTTTTTTTTTTTTTTTAAGTATGGAGAAACGTGACATTATGTTTCCAACTGAGATTTAATATAATGTAATTTCTGTTCTTTATTAGAAGTTATCCATTACTCCAGTCTAACATATGCATACATATACATATACATATACATATACATATACATATACATATACATACACATACACATACATTACATACACACACACACACACACACACACACACACACACACACACACACACACACACACACACACACACACACACACACATATATACAGATATACATATACTGTATATACACATATACACGCATATATACACATATATACACATATACACATAAATACACATATACACATACACACATACACACATACACATACACACATATATACATATACATATATATATATATACATACACACATATATACATACACACACATATATACATACACACACATATATATATATATATATATATATATATATATATATATATATATATATATATATATATATATATATACACTCACCTAAAGGATTATTAGGAACACCATACTAATACTGTGTTTGACCACCTTTCGCCTTCAGAACTGCCTTAATTCTACGTGGCATTGATTCAACAAGGTGCTGAAAGCATTCTTTAGAAATGTTGGCCCATATTGATAGGATAGCATCTTGCAGTTGATGGAGATTTGTGGGATGCACATCCAGGGCACGAAGCTCCCATTCCACCACATCCCAAAGATGCTCTATTGGGTCGAGATCTGGTGACTGTGGGGGCCATTTTAGTACAGTGAACTCATTGTCATGTTCAAGAAACCAATTTGAAATGATTCGAGCTTTGTGACATGGTGCATTATCCTGCTGGAAGTAGCCATCAGAGGATGGGTACATGGTGGTCATAAAGGGATGGACATGGTCAGAAACAATGCTCAGGTAGGCCGTGGCATTTAAACGATGCCCAATTGGCACTAAGGGGCCTAAAGTGTGCCAAGAAAACATCCCCCACACCATTACACCACCACCACCAGCCTGCACAGTGGTAACAAGGCATGATGGATCCATGTTCTCATTCTGTTTACGCCAAATTCTGACTCTACCATCTGAATGTCTCAACAGAAATCGAGACTCATCAGACCAGGCAACATTTTTCCAGTCTTCAACTGTCCAATTTTGGTGAGCTCGTGCAAATTGTAGCCTCTTTTTCCTATTTGTAGTGGAGATGAGTGGTACCCGGTGGGGTCTTCTGCTGTTGTAGCCCATCCGCCTCAAGGTTGTGCGTGTTGTGGCTTCACAAATGCTTTGCTGCATACCTCGGTTGTAACGAGTGGTTATTTCAGTCAAAGTTGTTCTTCTATCAGCTTGAATCAGTCGGCCCATTCTCCTCTGACCTCTAGCATCAACAAGGCATTTTCGCCCACAGGACGTTTTTCCCTTTTCACACCATTCTTTGTAAACCCTAGAAATGGTTGTGCGTGAAAATCCCAGTAACTGAGCAGATTGTGAAATACTCAGACCGGCCCGTCTGGCACCAACAACCATGCCACGCTCAAAATTGCTTAAATCACCTTTCTTTCCCATTCTGACATTAAGTTTGGAGTTCAGGAGATTGTCTTGACCAGGACCACACCCCTAAATGCATTGAAGCAACTGCCATGTGATTGGTTGATTAGATAATTGCATTAATGAGAAATTGAACAGGTGTTCCTAATAATCCTTTAGGTGAGTGTATATACATATATATATGTATGTGTGTGTGTGTGTGTGTGTATACTGGACAAAGCATACTGGAGGTGCCATTACTTTAGTATTTCACAAGTTCTCAAAAAAACAGGAACGTAGAGGCATAGATTAATTCATTCTTAAATGAAATCTTGCATTACAACATTTTCTGATGTGTTATTATTGAAATATGGTACCCAGAATATGCCCCACCATTGCAACTTTATGTGCCAATGCAGCATACTGGAGGTGTCATTACTTTATTATTTCACAAGTTCTCAAAAAAACAAGCACGTAGAGGTATAGATAATTCCATTCTTAAACGAAATCTTGCATTACAACATTTTCTGATGTGTTGTTATTGAAATATGGTACCCAGAACATTCCTCCCCATGCAACTTTATGTGCCGACAAAGCATACTGGCGGTGTCATTACTTTAGTATTTCACAAGTTCTCAAAAAAAAACAGGAACGTAGAGGCATAGATGAATTCATTCTTAAACGAAATCTTGCATTACAACATTTTCTGATGTGTTATTATTGAAATATGGTACCCAGAATATGCCTCTCCATGCAACTTTGTGTGCCGACGAAGCATACTGGAGGTGTCATTACTTTAGTGTTTCACAAGTTCTCAAAGAAACAAGCATGTAGAGGTATAGATAATTTCATTCTTAAACAAAATCTTGCATTACAAGATTTTCTGATGTGTTATTATTGAAATATGGTACCCAGAACATGCCCCACCATTGCAACTTTATGTGCTGACAAAGCATACTGGAGGTGTCATTACTTTAGTATTTCACAAGTTCTCAAAAAAACGGGAACGTAGAGGTATAGATAATTTCATTCTTAAACGAAATCTTGCATTACAACATTTTCTGATGTGTTATTATTGAAATATGGTACCCAGAATATGCCTCTCCATGCAACTTTGTGTGCCGACGAAGCATACGGGAGGTGTCATTACTTTAGTATTTCACAAGTTCTCAAAAAAACAAGCACGTAGAGGTATAGATAATTTCATTCTTAAAGGTCCCATGACATGAAATTTTAAATTTCTGAGGTTTTTTAACATTAATATGAGTTCCCCTAGCCTGTATATGGTCCCCAAGTTTCTAGAAATTTCAATCGGTATAAATCGAGCTTTTCCTATCTTTCTCTGCCTTTGAGAAAATGGAGGCTCAATCAGGCTGATCTTGAATCCCCTCTTTATGACGTTACAAGGAGAAATGTTACCTCCCCTTTCTCTGCTTTGCCCGCCCAGAGGATATTTCTCGCCCATGAGAAAACGAGCTAGGAAACAGGAACGCGCACGCGCGATTTTAGTTTGTCCACGAGAGACATAATGGCTTTTGAGCGAGCAAAGCATAATAATTGCTCAATAATTGGATGTACAAATGAACACTGAAGGGTCAATACAAAGCTGGGCTTGCTGAACGTCTGAAACTAAAGTCTGGATCAATCTCTTTGGCTCAGCTACACACCTCGGACAAGTAAGTCAACTAATGATATATAAGTGTGTTGCTTTACTGTTTATGGTTACCTAGCTTGTTACACGTAGAATGTGGCTGTCACATGAGCTATGCAGTTTATGTGTGTGAATACACACACTGTAACGCGAGTGTTGTACACGTCTTTGTTATTTGGATAACCGTTTTCCTGTTGGTAATATGGCGCGCGCGATATCCGCATTTCAAGATCGCAGAGCTTGATGTAATTGTAATAAGATAAATTACAGACGTTACAGATCTCTCATGAAAAGGCAACAGTAGGTTAGCGTTAGCTACATGATAATAACTGTAAACCATCCGAATAAAGTACCGTATCCAAACATAATATTTTAAACTAACCATTCGGAAACGTCCTGCTGGAGCTGCTGAGTTGCAGCTTCTCCATCTGGATCAGATTCTGGGTCAAACTGAAATGCTTGAACGACTGCGTGTCTTCGTGCCATTGCAATATATCCAACATAAACAAACATGCATGGTATCGTTGCGCAAGATGGTCAAGGCCACACCCACCCTCCACCTTGCGCCGCCTTTCTCCTCCTCATTATCATTTAAAGCTACAGACACCGAAACGGCCTGTCTGAAGGAAGCTCATTCTGGGACTGGTTTGTAGTGGCTATAATTCTGCACCGAGGCTGAATTTTTGGAAAGAGATTTCAGATACAGTACTAGGGACCACTAAGGTCTATATTAAAGCCTACAAAAAGTAGCATGTCATGGGACCTTTAAACGAATTCTTGCATTACAACATTTTCTGATGTGTTATTGTTGAAATATGGTACCCAGAATATGCCTCTCCATTCAACTTTGTGTGCCGACGAAGCACACTGGAGGTGTCATTACTTTAGTGTTTCACAAATTCTCAAAAAAAAAGGGAACGTAGAGGTATAGATAATTTCATTCTTAAATGAAATCTTGCATTACAACATTTTCTGATGTTATATTGTTGAAATATGGTACCCAGAATATGCCTCTCCATGCAACTTTATGTGCCGACAAAGCATACTGGAGGTGTCATTACTTTAGTATTTCACAAGTTCTCAAAAAAAACCAGGAACGTAGAGGCATAGATGAATTCATTCTTAAACGAAATCTTGCATTACAACATTTTCTGATGTGTTATTATTGAAATATGGTACCCAGAATATGCCTCTCCATGCAACTTTGTGTGCCGACGAAGCATACTGGAGGTGTCATTACTTTAGTGTTTCACAAGTTCTCAAAGAAACAAGCATGTAGAGGTATAGATAATTTCATTCTTAAACGAAATTTTGCATTACAACATTTTCTGATGTGTTATTGTTGAAATATGGTGCCCAGAATATGCCTCTTCATGCAACTTTGTGTGCCGACAAAGCATAGAGAAATGCGTATGATTAGGCTACATCGTTTGTTTTATTTTGAATGGTTCTGTTTAAAAGTAAAGATTTCTGTAAATAATAGATATATTTCAATTTTGTTTAGGTCTGTGAGGCTAGTAGGCTACCTTATAGGCTGAGTTTCGGTTCATGGATGACAGCTTAGCTCCAGTTCAGGTTCATGGATGACAGCTTAGCTCCAGTTCACTCTGGCGCCTCCGTGTCGTGATTATCTATTTTCTGATTTACATTTTATTTAGGCTATTAAATCTAGGCAATTGGTTGATGAAACATAGATTAAAATTAAGATACAATTAATACAAAACAAAATTCGTTTAGAAAGGCTTTGTGCTTTCTGTTTGAGGTCTCTTTGTAAGTTTTAAAGTCTTTTAGTGCCGCTTTCAGAGCACTTTTGTCCGTAATGGAGAACGGTCACGTAACATTGTTTTTTCCTCATAAATGCGAACACAGAAAATAAAAGACAAAAGACATTTTTTAAAAGACAAACCATACATTTTGGAAAAAAAAATATGGATTTAGGCTATAGCGTTTTCGAAAAAGAAATTATGGATTTATAGCGTTTTGAAAAGAAAAAATTACTTTGAATTGATCATCAACGATATTGTTGTTTGATTTAATAATCATTGTTCAACATGTTCAGACTGAGGCAAAAAACAACGACATTTTAACAGGATAAGTTAATAAAATAAATAAATAAAGCACTTTAATTGGAATGATTTTAGTGTCTGTGATTTATCGCGGGCACGGGTCGGGTAACGGGTCAACACTAAAGTAATGACACCTCCAGTATGCTGCATCGGCACATAAAGTTGCATGGAGAGGAATTTCCTGGGTACCATATTTCAACAATAACACATCAGAAAATGTTGTAATGCAATAATTGGTTTAAGAATGAAATTATCTATACCTCTACATGCTTGTTTTTTTGAGAACTTGAGAAATACTAAAGTAATGACACCTCCAGTATGCTTCATCGGCACATAAAGTTGCATGGAAAGGCATGTTCTGGGTACCATATTTCAATAATAACACATCAGAAAATGTTGTAATGCAAGATTTAATTTAAGAATGAATTCATCTATGCCTCTACGTTCCTGTTTTTTTGAGAACTTGTGAAAAACTAAAGTAATGACACCTCCAGTATGCTGCATCGGCACATAAAGTTGCATGGAGAGGCATGTTCTGGGTACCATATTTCAATAACACATCAGAAAATGTTGTAATGCAAGATTTCATTTAAGAATGAATTCATCTATGCCTCCACGTTCCTGTTTTTTTGAGAACTTGTGAAATACTAAAGTAATGACACCTCCAGTATGCTGCATCGGCACATAAAGTTGCAATGGTGGGGCATGTTCTGGGTACCATATTTCAATAATAACACATCAGAAAATCTTGTAATGCAAGATTTTGTTTAAGAATGAAATTATCTATACCTCTACATGCTTGTTTCTTTGAGAACTTGTGAAACACTAAAGTAATGACACCTCCAGTATGCTTCGTCGGCACACAAAGTTGCATGGAGAGGCATATTCTGGGTACCATATTTCAATAATAACACATCAGAAAATGTTGTAATGCAAGATTTCATTTAAGAATGAAATTATCTATACCTCTACGTTCCCGTTTTTTTGAGAACTTGTGAAAGACTAAAGTAATGACACCTCCAGTATGCTGCATTGGCACATAAAGTTGCAATGGTGGGGCATATTCTGGGTACCATATTTCAATAATAACACATCAGAAAATGTTGTAATGCAAGATTTCATTTAAGAATGAATTAATCTATGCCTCTACGTTCCTGTTTTTTTGAGAACTTGTGAAATACTAAAGTAATGGCACCTCCAGTATGCTTTGTCCAGTATACACACACACACACATTTCACATGTGTGTGTATGTATATATATATATATGTATATATGTGTATATATGTGTATATGTGTATATGTGTATATATGTGTATATGTGTATATATGTGTATATATGCGTGTATATGTGTATATGTGTATATACAGTATATGTATGTGTGTGTGTGTGTGTATGTGTGTATATGTTTGTATATGTATGTATATGTATGTAATGTATGTGTATGTATATGTATGTATATGTATATGTATATGTATGCATATGTTAGACTGGAGTAATGGATAACTTCTAATAAAGAACAGAAATTACATTATATTAAATCTCAGTTGGAAACATAATGTCACGTTTCTCCATACTTAAAAAAAAAACAAAAACATAAATACACCATTTATAGAGGCAGACAAGATAATCTTTTCAGGAGTAGGCTATTTATTTTCACTGTTAAATGAAAAATGCTGCCCGATCCACAGGCTTGTAATTCACATACAACTGTTCCTTTAAGAAATACGGCCAAAAGCACCGAGGGGGAGGGGTTAACAACCATCCAACATTTTTTAAGGTGGAACGAATAGTTCGACGAATAAGGAGCTGGCGAAAAAGTAGCTGGAGTCAGCCTCGTATTGAATGCTGTATTTGTACTGATGTAGGCCTAGAGACACGTGACAGTTTAACTCAAATGAATCAGACGATTTTATTCAGCGAGTCATTCAATGAATGCTATGTTGATTCAGATTTCTGATTCATATGTAGGCTATGTATGTGTGTGTGTGTGTGTGTTTTTTTATTTTTTTATTTTATATTCCTTACAAGAATCGTCACTTAAGAGCAGCCGCGGCGCTACCATTGGGTCCGGGTGGGCATTTTAGGTCCGGGCCCACCCAATTTCTACTATGGTTTTGTACGTTTCTTCATTCGGATCTATTTGCGATCCATTCCATTCTAAACAAACAATTATTCTTACATTATTCATTAAGATAATAATTAATAAATGCACGCATAATTATCAGTGAACTTGATAAATGTTGCAGATATATTTTACTATGCATGCACAAACAAATGCCTTTCAACTTATGTGTGCAAAATTCAGAATAAAATGAATGTGCAGCAATTTGTACAAATGGTGTCTGTATACCTACTATACGTGTTGTAGCCATTAAATAAGCTCACTTAGTTTCATATTTGTTAAAATATTATAATGATATTTTTTCATCCATGTTGATTATGAAAAGTGAACCGCACGAGTAAGATAGGATGCGCAATATATCGAGAGACATAGAGTGGGTCAGACATGATTTTGACCACTTAATTAAGTTTTGTTTTGTAAAAAAACCTTTTTTTAAGTGAATTTCGTTTTGTATAAATTGTATCTTCATTTTAATATATTTTTTCAATCAACCAATTGCCTGTATTTAATAAAGAAGCAAATATAGCAGACAACAATATAATCATGGAGGCCACTTGCATTGCTCGTGAACTGGAGCGCATATCATCCTAACTTAACGAAAACTCAGCGTATGCCTCACTCACAGACATACGAAAACGAAAAGAAAAAGGCTACTCTCTGATTATGTAATCCATGATGTGCATTTCTCTCTAGGCGCGTTCACTACGGAGATGGCGATCGTCAACGGTCAACTTAATCTTTACAGCTGTAGCTGTTGCTGTTAATAAACTAAAAATAATTGGCCTATAATTTTATTAAAACAATAAATTAAATGGAATTGTAATTGTAGTCGCTGTCCTCAGTGCCCAGAAAAGCGCTGAAACGGAGATGAAAGGGAACCCGTTTTTAATTATTTAAAAAAAAATTTGGCTTATTTAACTGGCCCATCCAGCTTTCTGGAGGCCTACCTACAATCAAAATCCTGGCGCCGCTTGTGCTTAAGAGTCGTTTGGTCATTAATCGGACTTGTTTTGTTTCACTCATCGTAACGTAAATTTAGCTGCAGCTAAGTGACTTTGTGCGACCAACCTTTTCTCCCTGTGTGACCCACAAGTGGGTCGCGACCCACAGTTTGAAAACCACTGGTCTAGAACAGTGTTTCCCATCATTTTTTCAGTCACGGCACCCTGGAAATTAATGTCGGTCGATTAACTTTTTTCGTTCTTTTTTTTAAATCGTAACCATTCGTCAAATATTGATGTATTGTCTCGGCGTGTTCAGCTGCTTATCTTAATACCTCAGCTCAGATTCTTCAAGCATTAAAAAGTGTTGTGCTGCTCGGATTCTGTGGACAGTAAATCCAGCCTTCTTCGATTTGATTGGCTATCAAAGATTTCGACATTGACGAGCCGCTGCACTGAGACTGAGCACGCTAAATTTGTGACACAAGTGGGCCATTCGTCTGGGCTGACGGAAAGATAGGCTATGTACATTTTCTATAATTCGTTCTTTATATATATTTACGTAGCAATGGACCAAACCAAGTTGTACGGCACACCGGGAAAAGGCCAGGTGAACCAGATGCCCAGTCTGCCCCTGCCAGGAGTGTGTCCAAGCAGAAAATATAAACCAGAAATGTGTGCCCGGATAACTTTCGTGTCGTGTGCCGATGACAGTGACTGTGCCAACAATGAGAAATGCTGCAACAATGGATGTGGACTTAAGTGTATGGCTCCAGTTACAGGTATTTTTAGGGGCCAAGAACCGAAGGTGCGGAGGCACCTATTGTATCTGTTCCCGTTCTTATTATTATTAGGGGCCAAGCACCGAAGGTGCGGAGGCACCTATTGTATCTGTTCCGGTTCTTATTATTATTATTCTGTTATTTCTTCCGACTGGGCGTCTATGGCAGCCCATAGAACCGATTGCGGGAAAGTTGTTTTGGTTTGACATTCTGATAGAGGACAGTCCCAACATTAAATACACCAATTTTGGTGTTTCTAAGTCATTCCCTCTAGCGCCACCACCTGTCCAAAGTTTCACTTTTGTTTTGCTAATAACTTTTTAACCGTAAAGTCAAACAACAAAATTAGTTTTTCCTCTGATTCCTGAGCTCATGACGATTCGATTGCACTCTATGATGTCATTTTCCGTCATTAAAATATGGCCGCCATTTTGAATTATTCTCAAAACCTACTTTTTCGAACTCGTCCTAGACGGTTTGTCCGATTTGCACGAAAATTGGACCAGATCATCTTCAGGCAGTGCTGACCAAAAGTTATGGAATTCAAGTTGATTTGTCAAACCGTTTTCGATAAACGCACAAACAAATTTTACGTAGCGCTTGCAAAAACAGACGTAAGGCTGTATCTCCGCAATGGTTTGTCGTATTCAGACCAAACTTGGTACATGTCATCCCAAGCATGATCTGAGGCAACATGCTGCGTTTCGGCACAGCACCACCTACTGGTCCGGAGATATGAAAAATTGCTATTTTTGCTTATAACTTCTGAACAGTTTGTCCAAAAATCATAAAATTGGTCTTGTTAAATTCAGGGCAACATGCTGAGTCGACTGATATCCAATTTTACCATATCGGCCATTTTGACTGTCGGACATTTTGAATTTTGTGCTAAAATGCTGTATTTTAAGAATGCATAAACGGATTGTTACGAAACTTGGTATGGGTCATCAGCACGATGCCCTGAAGGAGCATGAGAAGTTTCGAAACAGCGCCAACTAGTGGTGAATTTTTTTTCAAGTGCTTATAACTTTGGGTGTGGCCGACTTATTTTCACGAGACTCATCTAATTAGACTCCTGAATCCTTGCCGAGTCCTACGATACCAAACATGCTAGGTTTCGCCTTACGGTTTGTGTAGCGTTGTGATTTAGCGCTTAAAAAACATTTGGCTATATCTTCGAAACCGCTTGTCCGATCGAGACGAAACCTCCGTCAGAAGTTTGGAAACATAGGTCGATAGCTATACGCCAATGCCCAAATGCGAAAATATTGATAGTAAGGGGTAGTAAAATTCAATCAAAGTCATGTGTCAGTCATTTTTTACGTGTTTTTTCATATAAATGTCTATAACTCTGAAGTCAATTGAGATATTTTCACCAAAACTGACACACATATGTATGGGCTCACTCTGAGGACACGTAAAAAAAATTGTGGGACTGAGCCTCTTGGTGGCGCTATAATAGAACAAAACATGAAATTCCCATTGACTTCAATACAGTTTTGTGAAATAAAATGCTATTTTCATTCAAAACCTACTTTTTCGAACTCCTCCTACACCGTTTGTCCGATTTTCACCAAAATCGAATCGTATCATCTCCAGACTGTGCCGACTAAAAGTTATGGATTTCGTGTCGATTGACGAAACCGTTTTCGTATAGCGCAGCAGCAAAGTTGAGGCATGATGCTAAAAGCATTATTCAGGCTTTATCTCTGCAATGCCTTGACATATTGACACCAAACTTTGTATGTGTCATTGTCACTTCACTCTGACTACATCACATCAGTTTTATAACTGCGCCACCTATTGGTCGAAAGTGATAATGCATTCAATCATATTTTTAATTATTGTTTCTATGATTTTTCAGGCATTTTGCCTAAAATCCTCTTTAAATGTCTTTAATTGCTCATTGTTGCAGTTGGTCTGACACTTTCAGACACGTCGAAATGTCTTGTCGTCTTATTCTGCTTGGCCCCGGTAATTGCTGCTTGCAGCTATATTTATTCTTCCGTTTCTTCTTCTTCTTCCGCTCTGGGAGTCTATGGCAGCCCATAGAACCGCTTGCGGGAAAGTTATGAAATTTGGCACACTGATAGAGGACAGTCTGAAAAGTCCCTATAGCTAATTTGGTGTCTTAAAACCAATCCCTCTAGTGCCACCAACTGTCCAAAGTTTCATAATAATATATAGGTCTTATATAGCGCTTTTCAAGGAACTCAAAGACGCTTTACAAATGAAAACAAACAAACAAAGACGAGAGTGCTATTATAGATTGTAGGCGAGCTGAAACAGGTGAGTTTTGAGCAATTTTTTGTAGGTGATCAGTGAGTCCGAGTTTCTGATGTGGATGGGGAGTGAGTTCCAAAGGGTGGGGGCAGCGATGGCGAAGGCTCATGTTTATGCTAATGTTTCACTCATGTTTATGCTAATAACTTTTGAACCGTAAGGCCAATGTCGGTACACGATCCGTTCCACCTGCACGATCCGTTTCACGCATGCGCGTAATTACGTAGTAGAAAACGTCACGGTTTTCCTACACTATCGGAACCACGCATGCGATGGCACAACTTGCGGCATATTTGTGTAATGTTATCCCCCATTTAGCATGTTATGTTTTGAGGTTAATTTTTAATTAGTCAGATGTTAGATAATTATAGCCTATACTTTTTAAATATTGTGTATCCTTATTAAAGTAAATTAGAAACAAAACACCTGCAAGTGTACACTTAGAAGAGTAAAAATGACAGAAGGCTACGTTAATTCAACTTTATTAAAACTGCATATGGCAATCAATTTGCACTTCCAAAAGTCATACATTTGTGGAAAAAAACGAAATAAACGAATATACAAATTTATTTTAAGTATAATAAAATAAAACATAAAAAGCAAAGGCAGATCAGAACATTTAATTAATAAAACCGGGTTCTGTACATGGCAGACAGTGGAGCGAAAGCCGGGCGATAAAGGTCGGTAAATGGAATCAGTCAGGATACATCCACAAATCCAGAGGAGCAAAGAAACTAAATAGCAGAAAAATCAAAGGAAAAACTAAACAGGTGTGCAAGCGGTTACCAAATTTATTTTTTCTCAGTGAGTTTCCAAAAAAGGAAAAAACATTAACGTGCAACAAGTCTATGCGCTTAAGTCGCTGTCTGTTTGGTTTCCATGGTGACGCGTCATTGCTTGTTACATGACACACACACCGCAGCCACAACAGCGCTGAATGAATGATGAGCTGCTTTTATGTCATTTTTCCTTTTTTACATTTGTTAGCTATGGCATGAAATATCTGGTATTCCGATTGTCAAATATATGCAACGCAATATATACTGTATGTATATAGCAAAAAGTATTGCAAGAAAAAGGCAAAATGAATGCGATCTTAAGACGATTTTTTAAATACTCGACTTGCCGGATTAAACAGCCCAACGTCAATGTTGTTTACAGAAGACAATAAGGAACATAATATGCATTTCTTTTTTTTAAATAATATGCATGGAACAGATCGTGCAGTGTCGTAAATCTTCGCAAAACAGAATTATCATTTGCGCATGTGCGTTTTCTACTGCGTCTACTACGCATGCGTGAAACGGATCGTGCAGGTGGAACGGATCCTGTACCGACAGCCAATCAACAAAATTCTTTTTTCCTCTAATTCCTTGGCTCATGACGATTCGATTGCACCATATGACGTCATTTTCCTTCATTAAAATATGGCCGCCATTTTGAATTTTTCTGAAAACCTACTTTTTCGAACTCGTCCTAGACGGTTTGTCCGATTTACACGAAAATTTAACCAGATCATCTTCAGGCAGTGCTGACCAAAAGTTATGGAATTCAAATTGATTCGTCAAACCGTTTTCGATAAACGCTCGAACAAATTTTACGTAGCGCCTGCAAAAACAGACGTAAGGCTGTATCTCCGCAACGCTTTATCGGATTCAGACCAAACTTGGTACATGTCATCACAAGCATGACCTGAGGCTACATGCTGCGTTTCGGCGTAGCGCCACCTACTGGTCCGGAGATATGAAAAATGGCTATTTTTGCTTATAACTTCTGAACAGTTTGTCCAAAAATCATAAAATTGGTCTTGTTAGATTCAGGGCAACATGCCGAGTCGACTGATATCCAATTTTACCATATCGGCCATTTTGACTGTCGGCCATTTAGAATTTTGTGCTAAAAGGCTGTATTTTACGAACGCATAAACGGATTGTTACGAAACTTGGTATGGGTCATCACCACGATGTCCTGAAGGAGCCTGAGAAGTTTCGAAACAGCGCCACCTAGTGGTGAATTTTTTTTTTCAAATAACTTTGGGTGTGGTCGACTTATTTTCACGAGACTCATCTAATTAGACTCCTGAATCGTTGCCGAGTCCTACGATACCAAACATGCTAGGTTTCGCCTTACGGTTTGTGTAGCGTTGTGATTTAGCGCTTAAAAAACATTTGGCTATATCTTCGAAACTGCTTGTCCGATCGAGACGAAACCACCGTCAGAAGTTTGCAAACATAGGTCGATAGCTATACGCTATTGCCCAAATGCGAAAATATTGATAGTAAGGGGTAGTAAAATCCAATCAAAGTCATGTGTCAGTCATTTTTTACGTGTTTTTTCATATAAATGTCTATAACTCCGAAGCGAATTGAGATATCTTCACCAAAATTGACACACATATGTATGGGCTCACTCTGAGGACACGTAAAAAAAATTGTGGGACTGAGCCTCTTGGTGGCGCTATAACAGAACAAAACATGAAATTCCCATTGACTTCAATACAGTTTTGTGAAATAAAATGCTATACTGAACAAATGCATTGGTGTAATATTACGAAACTCAGAATGTGCCATCAGCACCATCCCCTGAAGGTACCCAAAATATTTTGAGACAGCGCCACCTAATGGTCAAAAGTGATAATCAATTAAATCATATTTTTAATTACTCTTTCTATGATTTTTCAGCCATTTCGCCTAAAATCCTCTTTAAATGTCTTTAATTGCTCATTGTTGCAGTTGATCTGACACTTTCAGCCATGTCTTGTCGTCTTATTCTGCTTGGCCCCGGTAATGGCTGCTTGCAGCTATATTTATATTATATTATCTATACTATAGCCTACTACATTACATTACATAACACTATGGGGCTGTAGAATGCTTGAATCTGATTGGTCCATATCACTTCGCCAAATGATTTCAGTTATTTCAAAGGTCCTTACAGCAACAACAGCAAAAGAACCAAAACCCACGACGACACTGACCAAGCAAATAAATATAGTAAACCATGGGATAAAAACAACAAATTATTTCCATATTTTTGGGGAAATACTGTAATTTTAAAGCAGAATAATTGACTCCGGTCTGTTGAATTATTAGAAAATAATGCACACTCAAGGTGTTTCTTGCTTTAGATCAGAAACAGTTTTAGATCAGAAATGGCTTGTGAAGTTCAAAAATAATTTAAGAAATTTTAAGTTACACTGAATAAATTTTTTAAAGTAGAAAGACTGAAATAGTTCTTTTGTAAAACGTATTCCAATATTATAAACAACTTCCAAAAACCTTTTTTTACAGTGAAAACTTCATTCAGCATTCAGTGATTTGGCTTCTGTCATGTGTCTATATAACAGCAAACCCAGGAGTGTGTCCAATCACAACATATGAAGCAGGAAAGTGTGCCCGGATACGTTTCGTGTCGTGTGCCGATGACAGTGACTGTGCCAACAATGAGAAATGCTGCAACAATGGATGTGGACTTCAGTGTATGGCTCCTGTTACAGGTATTTTTATATATTATATTATATTATATTATATTATATTAAAGCAATATCTCACTCTAGCAGTGCGATATGGCTGTACATCAGCATGGTTGTGGCGGAGTGCCGTAGGTAATCACAGTCATCGCGTTTTTTTCCACTGTCCAATCGAATGAATGGAGAGGCGGGCCTTCCATTTTACTGATGAAAGCTACAGTTGTTATATTATATTATATTATATTATATTATATTATATTATATTATATGGCTAAAAAGTGGCCCTGGACTTTCTGGCACAGAGCGGCCCACCACAACCGGTCCACATCAAATCACACCATAAACCCACCAGCTCATTATGCACAGAGCAATTTTTAACAGCACTTACTAACATAAAAATATAACACAATACAGAAATATAAATGCTATTTTTTTATTTTTATTGAAATGCTTATTAACATTAATGAATAATGACTAATACATTTGTTTTTCCTGGTGTATATGGCAACTAGTAAATGCTCTGGTATGGTCTAGAACAGTGTTTCCCATCCTAAAAAACAAACATTTGTGGCACCCTCCACTACTGTTGTCACGATACTACTTTGATACGATACCTTGAAATGTATCAATTTTCAATACCACAGGGAAGAACCGCCTACTGTCATATAGATATTTTTTATATTATCTAAAAAAATGTGTCCATCCATTGAAAGTCTAAGAATTTCTTTTGAAGAGATCACTTTATATGATGACATATTTGATTATGGCTTTTATTCATATATAAACATTGTTCAATTACCATTGCAAATCTCACCTAAATGTTTGTTTACTGTGTATTAGGGCTGCACGATGTGTCGTTTAAGCATCGATATCGCGATGTACGAATCCACGATAGTCACATCGCAGGATGTGCGATGTAGGCTGTCGTAGTTGATCCGTTATTCATTAACCGTACGGGCCAGCTGCTCCCCGGCCCTTGACGCATGTGATTCGCGGATTAATTGCACAGCTTAACCATCATAGAGTGAAAGTTTATCATTTGCATGTGTTTTCAAGTCCTGTCAGTTTAACCGGGCGCATATAAGAACGAGCAGAGATGAGAGCGAGAGAGCCCCGGCAGCGCGCGCGCTCACCTTCACCGTCTTCAAACAACACGAGCGCTGTCTTGCTCTCTCTCTCCCTCGCGCATATTAATTAAAATCAATTGACACGATGATGTCGAACAAAAAAAACAACAACTATCCAGTGATGAAATGTTTTCTGTGTTGACAAATCTTGTGCGATATCCTAAACTGCTGAGATAAACACAGCGCGTGCCGTAGACTACACGTCCGATTCGCGAACTAATGATTCCTTTGAACCGATTCAATTTAATGAATGGTTTAAACAACTGACCTGTCCAACACTGAACTCACGAGACGTCTGAATTGGTGTATAAAAAAATCTGTAACACTTTACAATAATGTTCTATTTATTAAACTATTTAACTACATTAGTTAACATTTACTATTAGTAAACTGCACTTCTACAACATTGTTAATTTCAACATTTAGGCTATAGCCTACATTATTGAAATCAAAAGTTGTACAGTATTTGTTAACATAGTTAAAGGTTGGGTAGGTAGGAATTGTCTAAAAAACGTATTTTCCAAATTTGTTTAAACTTTATTTATATATCAATACATAATTAAAATGTAAGTACTCTGAAAAAGAAAGTATAAAAATCGAGTGTCTGTAGACCTCTCACGACTGTTTTAAAGACAGCTCATTATTTCCATTCACTCCACCCCCTCCCTTCTGGGCTCCTTCCAAAGCCACGCCCCCAAAACACATGAACGCGCGACTCCGGCTAGTAAACATGCAGGGACACTGATGACGGCGGATAAACAGTTATCGCACATTCACTGGTAGGGACGAAACATTAACAATATGCTTTACATTGACTATGGCCTGCCCATACTTTGACTACAAACTTGGTCCTCAAATCATTACGTATTTTGCAATACATGTAATGTAACTTCATAACGTTGCACTCTTTCTATAAGTTATAAATAGCTAGCAAGATAATAATGGTAACGTTACAGTATCTAAGTAATTATTCTAGCTATGTGTAATGCTAAATAAGGTTTGCTAGTACATTATTTCAGCAACATGACAAGCCAGTGAATTAGCAGGTTTCTATTGTTGCTTTGCACAGTGTGTGACATTTTATCTGGATGTTATGCGGCTAGAGCTTTGACACTGAGTCAATGGGCTCCGATGGGCTTGTTTATCGTCATCGGTCTTTTTCCGTTTACCTGTCTTTGTTGTATGAGCAGGTGCCACTCGAGAAATTGGCAGTTTTAGTTGTTTGTCCGCCATTAGCACAGCTGCGCGGCACACCGGCTATCTTGATTTTGAACGACGGTACGCGCTGTGCGAGAGAGGGGGGTGATGATCAGCGCGTACACAAGCATGATTGACACTGCTAAGACACTCCTCCTGGCTCTGATTGGTTGTTTCTTACCGGGAGCGGTGTATTTCTGCAAATGGCAATAGGACCACTGGGAGGAGCCTGGGGAGCTTGATTTTTTCACAGATTATCTGTCTCATATTCTACTGTCAGGACATTATGACAGTTTTAACAAATATGTAAAAAATACATTTTTACAGAAGTTACCAACTGCAGCTTTAATGCACTGTGAAGTAACATTACCAAACAATGAACAGCTGTATTTTTATAAACTAAGATAAACAAAGATTAATAAATACAGTAACAAAAGTATTGCTCATGGTAAGTTCATGTTAGTTATTAGATACATTAACTAATGTTAACAATTCAAACCATATCCTAAAGTTACAAACAAATAATTTACTCTAATTTAAAATAAATAATACTCTGATGTTTAAATCATTTAAAATTAGAATGTAAGTGTGCTTACCCCATTTTTGTTTGTAAGAAAAAAATTGATTAGATTTCATATCGCAATATATATCGCAGAAAAATAAAATATCGCATTGTCATTTTTTCCCAATATCGTGCAGCCCTACTGTGTATTTGTGTTTTTATATGGGGATCATTTTGTTATAATTGCACAAGATAGCTTGTTTTAATATATTTTTTAATGTAATCATTTCACAGTTAATCTTCAAATTAATGTAGAAACAACATAAAGACAGTATATTTTAAATAATTGTTTAATGGCATCTTTTTATGAATGAAGGCCAGTATCACTGATACCAATACTGCTACAGATGTCTTCAATTATTTATTTATTTAAAATTTTAAAGGCAAGGCAAGGCAAGGCAAGTTTATTTATATAGCACATTTCATACACAATGGCAATTCAAAGTGCTTTACATAGAAGAAATTAAAATAATGAAAAGAAATAAGAATAATTAAAACAGTTTAGAAAAATAAAATAAAATACAGTACTTTTAAAAAATAAAAAAGAATATTTATTATGGATCTTTCTTTCAAAGGATTCCCTTAAGACTTAAATCTTTCAACCTTCTTTTAACCTTCAATCTTCTTACGACTTCCATCTATCAACTTTCCTTTAACTTTCTTTTCTCCCTCATTTACTCACACGTTCTTTTCACTTTCTTTAGCACTTTAGCACTGCGTTCACATTCTTTCTCAGACGAAAACTTTAATATCGTCATTTAAATACTGTTCTACTTTCAAACCCACATTAATCACTTTCACATTATCACCTTCTGAGTGGGCATTTACAGTTTCGGGCTAAATGCCCTGCTGACATAGGAGAAATTAAAATAATTAAAAGAAATAAGAATAATTAAAACAGTTTAGAAAAATAGAGTAAAATACAGTACAGTACAAACAGTCGGACGAACAGCGGCACAGTGCTCATTCAGTAAATGCACAGCTAAACAGAAGTGTTTTGAGTCTGGATTTGAATGTGACCACTGTAGGAGCACATCTGATCTCTTCTGGAAGCTGGTTCCAGCTGTGGCTGGCATAATAGCTAAAAGCAGACTCACCATGTTTAGAATGAACCCTTGGTATTTCTAGCTGATATGATCCTAATGATCTGAGTGATCTGTTGGGTTTAAACAAACATTTAAACATTAATTATCGCCATTCAACACTACAGTATAATTGAAAGCTATCAATTTTAACATTTATTTGGTTCCAAAAAATATAACAACTGTTAATTTAAGTTAACTTAAAACAATCCTCACATAAGTCCATAATAAATGTCATATGTAACTGTGCCCTTCCTACCGAACAGGTAGAAAATACACAGAAATTGAATACAGTTATCAAATACTTCAGTCTTCACTGCATAAATTATAAATTAAATATAGGTTAATCCTTATTAAAGCTACAAGCGTTCTTTAGTCAAGAGTAGTGAGTGATTTTCTCTGTTACCTGCATGTGTTTCTTTGATTCTGCTGTCACGGCTGCACACGTGGAGCACGCGTCCCATTTTCTCACAACTCTTTACGTTCCTTTAGGACTTTAACTCATTTAAGACTGTTCTTATGAGGATACTCAACAAAACGGACATTTTGGCATAATTGTGTGTTATTATTCGTTCAAAGGCGCGAAAGAGAACTCGATTCTGGCGCGCGTCTATCTGTGCGCCCTGTGTGTGGAAGGACATTCACAGGCAGCGCGCTCTCTTGTCTTTTCACGCTTGCATGGTTTAAAAGCATTTGCATGAAGAAGAACGTGATCATATAATGTAACGCCAGCCAAAGGATGACAGAAAAAACGGATGCTGCGTGAATTGCGTTAATAACGCGTTGAACTGAAAAACATGAATCGCATGCGTTACCGTTGACAGCACGGACATAACCGGACATGGAAAACGTACGATTTGCACTTTTATTATAAATTTGTGTGCGTAATTTGCAGACCTGCCAACCTGTATGCATTTTGCGTAGCGGATACGCATTTTGACTTCAAAGTACGCTGGTACGATTTGTCACTCTAAACTACGCAAAAACCTGGTAACGCCTCTGTGCACAGTGCACGCGCTGTCCTCAAATCAAGCTACAGCAAAATAAGAAAAGTTCGACCAATCATAGCGCTGGGTTCATTCCCCAAATAGCAAGCGGGGATGATTGACAGATGCGTAAGGCCTATCATTAAAAAGAGACTGAAAATCGACACCAATAAAGATTCCCGCTCGATCCCCCTTCCACTCCCGCGGCCGCCGTCTGACTGATGTTATAAGCGAGGACAGTTCAGTGGTCGCGGTACTTCTGACTCCTGAAGGTAAACGGCTTGGGGTCGATGTGGAAAGTTGATTGTTGAGTTAACTTAATCTTATGGATTCGATGATCACACAGATCGCATGGATTATCTTAAAATACTCCGTTAAGTTATTCATGGTCACTCAGAAAAGAGGAAGACATCATTCAGTCATGCAAATAATAAAATGCTCAAGTAATGCTGAACTATAAATCTTGAAATCGCTATGGCTTAGTGATTATGAAAGTGTTGTGATTTGTGGATTAACGTTAGCCTACTGATAAGCGCGAGTCTGGAGAAACAGGCGTTTATTTATTCATTCATTCTCAGTGTTGAGAAACGTATGTGTTACGTTATTGTCTTAATTATATCTAAAGTAGCCTACCTAATTATGTTACATATTTATTTTGTACGAAAACTAGCGCGTTAGTTACTTATGGATTAAAAAGTACCGTTGTATCAGTGCTGCGCGAGCTCTCTCACAAACACGGACGCGCGCGCGCACACACAGAGAGAGAAGATCATTGTAAAATAAAAATTGACGGGCTAAATTTAAATTTTGTTCTTGCTTGTTTTTTTTTCTGTCAAAAAGCATTTTGTATTATCCATCCCTGCTTTTAAAATTCGTTAAATGACGGACGTTTACTGTTAACACAGCCCTCATTATATGTCGGATTCGGAACTTATACTTTATATTATTTTTAGAATAAGTGATTAAATATGTTTGTATTGGCTAACATTTATTCAGCTAATGCGTGTCCTGTTTAAAATGTGCAATGTTTAAATGCAAAGACAGCACATCACAAATAGAAGCCCTTTTCCCTGTGGTATTTAGTATCATATTTGGATATTGGAAAATAAATAAATTAGCCTTAATATCTTAATTGTACACAATGTTCCTATGTTTTTTTTTGTCTTTTTTTTTTTTTTACTGTGTTCTAGGGGTTTCTTAATTTTAGACTAGTTGACCAGCTATGCAATGCAATTATATAACGCAACCCCCCCACCCCCCACCCCCGTCGTCGATACGCAAAACATTTTTGCAAGGTTGGCAGGTCTGAATTTGTAGTTATTAGAGACATCCGAGATTGATACATCTTCTTTTTCTTTTTTTACACATTTTAGAAATGTAAAAATGTTTGATGGTGTTTTTACACGAAACCCCTGCTCTCCGGTTGGGAAACGCTGGTTTAGAACAGGGGTGTTCAATCCTGGTCCTCCTAGGGACCCACCAATCTGCACTTTCTGTGTCTCTATCTGACAGTCTTAGAACAGTTCTCATCTAATGAGCTGATGAATGCTTGACTTTGATTGGTTGACGAAGATTCTAAGGTGTGCAATTATTTTCAGGGAAACACACTGCAAAAGTAGTTCCAGGCAGGTCTTGACCGCATTACATGTCCATATCACTTCGCCAAATGATTTCAGTTATTTCAAAGGTCCTTACAGCAAATTATTTCCTTGTTTTTTGGAATGATTAGCAGAATAATTGACTCCGGTTCATTGCATTTTTAGAAAATAATGCACACCCGAGGTGTTCGTTGCTGCAAAACGTATTCCAATAATATATACAACTTACAAGTATATTTTTTTTACATTGAAAAAAAAAAAACCATTCAGCATTCAGTAATATGGCTTCTCTGTCATGTGTCTGTTTAACAGTAAAGCCAGGAGTGTGTCCAAGCACAAATCATGAAGCAGCAAAGTGTTTCATGATGGGTTTAGCGCTGTGTGCCGACGACAGTGAGTGTCCCAACAATGAGAAATGCTGCAGCAATGCATGCGGTGGACGTCAGTGTACAGCTCCAGTTACAGGTATAATATAATATAATATAATATAATATAATATTTTATATTATACTACAGGTCTGTTGAATGTTTTAATCTGATTGGTTGACAAAGATTCTAAGGTGTGCAATTATTCTCATGGAAACGCACGGCTAAAGTAGTTTCAGGCAGGTCTTGACCGCATTACCTATGTCCATATCACTTCGCCAAATTATTTCAGTTATTTCAAAGTTCCTTACAGCAACAACAGCAAAAGAACCAAAAGCCCCTGTGAAAAAGATATTCAGTGATATGGCTTCTCTGTCATGTGTCTGTATAACAGCAAACCCAGGAGTGTGTCCAGTCAGAACATATGAACCAGGAAAGTGTGCCTGGATACGTTTCGTGTCGTGTGCCGATGACAGTGACTGTGCCAACAATGAGAAATGCTGCAACAATGGATGTGGACTTCAGTGTATGACTCCAGTTACAGGTATTATATTATATTATATTATATTATATTATATTATATTATATTATATTATATTATATGGCTAAAAAATGGCCCTGGACTTTCTGGCACAGAGCGGCCCACCACAACCCATCCACAACAAATCACACCATAAACCCACCAGCTCATTATGCACAGAGCCATTTTTAACAGCACTTACTAACATAAAAATATAACACAATACAGAAATATAAATGTTTTTTTTTTTTTTTTTTAAATGCTTATTAACATTCATGAATAATTAATATATGTGTCTTTCCTGGTGTATATGGCAACTAGTAAATGCTCTGGTATGGTCTAGAACAGTGTTTTCCATCCTTTTTTCAGTCACGGCACCCTGGAAAGGTCTATTAACTTTTTTCTTTCTTTTTTTTACATCGTAACCATTCGGCAAATATTGATGTATTGTCTCACCGTGTTCAGCTGCTTATCTTAATACCTCAGCTCAGATTCTTCAAGCATTCAAAAGTGTTGTGCTGCTCGGATTCTGTGGACAGTAAATCCAGCCTTCTTCGATTTGATTGGCTATTAACCCTCTGAGGTCTGAGGTGTTTTTGGGGCCCTGGAGGTGTTCTGACATGCTCTGACATTTGTTTTTTTTTCAGTTATTTATAAACATGTTAATGGCAAAAGTGTAAATTCACTCTATATAACACAAACAGGGCTAGCATAATATCTGATCAACATGCTTGTAAATCTTTGTATTTTTAAGAGAATAATGTTTATGCGTGGTTATTTAAAAAAAATTTCAGCAACTTTCTTTTTTTAAGAACACAAAACACATTCTAAATATGTGCCCACAAGCCTCTTGACTAATATATGTTGTCGTTTCTAGTTCTGGCTTCAAAATGATGTGAAATTCATCCTGCCTGATCGTTCTCTTAAAACAATACATTGATTTAAACATTGGAAAACAGTTTTTTTTGTCAGAAGAGGTTTATGCGTGGGAGGGGTAATCGCTCATCAATATTAATGAGATTCAGACCAGGGGTGTGACATAGACACTCCCCCAATGACTAATGGGCCATCAAGAGAGGCAGCCTGAACAAAGAGGAGATTCAAAGGTTTTGTTTTTCACTGTTTTATTGTAATTCCTCTATGAGGAGGAACTAAATGTTTTAAATTTGCAATGTTTTAAACTCAGCTGTGGTCCAGGTTCCCGTGCAGGCAGGAATCTCAGAGTCTGTGGAACCATATCAATGTCAGTCTCTGTTTTCCATGACAGAGTAGACTGCTTGTTGCTTGTCTGAATGTTTGTCTTGGCCCTCTTTGCAACAGGTGTCTGATGATCACCATCACCTTTATAGCTGTAAAACAAACAAACAACTGTGAGCATGTTTATTACACAAAATATAACAACTGCATTTCAATCATTATAAGTAACATTGGCCAGATGCAAAGCCATACAGACACATAATGTTTGTATGGACTATGTAAAACCAGAATATGTAAACAGAATTATACTAATATCTGAAAGAAAGGGAATAAGTGTACTTACTTTTCAGTTGTTCTCAAAACTGAACGACACCTGTCGCGTGCCCTCCCAGTGCGCGTTGCAGGTGAGGGTGAGAGTGATGCTACCACATTCCTATAAAAATAATAATATTAATATTAATAAAGGTTGAACAAAGTACTATGCCAGCACATGCATAACTGATGGACAGTCAGCATTTTGGTAAAACAACAAAAATAAGCTCTTTTATACTAACATTACCAATCACTAATTGTAATATTGTGCATACATAACAAGTATATAAACAAAATTGGTCTAACATCTGTAAAATAGTGGGTAAATATGTACTTACTCCTTCTGATTTCTGTCTGTGTTGCTGCGTGCCCTCTTAGTGCGAGTTGCAGTGAGAGGTGAGAGTGAGCAGCCTACATCATTCCTTTCAAAAAAAAGTTGAAAACTATTATTATCATATAGAGTACTATTCCAGCACATGCACAACTGATGGGCATTAGCATGCTGATAAGATAGATTATCAACCAACCTCCAAAAATAAATAAACTCATACAGGCTCATATTGTAATAAGTATATAAACAAAATTGCACAAACATTGGTAAATATGTACTTACTCTTTCTGACGTTCAACTGTGTTGCTGCGCGCCCTCCGAGTTGCAGATGAAGGAGATGCTACATTCCTGTTTTAAAAAAAGTTGAAAACTATTATAACATAAATATTTCAAAGTATATTACCATTAGTCTATATGAATAAATGATGCAAATAATTGTAGACACGTGCTGTAGGCATATATTGTGTGTAATGGGCCATTACGGAGATAGCACAACGCAAACATTAACACATTTGCAATTCATCAGCTGGGCATATTTACACATTTCAGCACATACACACATTTGCAATAGATATTTGCAAGCACTCTTCATTTAAATATAAATTACTCTGAATGGAAAGTATGGAAATGGTCCAACCAGTAAAATCTGTAGCCTACGTTTATTTAAAATAGCTTGTCGACTAATTTCTCTGTACTGTAGGCTAATTGGCCTACGTGTTGTAGCCTAGTCATTAAAATTAAATAAAACAATTTAGTTCATATTTAGGTTTAAATAAAATCTTTTTTTTTTTATTTCATTTATGTTGATTATATGAAAAGTGAAAAGCATGAGTCAGATCATGCGCAATCGCGAGACAAATGGAGTGGGCAGAGAAGATTTTGACCATTTCATTAAGTTTATTTTTTGTATAAAGCCTTTCTTTAAAGTGAATTTCGTTTTATATTAATTGTATCTTAATTTTAATAGTTGTTTCATCAACCAAATGCCTGTATTTAAAACATAAGAATTAAAAATAGCAGGAACTGGAGGCCTCATAAATGAACCCAAACTCATAAGCTTTGCCTAAAATACCAGAGAAATATATAGAAAGCTCGAAATGTGTTATTTTAAACAAAACTATTAAAAACGAAAGAAAACAGACTGCATGAAGCCTCTCTCCTACTTTATAAAGCATAGCCTAGACAATTTAAATATAATTACTCTGAATGACAAGTATGGAAATGGTCCAACCAGTAAAATATGTAGCCTACGTTTATACAAAATAGCTTGTCAACTAATGCAAGTAAATTTAAAAAGACTTACTCATCCGAAATATTATCCACGCCTGGATCAAGTCGCTCTTCAAAAAAACGTTCGTTGTCAGAGTCCTGTTCTTCTTCTGAGGAAAAAGTGAACTCTTCATTGCTATCCAGGACGAGCTGAAGGGCTGTGTGTCATCTTCCAACGGCGCAGGAAAGTGAGTGAAAGAAACTTGCTGGTTTTAAGGCATTTCAGGGGGCTTTTTACCTTATTTTGCATAGATCACCTCAGCACATTATCTTATGAATAGCGCGCTCTGCGAGTGGGTGTGAACTCATTTCAGGGGGCGTTTACCTTATTTGGCATATCACCTCAGCAGAGTGAGAGTGAGAGACAGAGTGAGCTGAAACGCACCCTGTTTATTTTATTTATTTAAAAATAAAAACAAGGTTTTGATGTTAATGTGAGTGTACACAAAAAAAAGAAGACCCTCTATAGTTTATAATCATGTATTTATTTTATTTATATGACCATAAATGACGGATTTTTTTAAGTTTATGTTGCTGCTATGTGAAAAAAATCCAGCAAAACGCGTGGGCGCGTTTCTCGACCTCAGAGGGTTAAACATTTCGACATTGACGAGCCGCTGCACTGAGACTGAGCACGCTAAATTTTTGACACAAGTGGGCCATTCGTCTGGGCTGACGGAAAGATAGGCTATGTACATTTTCTATAATTTGTTCTTTATATATATTTACGTAGCAATGGACCAAACCAAGTTGTACGGCCCACCGGGAAAAGGCCAGGTGAACCAGATGCCCAGTCTGCCCCAGCCAGGAGTGTGTCCAAGCAGAAAATATAAACCAGAAATGTGTGCCCGGATAACTTTCGTGTCGTGTGCCGATGACAGTGACTGTGCCAACAATGAGAAATGCTGCAACAATGGATGTGGACTTAAGTGTATGGCTCCAGTTACAGGTATTTTTATATTATATTATCTATACTATAGCCTACTACATTACATTACAACATTACATTACATAACACTATGGGGCTGTAGAATGCTTGAATCTGATTGGTCCATATCACTTCGCCAAATGATTTCAGTTATTTCAAAGGTCCTTACAGCAACAACAGCAAAAGAACCAAAACCCACGACGACACTGACCAAGCAAATAAATATAGTAAACCATAGGATAAAAACAACAAATTATTTCCATATCTTTTTGGAAATACTGTAATTTTAAAGCAGAATAATTGACTCCGGTCTGTTGAATTATTAGAAAATAATGCACACTCAAGGTGTTTCTTGCTTTAGATCAGAAACAGTTTTAGATCAGAAATGGCTTGTGAGGTTCAAAAATAATTTAAGAAACAGCAAGTTACACTGAATAAAACATTTTAAAGTAGAAAGACTGAAATAGTTCTTTTGTAAAACGTATTCCAATATTATAAACAACTTCCAAAAACCTTTTTTTACAGTGAAAACTTCATTCAGCATTCAGTGATTTGGCTTCTCTGTCATGTGTCTATATAACAGCAAACCCAGGAGTGTGTCCAATCACAACATATGAACCAGGAATGTGTGCCCGGATAAGTTTCGTGTCGTGTGCCGATGACAGTGACTGTGCCAACAATGAGAAATGCTGCAACAATGGATGTGGACTTCAGTGTATGACTCCAGTTACAGGTGTTTTTTATATTATATTATATTATATTATATTATATTATAAGGCTAAAAAGTGGCACTGGACTTTCTGGCACAGAGCGGCCCACCACAACCCGTCCACATCAAATCACACCATAAACCCACCAGCTCATTATGCACAGAGCAATTTTTAACAGCACTTACTAACATAAAAATATAACACAATACTAGGGGTGTAACGATACACAAAACTGACGGTTCGGTACGTCCCACGGTTTTGACGTCTCGGTTCGGTTCGGTTCGGTTCATTTAGGTGGAGTGGGGGGTTTAGAAAGCTAAAATTGTTTTTGTTTTTAAACAGATAATTTAATTAACAAATTGTGTCCTTGTCTTTAAATTAATTCAATTACAAGTAAACGTTTCGCAAGGATAAAACTAATTATCTGCTAATGCTGTAAACTATATAGGAGCCCTTACTTGCACATTACTATAACATTAAAGCTTAACAACAGAGCCAAGACTTTTAGCCTAAATTCAGTTGCTATTTATTTTTAGATATAATAATAATCAACACTCAAGTAACAAATTGTATGAAAACATGTAAACTGCACATAAGGCAGTTTTTACATTAACATATGTTTTTACTCTAATTTATTATTGAAATATAATAATTTACACAGTTGCTGTCATTTTCATGACAGATATTTTAAACATACATAAAATAATCAAGATGTCATTAACAGGTTAAGTAAAATATAATATATAGGCTAATATAGTGCATTTATTTAGTGAAAGAGTTCATTTCCTTAGCAAACCAACAAGCTGTGGACACTGAATGACTTGCCTGAGGTAAATAAAGCTATGTGAAAAAAGAAGCGTTTTATTGACATATTTCCGCTGTTGAAACACTGACTGAGCGATTACACGAGTTATGATGCCTTTCAGTAAGTATACTGTATCTTTCAACATACCTTCAGGTGTCCATTCATGTTTATTCTGTAACTGAGGAAGAGAATCGCGTTTACTCGCGCTCCGCGCTGCCGCTTGAAATGAGGAGCCTAGTAGCCTACGGTGATCTGTCACGCCACATCAAAGAGCGCCAAAACGACATTTAATGTTTGAATTTCGTCATCAAATAGACAGAATTTGAAAGATTACACCTTGCTTATTATCGAATGTAACAAAACACTGAGCTTATTGCGATTAAATGTGGTTAATGGTGGTTAGGCAACGCTGTATTCGTTGTGTACACATAAGACATGAGGTCCAATGAGCCGGGACAGCAGGGGGCGGGGCAGCAGGGGGCGGGGCGGGCGTGTTCGGTACGCCATGAGAGTATCGCGATTCGTATCGTGGGTGGTGTATCGCGGTTTTTCGGTTCGGTTCGAATATCGTTACACCCCTACACAATACAGAAATATAAATGCTATTTTTTTATTTTTATTGAAATGCTTATTAACATTAATGAATAATGACTAATACATTTGTTTTTCCTGGTGTATATGGCAACTAGTAAATGCTCTGGTATGGTCTAGAACAGTGTTTCCCATCCTAAAAAAAAACATTTGTGGCACCCTCCACTACTGTTGTCACGATACTACTTTGATACGATACCTTGAAATGTATCAATTTTCAATATCACAGGGAAGAACCGCCTACTGTCATATAGATATTTTTTATATTATCTAAAAAAATGTGTCCATCCATTGAAAGTCTAAGAATTTCTTTTGAAGAGATCACTTTATATGATGACATATTTGATTATGGCTTTTATTCATATATAAACATTGTTCAATTACCATTGCAAATCTCACCTAAATGTTTGTTTACTGTGTATTAGGGCTGCACGATGTGTCGTTTAAGCATCGATATCGCGATGTACGAATCCACGATAGTCACATCGCAGGATGTGCGATGTAGGCTGTCGTAGTTGATCCGTTATTCATTAACCGTACGGGCCAGCTGCTCCCCGGCCCTTGACGCATGTGATTCGCGGATTAATTGCACAGCTTAACCATCATAGAGTGAAAGTTTATCATTTGCATGTGTTTTCAAGTCCTGTCAGTTTAACCGGGCGCATATAAGAACGAGCAGAGATGAGAGCGAGAGAGCCCCGGCAGCGCGCGCGCTCACCTTCACCGTCTTCAAACAACACGAGCGCTGTCTTGCTCTCTCTCTCCCTCGCGCATATTAATTAAAATCAATTGACACGATGATGTCGAACAAAAAAAACAACAACTTTCCAGTGATGAAATGTTTTCTGTGTTGACAAATCTTGTGCGATATCCTAAACTGCTGAGATAAACACAGCGCGTGCCGTAGACTACACGTCCGATTCGCGAACTAATGATTCCTTTGAACCGATTCAATTTAATGAATGGTTTAAACAACTGACCTGTCCAACACTGAACTCACGAGACGTCTGAATTGGTGTATAAAAAAATCTGTAACACTTTACAATAATGTTCTATTTATTAAACTATTTAACTACATTAGTTAACATTTACTATTAGTAAACTGCACTTCTACAACATTGTTAATTTCAACATTTAGGCTATAGCCTACATTATTGAAATCAAAAGTTGTACAGTATTTGTTAACATAGTTAAAGGTTGGGTAGGTAGGAATTGTCTAAAAAACTTATTTTCCAAATTTGTTTAAACTTTATTTATATATCAATACATAATTAAAATGTAAGTACTCTGAAAAAGAAAGTATAAAAATCGAGTGTCTGTAGACCTCTCACGACTGTTTTAAAGACAGCTCATTATTTCCATTCACTCCACCCCCTCCCTTCTGGGCTCCTTCCAAAGCCACGCCCCCAAAACACATGAACGCGCGACTCCGGCTAGTAAACATGCAGGGACACTGATGACGGCGGATAAACAGTTATCGCACATTCACTGGTAGGGACGAAACATTAACAATATGCTTTACATTGACTATGGCCTGCCCATACTTTGACTACAAACTTGGTCCTCAAATCATTACGTATTTTGCAATACATGTAATGTAACTTCATAACGTTGCACTCTTTCTATAAGTTATAAATAGCTAGCAAGATAATAATGGTAACGTTACAGTATCTAAGTAATTATTCTAGCTATGTGTAATGCTAAATAAGGTTTGCTAGTACATTATTTCAGCAACATGACAAGCCAGTGAATTAGCAGGTTTCTATTGTTGCTTTGCACAGTGTGTGACATTTTATCTGTATGTTATGCGGCTAGAGCTTTGACACTGAGTCAATGGGCTCCGATGGGCTTGTTTATCGTCATCGGTCTTTTTCCGTTTACCTGTCTTTGTTGTATGAGCAGGTGCCACTCGAGAAATTGGCAGTTTTAGTTGTTTGTCCGCCATTAGCACAGCTGCGCGGCACACCGGCTATCTTGATTTTGAACGACGGTACGCGCTGTGTGAGAGAGGGGGGTGATGATCAGCGCGTACACAAGCATGATTGACACTGCTAAGACACTCCTCCTGGCTCTGATTGGTTGTTTCTTACCGGGAGCGGTGTATTTCTGCAAATGGCAATAGGACCACTGGGAGGAGCCTGGGGAGCTTGATTTTTTCACAGATTATCTGTCTCATATTCTACTGTCAGGACATTATGACAGTTTTAACAAATATGTAAAAAATACATTTTTACAGAAGTTACCAACTGCAGCTTTAATGCACTGTGAAGTAACATTACCAAACAATGAACAGCTGTATTTTTATAAACTAAGATAAACAAAGATTAATAAATACAGTAACAAAAGTATTGCTCATGGTAAGTTCATGTTAGTTATTAGATACATTAACTAATGTTAACAATTCAAACCATATCCTAAAGTTACAAACAAATAATTTACTCTAATTTAAAATAAATAATACTCTGATGTTTAAATCATTTAAAATTAGAATGTAAGTGTGCTTACCCCATTTTTGTTTGTAAGAAAAAAATAGATTAGATTTCATATCGCAATATATATCGCAGAAAAATAAAATATCGCATTGTCATTTTTTCCCAATATCGTGCAGCCCTACTGTGTATTTGTGTTTTTATATGGGGATCATTTTGTTATAATTGCACAAGATAGCTTGTTTTAATATATTTTTTAATGTAATCATTTCACAGTTAATCTTCAAATTAATGTAGAAACAACATAAAGACAGTATATTTTAAATAATTGTTTAATGGCATCTTTTTATGAATGAAGGCCAGTATCACTGATACCAATACTGCTACAGATGTCTTCAATTATTTATTTATTTAAAATTTTAAACATTAATTATCGCCATTCAACACTACAGTATAATTGAAAGCTATCAATTTTAACATTTATTTGGTTCCAAAAAATATAACAACTGTTAATTTAAGTTAACTTAAAACAATCCTCACATAAGTTCATAATAAATGTCATATGTAACTGTGCCCTTCCTACCTAACAGGTAGAAAATACACAGAAATTGAATACAGTTATCAAATACTTCAGTCTTCACTGCATAAATTATAAATTAAATATAGGTTAATCCTTATTAAAGCTACAAGCGTTCTTTAGTCAAGAGTAGTGAGTGATTTTCTCTGTTACCTGCATGTGTTTCTTTGATTCTGCTGTCACGGCTGCACACGTGGAGCACGCGTCCCATTTTCTCACAACTCTTTACGTTCCTTTAGGACTTTAACTAATTTAAGACTGCTCTTATGAGGATACTCAACAAAACGGACATTTTGGCATAATTGTGTGTTATTATTCGTTCAAAGGCGCGAAAGAGAACTCGATTCTGGCGCGCGTCTATCTGTGCGCCCTGTGTGTGGAAGGACATTCACAGGCAGCGCGCTCTCTTGTCTTTTCACGCTTGCATGGTTTAAAAGCATTTGCATGAAGAAGAACGTGATCATATAATGTAACGCCAGCCAAAGGATGACAGAAAAAACGGATGCTGCGTGAATTGCGTTAATAACGCGTTGAACTGAAAAACATGAATCGCATGCGTTACCGTTGACAGCACGGACATAACCGGACATGGAAAACGTACGATTTGCACTTTTATTATAAATTTGTGTGCGTAATTTGCAGACCTGCCAACCTGTATGCATTTTGCGTAGCGGATACGCATTTTGACTTCAAAGTACGCTGGTACGATTTGTCACTCTAAACTACGCAAAAACCTGGTAACGCCTCTGTGCACAGTGCACGCGCTGTCCTCAAATCAAGCTACAGCAAAATAAGAAAAGTTCGACCAATCATAGCGCTGGGTTCATTCCCCAAATAGCAAGCGGGGATGATTGACAGATGCGTAAGGCCTATCATTAAAAAGAGACTGAAAATCGACACCAATAAAGATTCCCGCTCGATCCCCCTTCCACTCCCGCGGCCGCCGTCTGACTGATGTTATAAGCGAGGACAGTACAGTGGTCGCGGTACTTCTGACTCCTGAAGGTAAACGGCTTGGGGTCGATGTGGAAAGTTGATTGTTGAGTTAACTTAATCTTATGGATTCGATGATCACACAGATCGCATGGATTATCTTAAAATACTCCGTTAAGTTATTCATGGTCACTCAGAAAAGAGGAAGACATCATTCAGTCATGCAAATAATAAAATGCTCAAGTAATGCTGAACTATAAATCTTGAAATCGCTATGGCTTAGTGATTATGAAAGTGTTGTGATTTGTGGATTAACGTTAGCCTACTGATAAGCGCGAGTCTGGAGAAACAGGCGTTTATTTATTCATTCATTCTCAGTGTTGAGAAACGTATGTGTTACGTTATTGTCTTAATTATATCTAAAGTAGCCTACCTAATTATGTTACATATTTATTTTGTACGAAAACTAGCGCGTTAGTTACTTATGGATTAAAAAGTACCGTTGTATCAGTGCTGCGCGAGCTCTCTCACAAACACGGACGCGCGCGCGCACACACAGAGAGAGAAGATCATTGTAAAATAAAAATTGACGGGCTAAATTTAAATTTTGTTCTTGCTTGTTTTTTTTTCTGTCAAAAAGCATTTTGTATTATCCATCCCTGCTTTTAAAATTCGTTAAATGACGGACGTTTACTGTTAACACAGCCCTCATTATATGTCGGATTCGGAACTTATACTTTATATTATTTTTAGAATAAGTGATTAAATATGTTTGTATTGGCTAACATTTATTCAGCTAATGCGTGTCCTGTTTAAAATGTGCAATGTTTAAATGCAAAGACAGCACGTCACAAATAGAAGCCCTTTTCCCTGTGGTATTTAGTATCATATTTGGATATTGGAAAATAAATAAATTAGCCTTAATATCTTAATTGTACACAATGTTCCTATGTTTTTTTTAATCTTTTTTTTTTTTTACTGTGTTCTAGGGGTTTCTTAATTTTAGACTAGTTGACCAGCTATGCAATGCAATTATATAACGCAACCCCCCCCACCCCCCACCCCCGTCGTCGATACGCAAAACATTTTTGCAAGGTTGGCAGGTCTGAATTTGTAGTTATTAGAGACATCCGAGATTGATACATCTTCTTTTTCTTTTTTTTACACATTTTAGAAATGTAAAAATGTTTGATGGTGTTTTTACACGAAACCCCTGCTCTCCGGTTGGGAAACGCTGGTTTAGAACAGGGGTGTTCAATCCTGGTCCTCCTAGGGACCCACCAATCTGCACTTTCTGTGTCTCTATCTGACAGTCTTAGAACAGTTCTCATCTAATGAGCTGATGAATGCTTGACTTTGATTGGTTGACGAAGATTCTAAGGTGTGTAATTATTTTCAGGGAAACACACTGCAAAAGTAGTTCCAGGCAGGTCTTGACCGCATTACATGTCCATATCACTTCGCCAAATGATTTCAGTTATTTCAAAGGTCCTTACAGCAAATTATTTCCTTGTTTTTTGGAATGATTAGCAGAATAATTGACTCCGGTTCATTGCATTTTTAGAAAATAATGCACACCCGAGGTGTTCGTTGCTGCAAAACGTATTCCAATAATATATACAACTTACAAGTATATTTTTTTTACATTGAAAAAAAAAAACCATTCAGTAATATGGCTTCTCTGTCATGTGTCTGTTTAACAGTAAAGCCAGGAGTGTGTCCAAGCACAAATCATGAAGCAGCAAAGTGTTTCATGATGGGTTTAGCGCTGTGTGCCGACGACAGTGAGTGTCCCAACAATGAGAAATGCTGCAGCAATGCATGCGGTGGACGTCAGTGTACAGCTCCAGTTACAGGTATAATATAATATAATATAATATAATATAATATAATATAATATAATATAATATAATATAATTAGGGCTGTCAAAGTTAGCGCGTTAATAACGCGTTAACGCAAAATGATATTAACGGCACTATTTTTTTTAACGCTCGATTAACGCAGCGCGTATTTTCTGTTTGACCCGTGGCCCAAAACCTAGTTGTAGAAATGGAGATACACAGTGTTGCCAACTTAGCGACATTGCAGACCCATTTAGCGATTTTTTTTCCCTTCAACAAAGCGCCCAAACCTTATTTAGTTTCTGATAATCTACCGGTACCGCCGGTACTGCTCACCCAGCACGCGCGCGCGCCTCTCTCTCTCTCGCTCTCTCTCTGCGTCTCGCGCTGGAGAGAGGAGCAGCGCTTTAATTCAGTTAAACACAGATATGATTTTGCTTCTCTAATTTTACATGCAAGTATAGCCGAAATCGCAAAACAGATATTGTCTTTATCTTATCTGTATTTGATTGCATCAGACGACGGCTCGATTATCAGGATTTTTGTGCAGATTAACGTCTTGGAAGGGAGAGCTGGTTATGTCTTAATGGGTCGCGTTTCAGTCACCATTTCATATTCATTCCGTTGTTTGACAACAGAAACAGTAAAATATACCAATGAAAACAGTTTTATTGAGAATTTAGCTTCATCAAAATGGGCACAGAGAGAGACAAACTATAATGTAGCCTAATAATAAATAATAAATTTACATTTAGCATTTTCAGAAGAGCTGCCCTGTCATGCAAAAATGCATTAATTGCTCAGTGCAAAGAAAGAGAAGTAATGGGAACCTGGTATTTCTTTGTTCTTTCTACATGTGTCTAATAGACATGAACAAGTTCTTTGAAAAACATCTATGACCTTTGAAACATGTCTCATCTTCATGCTCTATGTTGACTATGGTTTCAATAATAAACATACATTTGCATAAAGCATCCATATTTATCCATGCCCACGTTGATTAGAGTATTACAAACTTGAAAAGTATTAATTTAAGTTACATTTAGAACAAATAAAAAAATGTGCGATTAATCACGAGTTAACTCATGACAATCATGCGATTAATCGATTAAAATTTTTAATCGATTGACAGCCCTAAATATAATATTTTATATTATACTACAGGTCTGTTGAATGTTTTAATCTGATTGGTTGACAAAGATTCTAAGGTGTGCAATTATTCTCATGGAAACGCACGGCTAAAGTAGTTTCAGGCAGGTCTTGACCGCATTACCTATGTCCATATCACTTCGCCAAATTATTTCAGTTATTTCAAAGTTCCTTACAGCAACAACAGCAAAAGAACCAAAAGCCCCTGTGAAAAAGATATTCAGTGATATGGCTTCTCTGTCATGTGTCTGTATAACAGCAAACCCAGGAGTGTGTCCAGTCAGAACATATGAACCAGGAAAGTGTGCCTGGATACGTTTCGTGTCGTGTGCCGATGACAGTGACTGTGCCAACAATGAGAAATGCTGCAACAATGGGTGTGGACTTCAGTGTATGACTCCAGTTACAGGTATTATATTATATTATATTATATTATATGGCTAAAAAATGGCCCTGGACTTTCTGGCACAGAGCGGCCCACCACAACCCGTCCACAACAAATCACACCATAAACCCACCAGCTCATTATGCACAGAGCTATTTTTAACAGCACTTACTAACATAAAAATATAACACAATACAGAAATATAAATGGTATTTTTTTTTTTTTTTTTATGCTTATTAACATTCATGAATAATTAATATATGTGTCTTTCCTGGTGTATATGGCAACTAGTAAATGCTCTGGTATGGTCTAGAACAGTGTTTTCCATCCTTTTTTCAGTCACGGCACCCTGGAAAGGTCTATTAACTTTTTTCTTTCTTTTTTTTACATCGTAACCATTCGGCAAATATTGATGTATTGTCTCACCGTGTTCAGCTGCTTATCTTAATACCTCAGCTCAGATTCTTCAAGCATTCAAAAGTGTTGCGCTGCTCGGATTCTGTGGACAGTAAATCCAGCCTTCTTCGATTTGATTGGCTATTAAACATTTCGACATTGACGAGCCGCTGCACTGAGACTGAGCACGCTAAATTTTTGACACAAGTGGGCCATTCGTCTGGGCTGACGGAAAGATAGGCTATGTACATTTTCTATAATTTGTTCTTTATATATATTTACGTAGCAATGGACCAAACCAAGTTGTACGGCCCACCGGGAAAAGGCCAGGTGAACCAGATGCCCAGTCTGCCCCAGCCAGGAGTGTGTCCAAGCAGAAAATATAAACCAGAAATGTGTGCCCGGATAACTTTCGTGTCGTGTGCCGATGACAGTGACTGTGCCAACAATGAGAAATGCTGCAACAATGGATGTGGACTTAAGTGTATGGCTCCAGTTACAGGTATTTTTATATTATATTATCTATACTATAGCCTACTACATTACATTACAACATTACATTACATAACACTATGGGGCTGTAGAATGCTTGAATCTGATTGGTCCATATCACTTCGCCAAATGATTTCAGTTATTTCAAAGGTCCTTACAGCAACAACAGCAAAAGAACCAAAACCCACGACGACACTGACCAAGCAAATAAATATAGTAAACCATAGGATAAAAACAACAAATTATTTCCATATCTTTTTGGAAATACTGTAATTTTAAAGCAGAATAATTGACTCCGGTCTGTTGAATTATTAGAAAATAATGCACACTCAAGGTGTTTCTTGCTTTAGATCAGAAACAGTTTTAGATCAGAAATGGCTTGTGAAGTTCAAAAATAATTTAAGAAACAGCAAGTTACACTGAATAAAACATTTTAAAGTAGAAAGACTGAAATAGTTCTTTTGTAAAACGTATTCCAATATTATAAACAACTTCCAAAAACCTTTTTTTACAGTGAAAACTTCATTCAGCATTCAGTGATTTGGCTTCTCTGTCATGTGTCTATATAACAGCAAACCCAGGAGTGTGTCCAATCACAACATATGAACCAGGAATGTGTGCCCGGATAAGTTTCGTGTCGTGTGCCGATGACAGTGACTGTGCCAACAATGAGAAATGCTGCAACAATGGATGTGGACTTCAGTGTATAACTCCAGTTACAGGTATTTTTTATATTATATTATATTATATTACATTATAAGGCTAAAAAGTGGCACTGGACTTTCTGGCACAGAGCGGCCCACCACAACCGGTCCACATCAAATCACACCATAAACCCACCAGCTCATTATGCACAGAGCAATTTTTAACAGCTCTTACTAACATAAAAATATAACACAATACAGAAATATAAATGTTATTTTTTTATTTTTATTGAAATGCTTATTAACATTAATGAATAATGATTAATAAATATGTCTTTCCTGGTGTATATGGCAACTAGTAAATGCTCTGGTATGGTCTAGAACAGTGTTTCCCAACCTTTTTTCAGTCACGGCACCCTTTGAATAAAAAAAAAAATTGTGGCACCCTCCACTACTGTTGTCACGACACTACTTTGATACGATACCTTGAAATGTATCAATTTTCAATATCACAGGGAAGAACCGCCTATTGTCATATTAGTGCTGCACGATTAATCGTATCGCAATCGCGATGTCAAGCCTACGCGATTATATGACGCAAAATGCTGCGATTTTATATTAAATAAACAAATTAGCGCCGTTAACGCACTTATTAATGCAAATGCTTTTAAACCATTCATGCGCGATAAGACATAAAAGAACGAGCTGCCTGTGAATGTCCTCCTGACACACACACACACACACACACACACACACACACACACACACACAGATAGACGCGCGCCAGTATAAAGTTCTCTTTCGCGGTAGAACGAACAACACACATGTATGCCAAAATGAACGCGCTGCCTGTGAATGTCCTGACTGTGACACACAGGAAGACTCGCGCTAATATCGTGCGTGCGCACAATACAGCATGACAGAATACAGTTCTCTTTCGAGCTTGAACGAACAATAACACACACAATTATGCCAAAATGTCTTTTTGTCGAGTGTCTTCATAACATAAGAGTAGTCTTATGATGAACATGAAGAGTTGTGATGACTCGTGAAAGAATGAGGCGCGTGTGAGATCTGCGTCTCTGACAGCGGCTGGTCTTAAAGGGACAGTACACAGTAGCCACTAATTATATCCGTCGCTAAAGTTATTCTTTTTTATTTTTCTATATATTTTATTTTTCTTTACCCCTGACATGTATGGTTATATGTACTCTTGTATGTAAATTATGTTTTGTTCTTGTTAAAATGCAATAAAAAAAAATATCTGTCCTAAAGTTAATCAAAGAACAAAGGGAACAGAGAAAAACACTCACTGCTCTTGACTAAAGAACTTTTTTCTTTAGGCTGATTATCACTAATCTGTGTGTGCATTTATTTTCCTTGAGAACCAAGCAAGTTGACTCATGAAACCATTTGTTTATTATATCGCAATCGCAATATTGACCTCTATTATCGCAATATGACATTTTCCCCAAATCGTGCAGCCCTATGTCATATAGATATTTTTAATATTATCTAAAAAAAATTGTCCATCCATTGAAAGTCTAAGAATTTCTTCTGAAGAGATCACTTTATATGATGACATATTTGATTATGGCTTTTATTCATATATAAACATTGTTCAATTACCATTGCAAATCTCACCTAAATGTTTGTTTACGGTGTATTTGTGTTTTTATATGGGGATCATTTTGTTATAATTGCACAAGATAGCTTGTTTTAATATATTTTTTTATGTAATCATTTCACAGTTAATCTTAAAATTAAAGTAGAAACAACATAAAGACAGTATATTTCAAATAATTGTTTAATGGCATCTTTTTATGAATGAAGGCCAGTATCACTGATACCAATACTGCAACCGATGTCTTCAATTATTTATTTATTTTCAATTTTAAACATTAATTATCGCCATTCAACACTACAGTATAATTGAAAGCTATCAATTTTAACATTTGGCTCCAAAAAATATAACAACTGTTAATTTAAGTGAACTTAAAACAATCCTCACATAAGCCCATAATAAATGTCATATTTAACTGTGCCCTTCCTACCTAACAGGTACACTCTAAAAAGAGATGTGTTAAAAAACACCACACGGCATGTGTTGATGGTATTTTGACACATGTTGTGTATATTTTTAACACACAATGTGTGTTAAAAGGTAACTCTGGATATAATAGCACTGGGTGGAGGGCAGTTTGTGTTTATGAAAAAAATTATAGGTATATTTGATATGGTATCCCATAAAATGCTCTAAAATAAATAAAGCAATACATTCAAATAAATAAATCAAATCTTAATTCATGAAAACTTAAAGATTAACGGGTGTTTTTTTGCAGCCAATCACATCATGCCTCTTTTTCAATGTCTTTTTCAAATGCTGCTTTCACTTTTTATTAATAACCAGATTGACTTTATTTCTGTCAGATGTCTACAGAAGCTCTTATTGAGAATTAACAGGTTTTGGTGTTGGCGATTCATTGAATGTTTCATTTAAAGTCACCAGAATCGTGATTAGTGTCAGCTTTATTTGGGCTCTTGACCCTTGACTCGTTAACATTAGTTTTCTCTGATTGCTGTAAATGTGTATTTATTTTAACACATTAGAAACCGCAGAAATAATCATGAGGAAAGTATGCTCAGATGATAATATTATCATCATGGCCATGTAAGATTGATAAACTCAGCAAGAGTTTAATATCTGAAATATGAGTGTAATATATTAAAGATGATTTTGAAAAAGATTAGCATATTGCAATTAGCTTAAAATTAATTTTTAAATACACAGTAGGGCTGTGCGATATAGCTAAAAAAATTATCACGATATAATGTTTCATATCGTTCAGTATCGATAATTATTGAAATTTTTTTAGAACCTTTTTTTTTTAGACAAGTAGAATAGTTTGGATTTAAACCACTGTTTTTTATTTTATTTATCCACATTAAAGGGTTAGTTCACCCAAAAATGAAAATTCTGTCAGTAATTACTCACCCTCATGTTGTTCCAATCATGTAAGACTTTCGTTCATCTTCGGATCACAAATTAAGATATTTTTGATTAAATCTGAGAGCTATCTCACTCCTCCATAGGCTTCCAGAGGGACCGAAACTCGCCGGCCCAGAAAGTCAGTGAAGAAAATGTTGAAATAGTCCAAGTGACTACAGTGGCTCTACATTAAGTTTATCATGCGACGACAATACTTTTTGTGCGAAAAAACAACAAAAATAACGACTTTATTCAACTATTAGTGTTCTTCAATGTGGGCCTCTGACGAGAGTTCACGGGAGCGCCACGACGCATGCGCGAGAACTGAGATTACGGCGTTCTTCTTCTACTACTACTTGTTACTGGCTGCTCACTCCTTAGGAGTATTATCGCCATCTACTGTACAAGATGACGTCCCGACATTGCCGGGAGCGCAAAACGGTCTGTTTACAAGCAGCTGAAGACGCGCGCTGTATGTAAAACTGTATTCGTAAATACAGATTCTCGCAGATTTCGATGTAGATGAAGATTCGATTTTTTTTTTAACCAACCATACTTATTTGAACCAGAATACACAGACATTGAACTACAAGAGATGGAAGATGCTGCAACACAACCGCAGTCTGCTTCTGAAAGACAGAGAGCATTGGACAGCTAATGGGTAAATGTAATCAGTGCCAAGCGATGCCTACTGAGGCCATCCTTAAAAATATTTTGGTTTGCCGTAACAGCCAAAAAGGGGTCGGTTGGTCGGTCTATATATAGCCTATATTCTTTCTTCTTTTTTTTTAAAGATTCAATGTAGAGTTTTGGTTCATTTAAGAGACGAGCGCGCGGGCGCCTCCATGTCCTGATTATATTGCCTGCATGCTACAATTAATACAAAACGAAATTCACTTTTAAGAAAGGCTTTCTACAAAAAGCCTACAGTAGCCTACAGAGAAATTTAATGTCGGAGCGTCTTGCAGGTGAGCATGTGGGGGGAGAGATACGATTTTCGATCAATCATCAAATATTATATTATTTTGCTTTTGTAAAACTGTATTCGTAATGTATGTAACTGTATGTCCCAATCGATGCAGCACACGCTCTCCTGTTCAGGCCATCCTTAAAAATAGTCTTGTTTGCCATAACCCGACCGACCCTGTCAATTTAGGACCGACCCAATTAATAATTTTTTTTACCCTTTTGGACTAAAAAAGTCCCCTTTGGTTTTTAAGTTGATAAAAAAAACGACTTGCCGGTTGTAAACTTGCGTTAACTTGCGAAAGAATATAGGCTATATATAGACCGACCAACCGACCCCTTTTTTTTTTTTTTTTTGGCTGTTACGGCAAACCAAAATATTTTTAAGGATGGCCTCAGTAGGCATCGCTTGGCACTGATTACATTTACACCATCAGCTGTCCAATGCTCTCTGTCTTTCAGAAGCAGACTGCGGTTGTGTTGCAGCATCTTCCATCTCTTGTAGTTCAATGTCTGTGTATTCTGGTTCAAATAAGTATGGTTGGTTAACCCTCTGGGGTCTGAGTGGTTTTTGGGGTCCTTGAGATGTTCTGACATGCCCTGACATTTGTGTTTTTTTCAGTTGCTTATAAACATATTAATGGCAAAGGTATAATTACACTCTATTTAGCACAAACAGGGCTACCATAATATGTGAGCAACATGCATGTACATGTTTGTATTTTTGAGAGAATAATGTTTATGCATGGTTATTGAAAAAACTAAAAACTAAAGTTTCTGAAATAAGGCCACAAAACACATACTAAATATGTGACAATAAGACTTTTGACTAATTGATGTCATTGCCTAGAGTTTTTTCTTCAAAATGATGTGAAAATCATCCTGCCCTTATCATTCACATTAGGGGTCGACCGATTAATCGTTCGGACGATTAATCGGCCGATTTTTTGCATTTTTTAACATAATCGGCATCGGCCAATATCCAGAATATCAAGCCGATTATTAGGCGGGCGCATCTGTGGGCAGCCTAGTGTTGTTGTTGTTATGGAACACGTGTTCGACGCACGCTGCGCCTAGAGTCATTCTCCAGCAGAGTGAGCAGACCTCATCCAGTGCCTAAGGAAGGAGCTAAGTTCCTTGGAGAAAACTCCTTTATATTTATTAAAACCTTTTGATATGTTACTGCCAACTTCGAGAAAAAAATATGAATAGGCGACATGACGTTCGGCTACTTTGGATATTGATAGCGTAGTTGAGGTTGCATTAGCACAGCAGAAGGGTTGCTATCATGTCACAATAAGTAAGCAAGAATTTTGCAATTACAGACAGAGAATCTGACACTTTTATTTGTTCTGTTTTGTGTGTCTTATATTTGAGAGGGTTGTCACTCAATGCAGAGAAATAAGTAATAAAAAAGTGACCATAGGTTAGTGAAGGATTGGCTTTGCTTTGCTAGCGTCGTCGCTAGGGTTGGGTAGCTACAGACAGACCCGGTGCTAATACGGCACTGGTGCCTTAACGACCGTTATTTACCGGACCGAATATCAATGCGGATTTCTGTGCTTCATTTCGGTGCTACTGTTATGCCTGTGCTTCTCTTGGATGCTCTGAAAACGGACGTTTGAAACGTGACGCTAGTCAGCAGTTAACTTTAGCATACTGTTAGCTAATAGCTGGATTAAACACGGTTAAAATGCTGGCCAAACAGTGTAATGTGTGACTGTATTTCACTGTAGACTAGGGGTGGAACATGTATTCGTATTGAACCGAAACGGAACGGGCGTCACGGTTCGGTGTATACATTTACACGGAGAATAACGTTACATGGTATAAAAATAAATAAAACTCGCGTGCAAATTAATTCATGTAATGCGGAACTACTGTTAGATACGCGGGTTCTTTGGGGACACCTAATCTGTAGCCCCGCCTTAGCTCTGAAGCAGGCTGCGATGTAAAGATTGCAATGCTGGAATATGGTGTGTGTGTGTGTGAGAGAGGGAGAGAGGGGCGCGGGCGCGATCGAAAAGTCGCGTGTGTTTAAAGTCGCAAAGTGTTTACTTATATTTGTGTGTGTGTGTGTGTGTGTGTGTGTGTGTGTGAGGCGCGGATGCGATCGAACAGTGGAAACATAAAAACATACTCCGTCATTTTGTTTACAAGACATCATTCAAACTGCAAAGTGTTTAAGTTACTGTTAATTATAATTAAGGAAAACAAATATATTAATCTGAAATGTAGCAAATAAATTTTCAATTCATTCAGGTACAATTACCAAACATATCTCAAGGTCACAACAAGTGCAGATTGGTCAAGTGTTCAATAAATGTTTTTGTTGAGAAATCTTGTCTATCTTAACCCTCTGGGGACCAAGCTGTTTTTGGGGCCCTTGAGATGTTCTGACATGCTCTGACATTTGTGCTTTTTTCAGTTATTTATAAACATGTTAATGGCAAAGGTGTAAATTCACTCTATATAGCACAAACAGGCCTACCATAATATGCGAGCAACATGTATGTAGATGTTTGTATTTTTAAGAGAATAATGTTTATGCGTGGTTATTTAAAAAAATAAAAATGAAAGTTGCTGAAATAAGACCACAAAACTCATACAAAATATGTGCCCACAAGACTTTTGACTAATGGATGTTGTCCCTTTCAGTTCTAGCTTCAAAATTATGTGAAAATAGTCTTGCTTTATCGTTCACAAAAAAAAATACATTGATTTAAATGGTGTAAAACAGGTTTTGCTTGGAAAGCCAATATGCGAGGGGGAGGAGTAGTTTACACCTTAGTCCCACCCACTCTGCATAATGACTCTGCATAATTAGCCATTCATTCAGGTGTGACACTGACTGAGCCACAATGCAAGGACAAAATATATATTTTGAAGAAGACTTATATTGACCATTTAAGATTTTGCTTACATCTATCTTGTAAATATGTTTTGCTATTTTATTAAAAAGGTTACAATTACAACAATAATTACAATTTCAGCAATATTTCTGCAAAAAAGTACTCTTTCTTTGTAAAAAAAAAAAAAAGATTATAGGCCTACATTTTATCATATGTATTCATTAGTTTGAATATAGCCAACATTGGAACATCTTAGTCTATGACTTTATTTTTGACAAAATAGTATTTTATATATATGAGCAGAAAAGCTTATTTGATGTGACAGTATATTCTACAGTAAAAACTGTACCCAAATCTAGTCAACAAAATGTTGTCTTTCATACTTCGCCTGACTGTAACGCAGTAACTGTAACTGTAAAAGCAGTTTATTCTTTCACACACAGACGCGCGATTCATATTTAGGCTAAACACTCTTTACAAATATGTACCCTTCATTCATCTCACAGAAAACGCGATTCATATTATAGAAACGCGATTCATCTTTTTGTTTACATAAGCCTACAACGTTATTCCATAACGTTATTCCACATTAACACTTGAGAAAGGATAACTTAGCCTACCTCACTCCTCAGCGGGATCTGCTCCTCATATCAGCACGGAAAATTTTCTCCATAAGGTAGGCTATATTATGCCTCTTTGTTTACAGCTGATGTGGGGGCGTTTCACAGACTGAAATGGTTCTCAGAATTTGCGTTTGAATAGCACGCGCTCTCCGGGGCGTGGTCAAATTACTTTTGAATGGCTCGTAATGAGCTCGACTGGAGTCGCTCTCTTTTTATACAGATTACAGAAGCTGATAATATTTGTTTTTTATATAAATTACTTCATTTAAAAGCTGCGATCTCAAGCTTTATGCCCGTGGGTCTGTTTGCCTGTTTGACTGAATTTTCGCGGAGTTATAGATCATTTTCGAACGCGTTTCAAATGGGAGTTTACTGACAGAGAGAAGGCAGAAATAGCATCATGTTAGTTTTTCTTTATTTGTCAAAAAGCAAAACACTTTATTTGTATTGTGAGTATACAGAAAAAAAATAGAAACTGAACAGGATCGATTGATGTATTACACGAAAATGAAAGATCAAAATTAACAGAGCATTTTGTGTTTATTTTTCATTGCTAAAAAAAAAAACGAGCAAAACGCGCAGGCGCGTTTTTGGTCCCCAGAGGGTTAAGTAATTATTTGTGTTATATTTTATCTTTCAAATAGAGGTTAAAAACAAGCACATAATCGGCCAAATATCGGCCAAAATAAATCGGCAGCATTAATCGGCCATCGGCCGACCCGGATTTCAAAAGATCGGCATCGGCCTGAAAAAACCCATATCGGTCGACCTCTAATTCACATAACACAATACATTGATTTAAATCTTGTAAAACACTTTTTGTTTGTAAAGACAATATGCGCAAGGGGCGTCAACCATTCAACAGCATCATGCATATGTAGTGGTTCACACCTGAGGAGACAATGGGGCCCGCATACTTAATGAGCCATTCATTCAGGTGTGTCACCTATAGCCACAAGAAAGAATGCAAGAGCAATATATATATATTCTACCAAATTGGTTCACAGTTGGAAGCATTTCAATTTTTATTTTATTTTTTTGCACAAATTTTGCTTGCAAATTGTATAATATCCAAGGAAAACATGTCTAGTAATTGTGCAGTTAATTCTCATACTGTATTTTCAGTTTTGGAATATGTATCCTCTCCCCAAATTTGTCAATAATAAAACACAATAAAAATTATTTAAAGAAAAGGCTTATATTTACCTTTTAAAATTTGTTTACATCTACCTTGTAAATATATTTTTTTATTAACCCTCTGGGGACCAAAAACGCGCCCGCGCGTTTTGCTCGTTTTTTTTTTTAGCAATGAAAAATAAACACAAAATGCTCTGTTAATTTTGATCTTTCATTTTCGTGTAATACATCAATCGATCCTGTTCAGTTTCTATTTTTTTTCTGTATACTCACAATAAAAATAAAGTGTTTTGCTTTTTGACAAATAAAGAAAAACTAACATGATGCTATTTCTGCCTTCTCTCTGCCAGTAAACTCCCATTTGAAACGCGTTCGAAAATTATCTATAACTCCGCGAAAATTCAGTCAAACAGGGAAACAGACCCACGGGCATGAAGCTTGAGATCGCAGCTTTTAAATGAAGTAATTTATATAAAAAACAAATATTATCAGCTTCTGTAATCTGTATAAAAAGAGAGCGACTCCAGTCGAGCTCATTACGAGATGATTCACAGTAATTTGACCACGCCCCGGAGAGCGCGTGCTATTCAAACGCAAATTCTGAGAACCATTTCAGTCTGTGAAACGCCCCCACATCAGCTGTAAACAAAGAGGCATAATATAGCCTACCTTATGGAGAAAATTTTCCGTGCTGATATGAGGAGCAGATCCCGCTGAGGAGTGAGGTAGGCTAAGTTATCCTTTCTCAAGTGTTAATGTGGAATAACGTTATGGAATAACGTTAGTGTAGGCCTATGTAAACAAAAAGATGAATCGCGTTTCTATAATATGAATCGCGTTTCTGTGAGATGAATGAAGGGTACATATTTGTAAAGACTGTTTAGCCTAAATATGAATCGCGTTTCTGTGAGATGAATGAAGGGTACATATTTGTAAAGACTGTTTAGCCTAAATATGAATCGCGTTTCTGTGAGATGAATGAAGGGTACATATTTGTAAAGACTGTTTAGCCTAAATATGAATCGCGTTTCTGTGAGATGAATGAAGGGTACATATTTGTAAAGACTGTTTACCCTAAATATGAATCGCGTTTCTGTGAGATGAATGAAGGGTACATATTTGTAAAGACTGTTTAGCCTAAATATGAATCGCGTTTCTGTGAGATGAATGAAGAGTACATAATTGTAAAGACTGTTTAGCCTAAATATGAATCGCGTTTCTGTGAGATGAATGAAGGGTACATATTTGTAAAGACTGTTTAGCCTAAATATGAATCGCGTTTCTGTGAGATGAATGAAGGGTACATATTTGTAAAGATACTTTTCTGCTCATATATATAAAATACTATTTTGTCAAAAATAAAGTCATAGACTAAGATGTTCCAATGTTGGCTATATTCAAACTAATGAATACATATGATAAAATGTAGGCCTATAATCTTTTTTTTTTTTTTTTTACAAAGAAAGAGTACTTTTTTTGCAGAAATATTGCTGAAATTGTAATTATTGTTGTAATTGTAACCTTTTTAATAAAATAGCAAAACATATTTACAAGATAGATGTAAGCAAAATCTTAAATGGTCAATATAAGTCTTCTTCTAAATATATAGGCTATTTTGTCCTTGCATTGTGGCTCAGTCAGTGTCACACCTGAATGAATGGCTAATTATGCAGAGTCATTATGCAGAGTGGGTGGGACTGGGTAATCTAAGGTGTAAACTACTCCTCCCCCTCGCATATTGGCTTTCCAAGCAAAACCTGTTTTACACCATTTAAATCAATGTATTTTTTTTTTGTGAACGATAAAGCAAGACTATTTTCACATAATTTTGAAGCTAGAACTCCAAGAGAAAACATCCATTAGTCAAAAGTCTTGTGGGCACATATTTTGTATGAGTTTTGTGGTCTTATTTCAGCAACTTTCATTTTTATTTTTTTAAATAACCACGCATAAACATTATTCTCTTAAAAATACAAACATCTACATACATGTTGCTCGCATATTATGGTAGGCCTGTTTGTGCTATATAGAGTGAATTTACACCTTTGCCATTAACATGTTTATAAATAACTGAAAAAAGCACAAATGTCAGAGCATGTCAGAACATCTCAAGGGCCCCAAAAACAGCTTGGTCCCCAGAGGGTTAAAAAGGTTACAATTACAACAACAATTGAAGTGTAATCTTTCTTTGTAAAAACTAAAGTATACATTTTATCATATATATTTCAAAGTTAAGGATTCATTACTTCGAATATAGCCTACATTGACAAAACATACTATATTTAACATATTAGCAAAAATTGGCAAACAAAAGCTTATTTGAGGTAGGGCTGTCCCCGACTATGGATTTTCATAGTCGAATCAGAATCGTCATGTCTTGCCTATAGTCGACTAATAGTCGAATCATGTGTATGGGGCTGGGGGCGGGGCTTTAACGTTTCAAAGCCGCGATGTACAGAAAATAACACAAAGATATAGAAGAAAATGTATAAACATTTTTTATCAATAAAACTAAGAAATAACATAACTCCAGAAAGGCCACACTGCAGATTTGCATTTCACATGCAAATCAAATTAAATCGGCTAAATTACCTGTGCGAGCAGGCCAGCCTACAGCACAACATCGATGCACCGAAAAAATAAACAATTAATTTACCTAAATTACATTAGAACAGAATATACCTTTCTAATAAATAAAAATACAAAACGAAATAAATCAGAATCAAGTCACAGGATGAGGAGCAAATGTGTGCAAAATGCCTAAAGTGCAGGGGAACATATATTCAAAACACAAGCCACAAATAGTTAGATTAGATAACCCTGACAGATTAATAAATAAAATAAAAATAAAGAAATGATTAAAATAACGATAGTAGCCAGAATTTTCAACGTTGTCTTTTTAACTGCAGAAACAACAATAAATGCTAAACTGGAGTGGCAGTCTTTTTAGCTAAAAATGTTCACAGCATCCAAAAATAAAATTAGAACCGGCTGAAAAGTTTTGAAATCACTTGTACCTGATCGAGAGAACAAATCCTGAACGTCTTTCACTCTGTCTGTCCGTTGGAGTCTTTTCAAATTGTGCGCGCGGATAAAATACATTCTAACGTGAAACCCAGTCTATGCGTGAAACATGTTAACGTTGGCCGGCAGAAGTGCGATCATGGTTTTCCTGATGCTAAATCCAGCCTTTGAGAATATCCTTTCTAATCGTGTACATCCACACTTTAGATTTTCTTATCCCAGACATTGTTAAAGATTTAAATCCTTGCCGCGAAGACGCTCCTCTGTCGGTCACGGATTGAAAGTGAAACTTAAATCTGTCACGGTGACGGGGTGTTTGGATTTATTCACGCACGTTAAAAAATATTTATTAAAAGCTTCTTTCTTTGCACATTTTTATATACAGCATTATCATAATAGGCTGAATATTAACGTATTGACAGAAAACCGGTAGTTCTATGTGAAATCAGACATTGAGCGCCCTCATATAGCCAAAGTGGCATGATCCTCGTTTCATAACACCTCTGCGAAGATTCGACCGTGAGATCGGTAGTCGAATCAGGCTCCTCCTATCGAAGCATCGAATCTTCGACTATTCGGGGTCACCCCTAATTTGAGGTGGCAGATATTTTACAGTAAAAATGTGTAATCTATCCAAAACTAATCAACGAAATGTTGTCTTTCATATGTCTGTAACATCGGTCTTTCGTTTTTTTTATAAGGAATATAAATGTTAATTTGCAATTTAATACGTTGCTTATACAAATACATTTTATTTCAACACATTTCAGTTGTGGTAAACAGCGCATCTCTGCCGTTCATTCATTCACACAGAAACGCGATTTACTTGAGAATGAAAAAAAACTTACTACAGTATTCCATCCGTTGCTCCTCGAAATACCAGCACTTCTGAGGTACGTTTTCCATTATTATTATTCCTCACAGCGCTGCGAGACAGTGTAGACAACTACACTTATCATCTGAATAAACTTGTGTTTTCTCGAGCTGATATATGGGCGTTCACAGTTTGTATGGGATCGTCTCAGTCATTTGCGTTTGAATAGCGCGCGCTCTCCGTGGGCGGGGCCGATTATAACGTAATGAGCTGAGATGAGCTCGACTGGAATCGCTCTCTTTTAACCCTTTCACGCATAGTGGTCACTACAGTGGACAGCTATTAAAAATGCATTTTCTTGAATTTGCACGGGTTTTTATGGCAAAGTTGCACATCAATCTCTTCATTGGACCCTTGTGCATCATCCTATAAATTGCAATCAAGTGGCAAGCCTTTGTATTTCGATTTTTTCCCCCTCCAAATCAAGATGGCCAAGGGTCAGTCAGACATGCCAAGTTGCTCCGGAATATCCACCCATTCCTTCTAATCTAGGAGACTCTTGTAGGTAAAAAAAATATTGCAGCATCAAGCAATATCTAATGAGTCATATCACAGTAAAATTTTCCAAGTTTTTATTTTAGATTGAGAGAAAACTCTGATTAATCACATGTCCACTGTAGTGGACGTCATGCATCAACTGCTATATTTCAGCTACAATTCATAATTATAATGTGAATATTGTTTTTGAAATTTAAAACTTAAAAACTTAATCTGCAGTGACTTTTTTACTGTAAATAAATGTACTTGTATTATTAGAATGTAATTTTCATTGACATTGAAAAAAGTCATGTGATTACATATGTATGACACTTGTAATGCATTACTTTATTTGTTAGATCAAAAAGTAATCTGATTTCATAATGCACGTTATTGTAATGTGTTTTTTTACTCATAACATCAAAATTAATCTGATTACGTAATGCATGTTACTTGTAATGTGTTTCTTTACTCATAACATCAAAAAGTAATCTGATTACGTAATGCATGTTACTTGTAATGCGTTTCCTTACTCATAACATCAAAAAGTAATCTGATTATGTAATATGCGTTATTGTAATGCGTTTCTTTACTCATAACATCACAAAGTAATCTGATTACGTAATGCATGTTACTTGTAATGCGTTTCTTTACTTGTTACATCAAAAAGTAATCTGATTAGGTAATGCACATTACTTGTAGTTAATTACCTGTTAGATCAAAAAGTAATCTGATTAGGTAATGCATGTTACTTGTAACACATTACTTTACTTGTAACATCAAAAAAGTAATCTGAATGCGTTATGCATGTTAGTTGTAGTGCGTTACCCTCAACACTGATCATTTCAGATGAGATTAAAAAAACGTATCGCTAGGTTTTCTCAGAGGAGGGCTATGATAGAAATGTGCATGTCCATCTTGAACATAATCAGAATTATCAGCTAATAAGGGTAAATCTCCATACTCTGGTGCACTGGAGGGAGCATCTGAGTGGTTTCCACAGTTGTACCTTGACAGGCTGTAGAAAATTCTGATGGAATCACGTCCTCATGTTCTGATATCAAAGATACGCGAAGTGCAACTTGTATGAAGCTGTATGAAGCCTTTGCAATATTTTGCATTTAGATTTTTTGTATATATTTTATAGTTTTCACATGATTTGATATAATTGCATTGATTAGTTCGTTAAATTCACATACTTTATGTGTTTGATTATTGTCTTATATTAAATCTAGTATATCTTAATTTTAAACCAAACGCATGCTGTCCACTCAAGTGGACATCTGAAGATCTCTTTGAAAAATTTGTAAAAAAATAAAATAAAAATCAATTCTTGTTTTTCATGCCCTAAGAGCAATAAAAACACATAGGAAAAAAATCCTGACTGAGGATATCATAATTCATGCATGAAAGGGTTAATACAGATTTCACAAGATGAGAATATTTGTTTTTTATATAAATTACTTCATTTAAAAGAAGAGAATTCAAGCTTCATGCCTGTGTGTCTGTATGCCTGTTTGACTGAGTATTCGCTCAGTTATTGTTCATTTTCGGACGCGTTTCAGAATGGACTTCACTGGCAGAGAGAAGGCAGAACTCGCTTCGTGTTTATTTTTCTTTATTTGGCAAAAAGCACAACACTTTGTTTTTATTGTGAGTATACACAAAAATAATACACATTTAACAGAATCGATTGATGTATGAAACTCCTATGGAAAATCAAAGTCAACTGAGTATTTATGAGTTTCTTTTACACTGATTAAAAAAAAGCGAGCTGGTATCGCCGGCGATACCTCCGACCTCAGGGGTTTAAAAAAAAAATCAAATCTTCATCTACATCGAAATCTGCGGACATATTTACGAATACAGTTTTACATACAGCGCGCGTCTTCAGCTGCTTGTAAACAGACCGTTTTGCGCTCCCGGCAATGTCGGGACGTCATCTTGTACAGTAGATGGCGATAATACTCCTAAGGAGTGAGCAGCCAGTAACAAGTAGTAGTAGAAGAAGAACGCCGTAATCTCAGTTCTCGCGCATGCGTCGTGGCGCTCCCGTGAACTCTCGTCAGAGGCCCACATTGAAGAACACTAATAGTTGAATAAAGTCGTTATTTTTGTTGTTTTTTCGCACAAAAAGTATTGTCGTCGCATGATAAACTTAATGTAGAGCCACTGTAGTCACTTGGACTATTTCAACATTTTCTTCACTGACTTTCTGGGCCGGCGAGTTTCGGTCCCTCTGGAAGCCTATGGAGGAGTGAGATAGCTCTCAGATTTAATCAAAAATATCTTAATTTGTGATCCGAAGATGAACGAAAGTCTTACATGATTGGAACAACATGAGGGTGAGTAATTACTGACAGAATTTTCATTTTTGGGTGAACTAACCCTTTAAGGCAAACAACTAATTATTTTAGTTTTAGCAGTCAAAAATAAAATGTAAAAAAATATATCTTCTTCATGTCTTATATTAAGATAAAAAAAGTAAGTGTTAAAGAAACTCTTGAACTTAAAATGTAATAAAATGTGTGTAAAGTGCAATGTAAAAGTGTAAACGTAGAAGAATCAAGGCAAACTTTGAGGTAGATCAACATCTGTAATAAGTAGGGGTGTAACGGTTCACAAAATTCACGGTTCCTTACGACACAGTGGTGTCACGGTTAGGTACATTTTGAGATACAGCAAAAAGAAAGAAATGCCAAAGAAATTTCCTTGATTTAAAAAAAAATATATTATTAAAAAGAAAAGTTATTTTTCAATAAGTCTGAGTTTTCCCTACATCTTGAAACGTTTACTTTTATAAATGGGGGTAATATATTTGAAGGATGAACAAATGTGTTTTGGTCATCAAATTGAAAATAACATTTAAATATGATAATATTTGAGTTTTGAAGTGCTGGAAAAAGATGTGTGACGTACTTGAAAGCATTTTACTATTCCTGCCAAACATGGTTACTGTGAGTGTTACTACAGTACATTAAATCTATATACAATGAATGTTGCTGATCTATGGACTTAAATATAACTAACGTTATTCAAGGCACAATGTTTCTCCTGGTTTCCACGTCAGCGCAGTTTGATTTGTTAATAACGGAGAAATTTGAATGTTTCTCACTCGATCTCACGCTGATGTTATTACTTCAGTGGCGAATTCAAATGGTTTCTTTACTGGATCTCTTAGAGCTGTGTAAGTAACAGTGTCGCTTGATCAAGATCGGCTCGCGCTGCACTGACATTGATGGTCCAAACTGATAAACGGTCCGTGGAGCACAAAATAATAACGCAGTTTCGTTCCGCTTTCATTCTGCTTGCCATTTGATGTCGGGCGACGTTATGGTGGTCGCGCGTGCATTTGAATGAAAATATTGAGCGCTATATCGAAAATTTTTTATATCGTTACCGACACTGGTGTACCGTCGATAAATACCGATTCCGTTTTATCGCCCAGCCCTAATACACAGTTCGTACAGAACCTTACTATGGTGACCGGGAGGGGACATGTTCGGTTCACTTATTTTTGTCGTGGCCACAACATATAAACTCGTGGGAACGTGATATTAAGTCGTGGGAACAGAGCCGATCAGCCCTATACGCACACTACGCAAGGTGCGTAGGGCCCCGCAAATTACTCAAGGCCCCGCCTCCCCTCGTGTCAAAGTGCGTCAATCGATGTTTACAATATCGATGAGAAAATGAAGCGGAACTATCTTTCTGGTCACGAAAAGAGAGAGAAAAAAACACCATGAGAGTTAATTGCGGCAACAGTTATCAGGTAGACTTGTGTGCTCTCCTCTCAAAGTTTGATGTCAGCAAAGAACAGTAGGCTAAAGTTAAAGTCCCTGTAAAGTCAAAATTAAGTATGTGTTCTGAGTTTGTCATACCACCGAAAAATGTGTTATTAGCCACCCAGCCCAATTTGAATGATTAAAAAAGCCGCCAAGTAAATAAAATAAGCTATCCAAATCTCGAAAAAATTAGCAGTAGTCTCAGCTCTCAAACGCTGGGTGTGTCTGCAGGCCGAGGCGGACAGCGGGAGATAGTCGGTTCGGCCCCATTCACCAGTAACAGCGGATTATCAGTGAATTCCAGTTGTCTCCGACGAAAGTAAACTATCCTTATCTCTACAGAGGCGGGTGTGGTGGTGATCATCAGCTCTCCATCAAGGTAACGTTAGCTCTTCACAAGATTAATCCACCTCTTCTTGATATGATCATTTTTCGGAAATTTAAATAAGGACACCGATCTATTTTCTAAGTGATTGCATCCAGGAAATACGCATTTACATGACGAAGGCATAGAGCCGTGGGCATAGTAGCTAGCAAACTGTAGGCTGTCTATAGTAACTCGCGATTGAGCGGCGATAGGCTTAGTGACTCCGTGCGTCATCAAGTAGCGGCCCAATCAAGCTCAGGGGGTCGCAGTGCGTCATCAATCCCCCGTTTTAGCCCCGCCCAAAAAATCCGGCTCACAGCAATGGTGAAAAACTGTTTTACTCCACAATTTAGTACTTCACAGTTCCCAGTCTTTGTAATATGTTTTAGCAATACATTTCTAGCACTTATAATGTGTTTAGAATTTTTTTGTAGAATTGCCTTTACAGGGACTTTAAGTTGATGTGAGTTGATTTATTATGTTTAATAAACGACAAAGGACAACGGTGTTTGTTTATAAACTGCAGCTCGGAAAAGATAACCGCGTCGAGCGTTAACATGCGATAATATGCACGTGCATGAAATGAAACGCGCACTTTCCAGCAGAAACATCTGTTGTGAGTTGGGACCAGTACAATATGGGCGTGATGGCACTCCTCATTATAGTTTTAAAACAAGACGATAATTATCTAGTTGCTAAGTCAAGGTCTAGTTACAACTCTGCACTAATGCATTATGGAAAGCAATGTATTGACATTGACTATTGATAGGCTCCATTGAATTTAAAATGTTGATTGGCTGGAGATTCTGGTCAATATGGATGCACATCCCTCAGTAAATAATAACCATCAAGAATCAAGAGTATCAAGAATGACTTTTATCATTTAAAAACACAGTGACATGCTATGGCGCCATTTTAGCTTTTATTCATTCACAGGATATGCATTTTTGATATCAATAATTCAATTTGTACTATTTAAAATGGGAATTCTTGATATTAAGAATGAACTTTTTACTAGTAACAATGTCTTCTGATATCAGGAATTACATTTTCACTAGAACTAGTTAAAGGAGGGATTGTAGTGGGAACACTGGGGTGTCAGGTGTGACTGTGTGGCAATGGCAAATAGTTCATGGCTCACGGGTCAGGTATGAGGGCCCCTAAACAGAATTTTGCTTAGGGCCCCAGGGAGGTCAGGATCGGCTCTGCGTGGGAACGTCATATTAAGCCGTGGGAACGTGATTATAAGTCGTGGCCACGAGATCATTTTGTTGAGGTAACGATATCATTATGTCGTGGCCACGCGATGCAAAGTCGTAGCCTCGAGATCATATGTTGAGGGAACGATATATTTTTCTCGTGGCCACGACTTCATATTTTGAGAGAACGACATCTATTTGTCGTGGCCACGAGTTATGTTGAGGGAGCCACAGCGGCCAATACTGTAACCGTACCATAGCATAGACTGGGCTACAGCAGAGATGGAGATGACAGAAGAAATAACATTTTACTTTAAATTAGGAATGTCATATAAAGATAAAGTGCGGTCTTTGGCATCAAGACATGGGTACGTTATAAGTGAAAGACACCTGAAGCGCATTCTTAAATTGAATGGGCTTTTTTGTCGCACGTTTGCACTGGCATGAAGTTGGTTTGACGTTGGACGTTCGATATTCGCATATTTAGGGACCGTCTCAAAATTACATGCGACATTGGCATAAACGTTTCTAACTTCAATAGCATTTGAAGACAATGACTTACAGTCATAAAACCAACTGTACATTGTTCACCCAGGTCTCATGTATGATGCACACCTTTAATATTTTTTATATTTATGACAATAAACTGTTAAATCATATGTAGGGTTGGGTACCGAAACCCGGTTCCAATAGGGAACCGGTTCCGACGTAAACGGTACTATCGAGACCGAATAAGAACGAAACTTTCGGTGCCTGACTTTTTTCACCGCCCCCTAAAACATCTCGCGTGCCGCGAATGATCCAATAACAAAGCATCTCCAGTTAACCAGCAGAGCATTCATTTAGTTCGTTTGTTAAATAAGAGGCGATCTAGCGCTGAACTGTGTTTTTTAAATCAAGTGATTAAAGTGCTCGTTGCCGCTGCGATCAGTGGCGCGGATACTGTGTTTTCTCTTGTGGCTCGCGCACACCGCACTTTCTTCACTCGGACGCGCGCTTCAATATGTTGCAGAGATCGATCTATTTATGATGAGTATGTGCGCGAGTTTGTGTGTGTGTGTGTGCGCTCGCGTCTCAGATGAGTATGTGCGCGGAGAGTTTGTGTGTGTGTGTGCTCGCGTCTCAGATGAGTATGTGCGCGGAGAGTTCCGCACGTCTCGTGTGTGTAGAGTTTGCGTGTGTGCGTGAGCAACTTTAGATGTGATGTTATGCATTTCATAAAGTTGGAGCATTCAGCAGTATACATGTATGTGTGACTACTTAGTATGTGTATTCAAGCGATTTATGTGTGCGTGAATGAAGTTCGATTTAAGCCCTAGACGGTAGGGGTGGTTAATCTGTCTGATTTCCCGATTCGATTCGATTACGATTATTGAAGTCCCGATTCGATTACAGTCGATTTTCGATTATTAACGATTCTCGATTAGCGATTATTGATTTTCCATTTCACAACAGTAAACGAAAATACACTACAAAGTGATTGCAGTATTAAAAAAAGTCAGCTGCTGAATTACTTAACTCTTTTATTGAGTAACAACAACTCAAAGCACTTTCTGTGTCGTGTAGTTATAACTTCAGAATTATTTGTATGTAGCTTATGTTCTGTAGAACACAGAAATGAATACATCACATTGTGTTGCGACTCATCAAGTTGAACTAAACAATAACAAATAAATGAAAGGCTTATTTCCTTTAGGAAGTAGATCAGAACCAACATACTGTAGAAATTGGACAATTTTCTTCTAGAAAGACAAGGTGTTCAGGTGGAAGAAGACTGCAGGTTGCAGTCGAAACATGTCGAGGTAAAGAAAAAGTTTTTTCTCCACCTGAACACCTTGTCTTTCTAGAAGAAAATTGTCCAATTTAATCATTAAGAAGACAAAATGAACATTTTTGAACAACTTACTGTAGCTTCAATTAGTAACATACAAAGCCACTCTTATACACAACTAAATAATAAAGAGTTATGACTTGAAATGTTTGCTGTATACTACAATCAAAAACAGCTTATACAAAAAAAGTGAATGAACATCTGCAGAGAGCAGTCAAAATGTAACTTTTTGTGACTGAAATTGCACATATTGCAGTATAACGTACGTATAACAGATCGGTTTACACAGTGTACTGATGTGAAAACTAAACAATACAGAAAGTAGCTCTCATACAAAAATACTAAATAGGTAACAATGAAATTGCCAATTTTACATACGTTAGCTTTTAACGAAGAAGGTGCCGTTCGAATTTGGCGCTCAGCCATCATGTTATGTATGTGCGCGACTCTGTTATGTGCGCGTCACTGTTATGTGCACGCCACAGACTGTCCGCGCACTGCACGTCCGCTTATAGTTCCGCCTTTTGCGTTCCGTCAATATTACGTTATTAGAAAATATATATATATTTTTTTTTTTTTGAAAATCGATTTTTGGACATTTGTGAATCGATTCAGAATCGTCCATGTCCGCATCGCGATGCATCGAAGAATCGATTTTTTCCCCCACCCCTACTAGACGGCGCCTCATATCTATTCGTTCTGGTGAAATCACAAAATATAATGCACACAAAGTGTCCCTGCTTGATATACAACCACTGATGAGCATAATCGGCAAAAAAAAAAAAAAAAAACTACGAATGTGGATTAGAACCCAAAACCTCTGACACTCTTGACTGTTCAAGTTCAGCTGCAGTGTTCCTCTTCGGGTAAGTCTAGTATTTTAATGCCAACTGCAAATCTTGCATATCAAGTATGAAGTATATCAAGTATATTTATATGAGGCTATACTATGTGTGTTAAATATTTCTGCTCAGTGTCAGATATTTCTCTGTTTTGTAAAAGTCTATAATATATAATATGTAATATAATATATATATATATAATATATATAAATAATATGAGAAGACAAAATTTTTATCTTAACTTAAGTGTTTTCGGCTACATCAGTAGCCTTTTAAACGGCACAATTTTTAATTTAATCAGAAATCAGAAAATCTTTTTCAGAAAACACACAGTGTGCGGTTTCGTTTTCATAAGTACCGGTTTAAGAACCGTTTAAGCACCGGAACCGTTTGAAAAATACCGAGTTGGTACTGGTATCGGATAAAACCCAACCAGAGCCCGTCTACGGAGAGCCTGTCCACTCCCTATTAAGCCCTATTGTACAGAATTTTGGTTGTAGTACCACCAGAGTTCCACTGGGGGCGCTCGCCATGAGTGCAAAATGAATGGGAGTCAATGGGGCTAGACGGCTAAATTTGTCTCTTTCACCCGATTGCCGTTGAGAAATCTCAGATGTGATTGTAGATTTTGCAAGTTCAACATGGGTTTTAGGTCGAAAGTTGAATGAACGAGTACTTATGTCGTTTTGATTTCTTACAGGTTGAGTTGTTGTTGCCCATAACACGCTAGCATTCTGCTAATGACGTCAGCATTCTGACGTCATTGACATTTTGAAAGACTTTTTTAAATCAAATAAGTGACTCTAAAAAATCTAACACCCAGCAATGTGTAATTTCTTTGCATCTCCTTTCGAATACAACATTCAAATTACTAGACAAAAAATTATATCCTGAGAAAAGTGGATTTTGAGGGGTATACCGCCATTGACCTCCATTCATTCTGCACTCGTCCTGTGAGCGCCCTCATATGGAATCAGAGTGGAACTGCAACCAGTTCAGAAGCCGGAAGTGTAGTGAGAGTGAAACTTCTCGCCATATTAGACATTCTCTGACCCAACCAATACCCAACCCTAATCATATGCAAATATTGCTATGTATTTCACTACTGTCACATACCTGACACCTAGATGAACAATGTACATTTGGTTTTATGACTGTAACTCATTGTCTTCAAATGCTATTGAGCTTTAAATATTGTCATTCTGTATATGATCCCATACAGTAGTGCAATACATAGCAATATTTACATATGATTTAACAATTTATTGTCATAAATATCAAACATCTAAAAGGTGTGCATCATACCTGACACCTAGATGAACAATGTACAGTTGGTTTTATGACTGTAAGTCATTGTCTTCAAATGCTATTGAAGTTAGAAACGTTTATGCCAATGTCGCATGTAATTTTGAGACGGTCCCTAAATATGCGAATATCGAACGTCCAACGTCAAACCAACTTCATGCCAGTGCAAACGTGCGACAAAAAAGCCCATTCAATTTAAGAATGCGCTTCAGGTGTCTTTCACTTACAACGTACCCATGTCTTAATGCTAAAGACCGCACTAAATAAGGAATGTCATATAAAGATATAAAGTAAAATGTTATTTCTTCTGTCATCTCCATCTCTGCTGTAGCCCAGTCTATGCTATGGTACGGTTACAGTATTGGCCGCTGTGGCTCCCTCAACATAACTCGTGGCCACGACAAATAGATGTCGTTCTCTCAAAATATGAAGTCGTGGCCACGAGTAAAATATATCGTTCCCTCAACATATGATCTCGAGGCTACGACTTTGCATCGCGTGGCCACGACATAATGATATCGTTACCTCAACAAAATGATCTCGTGGCCACGACTTATAATCACGTTCCCACGGCTTAATATGACGTTCCCACGACTTAATATCACGTTCCCACGAGTTTATATGTTGTGGCCACGACAAAAATAAGTGAACCAAACATGTCCCCTCCCGGTCACCGTACTTTACTATGGTATCAAACAGACATCAAGAATCAGCACATGAATCTCAACAATGGTGACAAAGAAAAAGCTTCATGCCGCAATGCATGCTGGGTGCCACCATAGTACAAATCTCATCCATGACTCCCAGCATGCATTGCGGCATGAAGCTTTTCGTTTGTCACCATTGTTGAGAGTCATACGCTGATTCTTCAGGTCTGTGTTTGACTAGTTTTTGCTGCAGATTAAATTTTTTAATTTTTTTATCCTGCACTGCTGGATAGCATGATGTAGTGTCACAAGATTGTTATAACTAACAGCACATAAATAAATTAAATGCGCACTATCCATATACTCATAAACTTGATCAGATTAGTACTTGCTGATTATGACATCATCAAGAAACATCTGATCATATTTTCTCTCACCATAACAAATGTATTTTATTAAAATACAGTTAAAGCAGCCAGAGAAAAAATAAAAGAAGAGTAAAGGGTCAAGAGCTCAAATAAAGGAGCCATTAATCATGATTCTGGTGACTTCAAATAAAACATTCAATGAAACATCAACATCTAAAACTCAGTTAATTCTCAATAAGAGCTTGTTTATGTAGATTCATGATGTCTAAAACATCCAAATGTTCAAACAAACTCTTTATTAAACCTCACTGGACTCCATAAACACAAGTTAACAATACGTTTCAGTTTTCATCCAAACACTCAGTTGTAAAAACACAGGAAGTAACTCTGGCAAATACACACCGACTACAGTCACATGTGACACATATCTGACACATGTTGTGTAACTATAACACATTAGTGTGTAAAAGGTTTCAACACACTTCTGTGTAAGAGGAATAACACATTAGTTGTGTTAAAGGTAATACAAAATGTGTAGTCCTTATAAACACAGAGATGTGTTAAGAATCGACACAGGTTGTGTGTTAAATTTGACACAACATGTGTTGTCCCTGAGCACACACACTATGTGTTAAAATCTACACAACATGTGTTGTCCCTGAGCACACACACTACATGTGTTAAATAAATTATGTGGCAAAGACTGAGCTTCTCGTCCTCCCTGCCAATCCGTCTCTACAGCACGACTTCACCATCCAGCTAGAGTCATCATTAATCACCCCATCAAGATCGGTCAGAAATCTTGGAGTAACGTTTGATGACCAGCTGACCTTCACAGATCACATTTCAAAGACAGCTCGATCATGCAGGTTTGCACTGCACAACATCAGGAAAATCAGGCCTTTCCTAACTGAGCATGCAACACAACTCATCGTCCAGGCCCTGGTCATCTCTAGGCTTGACTACTGCAATGCTCTTCTGGCTGGACTTCCAGCATGTGCAACTAAACCCCTACAGATGATCCAGAATGCTGCAGCTCGTCTTGTCTTCAACGAGCCCAAGAGGGCCCACGTCACTCCTCTGTTCATCTCTCTGCACTGGCTACCTCTAGCTGCTCGCATCAAGTTCAAGGCACTGACGCTTGCTTACAGAACTATCACAGGCTCAGCTCCCTCCTACTTTCACTCACTCCTACGAGTCTACATCCCTACCAGACACCTACGATCGGTCAACGAGCGACGTCTCGTGGTTCCATCACAGAAAGCCACAAAATCACTTTCCAGAACATTCTCATTCACAGTTCCATGCTGGTGGAACGCTCTCCCCACCCTCATCCGGAATGCAGAATCCCTGACAACATTCAAAAGACAGCTGAAAACCCATCTCTTCCGTGAGCACTTAACCTTATAGAAAAAAAAAAAAAAAAAAAAAAAGTGTTTTCCTTTCCCTTTGTAACATCACTTATCAGGCTTATGCTACTCTGAATAATACCTGAACTTCGTACTTTGAGCACTTCTTGCGTTGTTGTTGCTTTTGCCTCTTTATGATGACTCGCTGAATTTTGTCCTAATTTGTAAGTCGCTTTGGAGAAAGGCGTCTGCTAAATGACTAAATGTAAATGTAAATGTGTTAAAATCTACACAACATGTTGTCCCTGAGCACACACACTACATGTGTTAAAATCTACACAACATGTTGTCCCTGAGCACACACACTACATGTGTTAAAATCTACACAACATGTTGTCCCTGAGCACACACACTACATGTGTTAAAATCTACACAACATGTCATTTTTAACAGCTCTTTTTACAGGTTGTGTTGTTTTCAACTCATCATTTTATAAGAGCGTGCCGACACTCACCATCACTGTGAATGGTATGCAGTGTTTGCTATGTTCTCAAACAAACAGGCCAGTGTAAATACAAGTTATTTATATACAATATTTTGTCAGTTGCTACATTTTAATTAAATTCAAAGTGCAAACTCGGTTAACTGTTATCTCTTCATGAACTTTTGTCAAAAGCAGCATTATCAATTAGGGGTTGAAGCGTGAATAACTGAATAATGTCCAGTACAGTGAGTCTGTCCATTCATTGAGCTTGAAACATTGTTGTACTTTGTGTGCACATGCATTCTGTACTCGACTATTGATTAAACGGTTAATATTTTTGCATCTGACCCTTTCGCTTTATTTTTTAAAATGACACAATTTGTGTGTTAAAATGACTTACACATTTATTGTGTTAAATTTGACACAACATGTGTTGTCCCTGAGCACACTCACTACATGTTAAAACTGACACAACATGTGTAATTTTTAACACATCTCTTTTTAGAGTGATACACAGAAATTTAATACAGTTATCAAATACTTTACAGTCTTCACTGCATAAATTATAAATGAAATATAGATGAATCCTTAAAGCTACAAGCGTTCTTTAGTCAAGAGTAGTGAGTGATTTTCTCTGTTACCTGCATGTGTTTCTTTGATTCTGCTGTCACGGCTGCACACGTGGAGCACGCGTCCCATTTTCTCACAACTCTTTACGTTCCTTTAGGACTTTAACTCATTTAAGACTGTTCTTATGAGGATACTCAACAAAACGGACATTTTGGCATAATTGTGTGTTATTATTCGTTCAAAGGCGCGAAAGAGAACTCGATTCTGGCGCGCGTCTATCTGTGCGCCCTGTGTGTGGAAGGACATTCACTTGTCTTTTCACGCTTGCATGGTTTAAAAGCATTTGCATGAAGAAGAACGTGATCATATAATGTAACGCCAGCCAAAGGATGACAGAAAAAACGGATGCTGCGTGAATTGCGTTAATAACGCGTTGAACTGAAAAACATGAATCGCATGCGTTACCGTTGACAGCACGGACATAACCGGACATGGAAAACGTACGATTTGCACTTTTATTATAAATTTGTGTGCGTAATTTGTTATTAGAGACATCCGAGATTGATACACCTTCTTTTTTCTTTTTTTTTACTTTTTCTTTTCTTTTTTTTATACATTTTAGAAATGTAAAAATGTTTGATGGTGTTTTTACACGAAACCCCTGCTCTCCGGTTGGGAAATGCTGGTTTAGAACAGGGGTGTTCAATCCTGGTCCTCCTAGGGACCCACCAATCTGCACTTTTTGTGTCTCTATCTGACAGTCTTAGAACAGTTCTCATCTAATGAGCTGATGAATGCTTGACTTTGATTGGTTGACGAAGATTCTAAGGTGTGCAATTATTTTCAGGTAAACACACTGCAAAAGTAGTTCCAGGCAGGTCTTGACCGCATTACATGTCCATATCACTTCGCCAAATGATTTCAGTTATTTCAAAGGTCCTTAAAGCAAATTATTTCCTTGTTTTTTGGAAATAATGATTAGCAGAATAATTGACTCCGGTCCGTTGCATTTTGAGAAAATAATGCACACCCGAGGTGTTCGTTGCTGTAAAACGTATTCCAATAATATATACAACTTACAAATATATTTTTTTACATTGAAAAAAAAACATTCAGCGTTCAGTGATATGGCTTCTCTGTCATGTGTCTGTTTAACAGTAAAGCCAGGAGTGTGTCCAAGCACAAATCATGAAGCAGCAAAGTGTTTCATGATGGGTTTAGCGCTGTGTGCCGACGACAGTGAGTGTCCCAACAATGAGAAATGCTGCAGCAGTGCATGCGGTGGACGTCAGTGTACAGCTCCAGTTACAGGTATAATACAGGGCCGGAGTGGGGCCACTTTTCAGCCCGGGAGTTTCAGGCCCAAGACAGGCCCTCTTTTTCCATGGTGGAATTCCAAATTAGCACTTTTTCCAAATTGGATAAATGAAGCAACAGTTCAGCTCTTACTATTGTGTAGTTTTTATTAATAACATGGTTCAACAAATAATGTAAACGTTAAATAATAATTCACTTAAGCTGAGAAGTTAACAAAAAAAATGTCCACTATTCCACAAGGATAGGTTGATAAATTAACAAAAGCAGAAAGAAAGCAAGAAAGAAAGAAAGCATTTGAAATGTATCCCACTCTTCCACAAAGAGGCATATTGAACTAATGTTTACAGATTTATTTGTATTAAAAAATAATGCTTTTTTAATAAAAAAACGTGATACCTAATGACATTTGAGGTTATTAACCCCCTGGGGTCGGCTGTATCGCCGGCGATACCAGCTCGCTTTTTTTTTTATCAGTTCAAAAGAGATTAATTTTGCTCTGTTGACTTTGATATTACAAACAAGTTTCATACATCAATCGATTATGTTAAATGTGTATTATTTTTGTGTATACTCACAATAAAAACAAAGTGTTGTGCTTTTTGCCTAATAAAGAAAAATAAACACGAAGCGAGTTCTGCCTTCTCTCTGTCAGTTAAGTCCATTCTGAAACGCGTCCGAAAATTAACTGTAACTCAGCGAATACTCAGTCAAAAAGGCATACAGACACACAGGCATGAAGCTTGAATTCTCTTCTTTTAAATGGAGTAATTTATATAAAAAACAAATATTCTCAGCTTGTGAAATCTGTATTAAAAGAGAGCGATTCCAGTCGAGCTCATTAGCGCTCATTCAAATGTAATGTGACCACGCCCCGGAGAGCGTGCGCTATTCAAACGCAAATTCTGAGAACCATTTCAGACCTGTGAAACGCCCACATCAGCTGTAAACACTGCGCGCCGCGAGTGAGGCATAATATAGCCTACCTAATAATCCTGGAGAAAAGTTTCCTCAGAACAGTGCTGATATGAGGAGCAATAGATCCCGCTGAGGAGTGAGGTAGGCTAAGTTATCTTTTCTCAAGTGTTAATGTGGAATAAATAACGTTATGGAATAACGTTAGTGTAGGCCTATGTAAACCGCAAAAAGAGGAATCGCGTTTCTATAATATGAATCGCGTGTCTGTGTGTGAAAGAATAAACCGCTTTAATAAACTAAAATGCTTTGCTATAGCCTACTGAGATGGGTAAAAACCGACTGAAATATGTTGAAATAAAATGTCTTTGTATAAGCAACGTATTAAACTGCAAATTTATATTTATATGCCCTAATATTTCATAAAAACAACGTTACAGTCAGGCGAAATATGAAAGACAACATTTTGTTGACTAGATTTGGGTACAGTTTTTACTGTAGAATATACTGCCACATCAAATAAGCTTTTGTTTAGCAATTTCTGCTCATATGTTCTTTATATATATATATATATATATATATATATATATATATATATATATATATATATATATATATATATACACACACTACCGGTCAAAAGTTTTAGATCGGTAAGATTTTTAATGTTTTTAAAAGAAGTCTCTTCTGCTCACCAAGGCTGCATTTATTTGATTAAAAATACAAACAAAAACAGTCATATTGTGAAATATAATTACAATTTAAATCAGCTGTTTTCTATGTGAATATATAGTAAAATGTAATTTATTCCTGTGATCAAAGCTGAATTTTCAGCATCATTACTCCAGTCTTCAGTGTCACATGATCCTTCAGAAATCATTCTAACTGTGCGTTCACACCGGACGCGAATAGCGCGTCAAATTCGCGCCTGCCGTGTCTAGTTTGACGCTTGACCACTTTTGTGTTAATTCGCGTGTCAAGAGCCAAATTGACGCGCGTAAATTTTGCTTCAAACTTTTGTTTTTACGCGCATCAATTTCGCTCTTGACACGCGAATTAACACAAAAGTGGTCAAGCGTCAAACTAGACGCGGCAGGCGCGAATTTGACGCGCTATTCGCTATTCGCGTCAGAGGCGAAAGTTTCGAAACCCGTTGGCGGCCATCTTTTTTAGATGTTTATCGAGCATTAGCATTAGTATTAATCGAGAGAGTCATCGCTCGTATATGCTCTGGAGAGCAGAAACAGCTGCGTAGGGGACATCGTCGCTGTACTCGGGTCCACCAGACCCTCCGGAGGGTTTCAGGAGTTTCACAATTTGCTCCAGGAGCTAGGTTTGGTGGACCTAACGGTGAGGACGCTGACGAGGACAGCGTAGGCCGTAAGGCCTCGGCCTCGAGTGGTCGCTGCCTGACGAGCCCGCGCTCTACAGCCCGGCGCGAGGTTCAGCCTCCAAAAGTGAATCCACCTGTCCTGTGATTTTTGTTTTTATACACTAAATTTTGTTTGTTGTCTTTACATTAGAATAATAATGTTTCATATAATCTAGAATAGATATGGAATAAATAGCATTCAATACAAAATGAGTATCTCTCAAATATTGAAATCGAGTTTTTATGTGAAAGATTTGCTTTGTTGTGCATTTTAGTCATATTACAAAATAATTTATTGAGGCCAAACATAAAATAACATTGTAAACTGTCACTTCACCACGTGACAGCAGCAAGCAGGCTCCTGATTGGTTAACGCGGCGCGAATTGACGCAGAAGTTCAGATTTTTCAACTCGGGCGGCAGACGCGAATTCGCATCAAACGCGTGAATGCACAAATAGCACTAATAAAATCATTCCCGCTTAACGCGCCAGACGCTCAATTCGCGCTATTCGCGCGAACTTGACGCGCGAATGAGGCGTATTCGCGTCTACCGCGCCGCGCTCTACGCCTCATTCGCGCCGCAGGAATTTTTTACGCGCGTAACGCGTCTTTGCATTGACTTAACATTGAAATCACTCGCGCCTGACGCGCTATTCGCGTCCGGTGTGAACGCACCATAATATGATGATTTGAGGGATCAAGAAACATTTATGATTATTATCAGTGTTGAAAACAGTTTTTTACTATTTTATTTCATGATGCTATGATGAATAGAAAGTTCAAAAGAACAGCATTTATCTGAAATAGAAAGCTTTTGTAACATTAAACACTACCATTCAAAAGTTTGGAGTCAGTAAGAATTTTTATTTTATTTTTGGGGGAAATAAATAAAATAAATCAATACTTTTATTCATCAAGGATGAGTTAAACTGATCAAAAGTTACAGTAAAGACATTTATAATATTAGAAAATATTCTATTTTAAATAAAGGCTGTTCTTTTGAACTTTCTATTCATCAAAGAATTTTGAAAAAAAATTGTACACAACTGTTTTCAACATTGAAAATAATAATGAATGTTTTTTGAGCAATCAAATCATCATATCAGAATGATTTCTGAAGGATCATGTGACACTGAAGACTGGAGTAATGATGCTGAAAATTCAGCTTTGATCACAGGAATAAATTACACTTTAAAATATATTAAAATAGAAAACAGTCATTTTAAGTTGTCATAATATTTCACAATAATACTGTTTTGTTTTATTGTTTTTTATCAAATAAATGCAGCCTTGGTGAGCAGAAGAGACTTCTTTTAAAAACATAATAAATCTTACCGATTTAAAACTTTTGACCCGTAGTGTGTATATATATATATATATGTTAATAACGCGTTAACGCAAAATCATATTAACGGCACTAATTTTTTTAACGCGCGATTAACGCAGCGCGTATTTTCTGTTTGACCCGTGGCCCAACCTCTAGTTGGAGAAATGGAGATACACAATGTTGCCAACTTAGCGACATTGCAGACCCCTTTAGCGATTTTTTCCCTTCAACAAAGCGCCCAAACCTTATTTAGTTTCTGAGAATCTACCGGCATTGCCGGTACTGCTCTCTCAGCGCGCGCGCGCACCTCTCGCTCTCGCTCTCTCTCTCTCTCTCTCTCTCTCTCTCTCTCTCTCTCTCTCTCTCTCTCTCTCTCTCTCTCTCTCTCTCTCTCTCTCTCTCTCTCTCTCTCTCTCTCTCTCTCTCTCTCTCTCTCTCTCTCTCTCTGCGTCTCGCGCGGAGGAGCAGCGCTTTAATTCAGTTAAGCACTGATATTATGTTGCTTCACTAATTTTACAAGTATAGCCGAAATCAGAGCACAGATATTGTCTTTATCTTATGTGAATTTGATTTCACCAGACGACGGCTCGATTATCAGAATTGTTGTGCAGATTAACTTAACATCTTGGACGGGAGAGCTGGTTATGTCTTAATGGGTCGCGTTTCAGTCACCATTTCAAATTCATTCCGTTGTTTGACAACAGAAACAGTAAAATATACCAATGAAAACAGTTTTATTGAGAATTTAGCTTCATCAAAATGGGCACAGAGAGAGACAAACTACAATGTAATAATAAATAATAAATGTACATTGAGCATTTTCAGAAGAGCTGCCCTGTCATGCAAAATCTAAACATGTTTGTGTTAGTAAATTGCTCAGTGCAAAGAAAGAGAAGTAATGGTAACCTGGCATTTTTTTTTTTTTTGTTCTTTCTACATGTGTCTAATAGACATTAACAAGTTCTTTGAAAAACATCTATGACCTTTGAAACATGTCTCGTCCTTATGCTCTATATTGACTATGGTTTCAATAATAAACATACATTTGCATAAAGCATCTATATTTATCCATGCCCACGTTGATTAGAGTATTACAAACTTGAAAAGTATTAATTTAAGGTACATTTAGAACAAACAAAAAAATGTGCGATTAAATGCGATTAATCGCGAGTTAACTCATGACAATCATGCGATTAATCGCGATTAAAAAGTTTAATCGATTGACAGCCCTAATATATATATATATATATATATATAGGCCTAATACTATTTTTGTCAAAAATAAAGTCATCAACTAAGATGTTAGCTGTTCCAATGTTGGCTATATTCAAACTAATGAATACATATGATAAAATGTAGGGCTATAATAATTTTTTTCACAAAGAAAGAGTACACTTGAAATATTGTTGAAATTGTAATTATTGTTGTAATTGTGACCTTTTTAATAAAATAGCAAAACATATTTACAAGATAGATGTAAGCAAAATCTTAAATGGTCAATATAAGTCTTCTAAATATATCTTTTGTCCTTGCATTCATTCTTGGCTCAGTCAGTGTCACACCTGAATGAATGGCTAATTATGCAGAGTCATTACGCATAATGGTTGGGACATTGTATTCTCAGGTGTAAACCACTCCTCCTTCACGCCCCACTCGCATATTGGCTTTCCAAGCAAAACCTGTTTTACACAATTTAAATCAATGTATTGTTTTATTGTGAACGATAAAGCAAGACTATTTTCACATAATTTTGAAGCCAGAACTCGAAGCGACAACATCCATTAGTCAAAAGTCTTATTGACGCATATTTAGTATGAGTTTTGTGGTCTTATTTCAGCAACTTTCATTTTAATTTTTTTCAATAACCATGCATTAACATTATTCTCTTAAAAATACAAACATCTACATTAGTGGTGGGCCGTTATCGGCGTTAACGCGAGACTCTTATCGCGCGATAAAAAAAATATCGCCGTTAATCTATTCTCCAAGTTGGGTTGGGAGATGGCTCTATACTACACAAGCTATGATGACGCAATCTACCCGCGGCCGCGAGGTAAACCCGGCTGCAACGCATATTCGTCGTCATCTTAAGTAAACACGGCTGAAAGTGAAAGCTGGTGAAAAAGATCGGTGCAACATCCATTATTTGGACTTGGTTCGGGTTTAAGCCGTCAGACGAGCAGCAGCAAACTATATACAGAGTGTGTGGGGTAACAGTTCGGTAAGTTAACACACGACTAATCCGTTCGACCACCTCAAATTCAAAACGAAACATGATATCACTGAATACCAGCGCGTATTATTCCCATTCCAATATATCTTAGTGGTGTAGCACATAATCTCGATTTTAAGAATCGTTGTTGTGTTTCTTTTTAACTGAAAAGACATCAGTTAGACAATATTCTAATTTTAAATTTGGGGTTTGATAAGCTCCAAGCCATAATAAACATTAGACCTACTTAAGTCTCTGCAGCTAGTGTACTTACATTTTATTTATCTGCAAAATGATGTTGTATACTTACAGTTTTGCACAATATATGTTCTCAAAACTACATACACCCTTTAAAAAAAAATACATTTAGCAGTTGTTTAGCATGGGTCTGTGTAATCTGTTCTGAAATGGTTTTATTATAATATACTGTATATCGTTATCGCAAGAGGCTGCAATGTATATCACAATATAGATTTTAGGCCATATCGCCCATCCCTAATTGATAGCCTATAGTAGTTGATAATAACATAGGCCTACCTAATGTTGCCTACGGACGGTAACAGTACAGTAGTAACCTTTTACAGTCTATGAGTAGAACAGCTTTCTCAAGCAGTTTGTGATGCATTTTGGAAACAGGAGATGAGCCCCTGGTCTAATGCGCCACCTGGCTTGAGAAACCCGTTCTCAAAGACTTACTTTTATAGTCATTATTTGGGTAGCACACATATTCTGAATGCCTTCGGCAGAATTCAAATGAGCCATTTTAATCTAGATTAATCTAGATTAATTTCAAAATTAATCTAGATTAATCTAGATTAAAAAAATTTATCTATGCCCACCTCTAATCTACATACATGTTCCTCACATATTATGCTAGCCCTGTTTGTGCTATATAGAGTGAATTTACACCTTTGCCATTAACATGTTTTTAAATAACTGAAAAAAGCACAAATGTCAGGGCATGTCAAAACATCCCAAGGGCCCCAAAAACACATCAGACCCCAGAGGGTTAAAACAGTAAGTCCCGCCCATCGACTGCCAAAAATAAAAGTGTTCGAGCGAGCAAAAGCAGGAGATCAAGCGCGAGAGCGTGGGGAATGATAATGCGCGCGCGCGAGGGCTTGTATTGCATAGACATCATATAGATAGACGCCCTATCGACCGCTACTGCCTACTGGCGCGGGCGAGCCGTGGGGCCGCCATCTTAGACCGGTCACCCGCTCCACTCAGTGTAATCTGTATGGCAGGTGCAATGAGCTGTCAGCGCATTTAATTTATCATACCTCACTGAATACCGAACTGATTTTCATGCGGGTTTTTTTTGCTGCAAAGGTCATTCATGTAGCTATTATACAGGACACATGGTCGGCGTATTTTAATATTCATAGTAGGGCTGGTCCGAATACCATTTTTTGAGCTTCGAAGCTTCGGTAGTAATGAACATCGAATATTCGGAGAGAGGGTGCTGAACATATTCTTCTCTCTAATAAAGGCAGTATTCTCTATGTGTCGGTATGTCCGTTTGCATTTTGATTATTTCGAGAACCGTTTATCCAATCGACTTCACTGGGAGTGCAGTGTCGCATTTGGTGCAATATAGATGGACATGCAAGACGCGACACATTCAGAATTAATAAACTTTTAATAAACTACAGAACAGCGCGAGCGGGAAGCGGCGCGCCTCACGCTCCAATAACGGACACTGCACTAGTGATATAAAACACACACACGTCTGTTAAATTAAGCAATACTTTTAAGGTAGTCTAATATTTTTCTGACTAACAAATTACTGACACAGTAGATTTAAATAAAGAAAAACGAAATTTAAATAAAGAAAAACGAAATTTAAATAAAGAATTAAATTTTGTATTTAAAACGAAATTTAAAATAAATTAAAAAAACGAAATTTAAATAAAGAAAAACGAAATTTAAATAAAGAAAAACGAAATTTAAATAAAGGAAAAAACGAAATTTAAATAAAGAAAAACGAAATGTAAATAAAGAAAAAACGAAATTAATTTAAATTAAAAACGAGATTAATTTAGATTGATAATAACGGGTAAAAAGGCTAATACATTTTGTTTCTATTATTCTATTTTCCACAATGTCAAAGCAACGCAGCTTAACTCAAAACACAAGCTCAGGCATGCACTTTGGTCCATACAAACTCCACTGTTCTGCGCTCTATCGAGAGAACACTCCCGTTGCTGGAATACTGGGGTCGGTTCTATTTCTAGCATGCACGCGTTTTCCGCGTGGCTCGAGCCGCGCCTGAGACGTGTGTCTCACGCAGGCAGTGTGCAAACTCCAACCTGTTAACATGGGAGCCGAAAACGGACACGCCACGCAGCCAGTGTGTCGCCGGCCTTATTCAAGCGCGAATGAGAACCGTTTCGCGGGGGATCCCAGGTGTGCCCAAAAAAAAAAAAAAAAAAAAGGAATATTCGAATGTCAAATTTTCTAATCGAATACCAACCCACCGAACGAATATTCGAATATTCGGGTCCAGCCCTAATTCATAGTAGGCTTAACAGTAATATAATATTCTGATATAAGATATAAAGTGACCAGACGTCCAAAATCTAAATATGTGATGTAGGATATAAGGTATTTTATAAATCACACACCATAAATATGATAAAGAAGCAGAAACAGATAGTTGCAATAAAGTAAGATATTTTAATAAGTTGAAGAAACGTGTGTGTTTTACATTTACATTGCTTCCTGATATCACGTGCGCAAACACAAATAACCTAACGTTATATATATATATAAAACTACTTTTACTAAATAACTTGATTTACAGAGGGTCTATTCGCACGTCTATTAATATAAACGTTACCTGAGGTAATTTTCCTGGACCTTTTTACAAAAGGTAAAAGTCGCCGTAATCTTTACTGATATTGTCCGTAATGATTACTGAGATGCACATTCGGATTGGACTAAAATAACCGAGAAGCTCTTGTAATTATTACTTTACCCCACCTCTCCATGTCAGGTGAACACTGGCTGGTGCAGTAAACATTGCCTAGCTAACGTTAGCTGGCTACGATTTCAGTACAGTAATATCAAAGATCCTTGCTCCTTCTCAATTATCTGGTAATATTCTATTCACAAAATACAACCAATAGTACGGTAATGTTAAAAGTAATCCTATTTGCGATGGTCCGCCGATTAGAACAGGAAAATACTCCACAGTGCTCTAGCATCTTAACTGCTGCCACGCAACAAAACTAGGAATACGACCGGTTTAAGATGGCGTCCGCATTTCTCAGTGCCCAGCGGCCAATAGGGCATCTAGTCTCTATATAATATCTATGTTGTATTGCGTGCAGAGGAGATGTCATGCGCGCACGCAGGGTTTGAATGAGCTCGCGAGTTCCCGTTTCCTCGCGTGTAGATCTGTTATCCTCTCGCGAATGTCATTTACTGCGCGCGCCAGCATCAGTTGTGCGCTCCATTAATTTTGTCATTGATTTGCCGCCATAGGGCCGGCCCAGCTATCGGTAGGCGCCGGCGGTGCCGCGGTAGCCTACCTGAGAAAATGTTTTGGAAAAGATGGTCTATGGACCCAACCAACTCTATGCGAGGGGAGGTGAGAACTCCCTCTCATGGTACAACCCATGCAGAGGCTGCCTAATGTAATGTAACTAACGTGACAAATGTAAAAAAAAAAAAAATTCCTCGACCGGCCCAAAAGTGAAGCGGCCCACCGGGAATTCTCCCGCTTCTCCCGATTACCCACCCCGGGCCTGGTATAATATAATATAATATAATATAATATAAAATAATATTTTTTATTATATTATTAGTGGTCGACCGATATTGGTTTTTTGATTGCCGATATCTTATGGCGCTTTTCCATTTCCATTACCAGTACCAGCTCAACTCGACTTGACTCGACTCGCCTCGTCTCGGCTCGGCTCGCTTTTCGCTCCGTTTTCCATTGCAGATAGTACCTCCACAATAGTACCTGGTCGTCATAGCGACGCCGCAGGAAACTGCCGTGACTTAATCTTTTACGCGAGACGCGCGAGATACACCCGCTACCCACACACACAGGACAATGGAGGAAATCGAGTGTATGCTGTTTTTGGATGTTTTTGTTTTTGCTGTTTTTTATTCAGGATACTCCGTCTGGCGCGTGCAATGATGCACAGTGAATAGTGACGATTCTCTCTGACCAATCAGCAGTCTGCTGTGTTTTCACGTCACATTTTAGGATCGCCTCAGCTCGCCTCAGCTCGCTCAGAACCTCGCCGGAGGTGGTACGAAAAAAAGTACCTGGAAGCAGGTACAGGTACAACTTTTACACAGTGGAAAACCAAACAGAGCTGAGTCGAGCCGAGCCGAGGCGAGCTGGTACTGTGTAGTGGAAAAGCGCCATTAGAGAGCAGGATGGCCGATGGCCGATATAAAGCCGATATTTTTATTATATACTTTATATTTATTTTAAATAAATTAGAAAACAAATCTTTAAAATAAACATGCTTATACTTTAGATGGCAACTTCTTGAATCTGCAATCCTATTACAGTATTTTTCACAAATAAAGTAATTGTTTAAAAATATATGAATATGTGAATAAAAAGGAAGTAAACAATAACATTGCACTCAGTAATCTGGTAATATTGTGTGCACTGGTAATCATATTTTTTCAAATAAAGACAAGGTAACGCTAATATTACATACAGCACACAGTGAAAACGATATGAATATGACACAGTGGGCAACTGGATATAGCACAGCATATTTTAAAATGAAGTTTTTCGATCGCGACTCCTGAAGCTGATCTTCTGTTCGCATTCACTCACTTCACACGGACCGACTGTCACTCGCAGTAACACGTTTATGCAGGCTACAAATGCACACTTCACAAGATATCACAGCTGGATTCCATTAACTCTGCAAGGTTTGTGAAATTAAATGTTTATTAGCTATTCAGAGATTTGTTTAAATGATGTAGATGCACATTTGCTGAATGTTGACATTAAATGAGAAAGTATTTTAGCCTAATTGTTTGCCTTTTCTGTAACAAATAATATAAAAGCAACACTTTACTTTTTCGCATACCATTTACTTTCTTTGTTTACCAGTTCTGTCTAACAAAGTATTAGATATGACTGACAGAGATCGTAAACTAATGAAGACGGAGAATGTGAGTGAGCGCTGTGTGAGCAGGCGCTGCTGTTCTCTTCTCAGGCGCTGGTGTTCTCAGCGCCGCCCGTCAAAATAAAAGTCCGGAGCGCCGTCAAAATAAAAGTCCCGCCTCCAAAACATTGGTCAATCAGAAAAACGTATCGGCCGATGCCGATATTTTAAAAGTGCCGATATATCGGCCTTGGCGATATATCGGTCGACCACTATATATTATACTACAGGTCTGTTGAATGTTTTAATCTGATTGGTTGACAAAGATTCTAAGATGTGCAATTATTCTCATGGAAAACGCACGGCTAAAGTAGTTCCAGGCAGGTCTTGACCGCATTACCTATGTCCATATCACTTCGCCGAATGATTTCAGTTATTTCAAAGTTCCTTACAGCAACAACAGCAAAAGAACCAAAAGCCCCTGTGAAAAAGATATTCGGTGATATGGCTTCTCTGTCATGTTGTCTGTATAACAGCAAACCCAGGAGTGTGTCCAGTCAGAACATATGAACCAGGAAAGTGTGCCTGGATACGTTTCGTGTCGTGTGCCGATGACAGTGACTGTGCCAACAATGAGAAATGCTGCAACAATGGGTGTGGACTTCAGTGTATGACTCCAGTTACAGGTATTATATTATATTATATTATATTATATTATATTATATTATATTATATTATATTATATTATATTATATGGCTAAAAAGTGGCCCTGGACTTTCTGGCACAGAGCGGCCCACCACAACCGGTCCACAACAAATCACACCATAAACCCACCAGCTCATTATGCACAGAGCAATTTTTAAGAGCACTTACTAACATAAAAATATAACACAATACAAAAATATAAATGCTATTTTTTTATTTTATTGAAATGCTTATTAACATGAATGAATAATGACTAATAAATGTGTCTTTCCTGGTGTATATGGCAACTAGTAAATGCTCTGGTATGGTCTAGAACAGTGTTTCCCATCCTTTTTTCAGTCACGGCACCCTTTGAATCAATTTTTTTTTTTTTGTGGCACCCTCCACTACTGTTGTCACGATACTACTTTGATACGATACCTTGAAATGTATCAATTTTCAATACCACAGGGAAGAACCGCCTACTGTCATATAGATATTTTTAATATTATCTAAAAAAATATTTGTCCATCCATTGAAAGTCTAAGAATTTCTTCTGAAGTGATCACTTTATATAATGACATATTTGATTATGGCTTTTATTAATATATAAACATTGTTCAATTACCATTGCAAATCTCACCTAAATGTTTGTTTACTGTGTATTTGTGTTTTTGTATGGCGATCATTTTGTTATAATTGCACAAGATAGCTTGTTTTAATATATTTTTTAATGTAATCATTTCACAGTTAATCTTCAAATTAATAAATATAACAACTGTTAATTAAAGTGAACTTAAAACAATCCTCACATAGGTCCATAATAAATGTCATATTTAACTGTGCCCTTTCTACCTAACAAGTAGGAAATACACAGAAATTTAATACAGTTATCAAATACTTCACAGTCTTCACTGCATAAATTATGAATTAAATATAGATGAATCCTTATTAAAGCTACAAGCGTTCTTTAGTCAAGAGTAGTGAGTGATTTTCTCTGTTACCTGCATGTGTTTCTTTGATTCTGCTGTCACGGCTGCACACGTGGAGCACGCGTCCCATTTTCTCACAACTCTTTACGTTCCTTTAGGACTTTAACTCATTTAAGACTGCTCTTATGAGGATACTCAACAAAACGGACATTTTGGCATAATTGTGTGTTATTATTCGTTCAAAGGCGCGAAAGAGAACTCGATTCTGGCGCGCGTCTATCTGTGCGCCCTGTGTGTGAAAGGACATTCACAGGCAGCGCGCTCTCTTGTCTTTTCACGCTTGCATGGTTTAAAAGCATTTGCATGAAGAAGAACGTGATCATATAATGTAACGCCAGCCAAAGGATGACAGAAAAAACGGATGCTGCGTGAATTGCGTTGAACTGAAAAACATGAAATCGCATGCGTTACCGTTGACAGCACGGACATAACCGGACATGGAAAACGTACGATTTGCACTTTTATTATAAATTTGTGTGCGGAAATTGTTGTTATTAGAGACATCCGAGATTGATACATCTTCTTTTTTCTTTTTTTAAACTTTTTTTCTTTTTCTTTTTGACACATTTTAGAAATGTATAAATGTTTGATGGTGTTTTTACACGAAACCCCTGCTCTCCGGTTGGGAAACGCTGGTTTAGAACAGGGGTGTTCAATCCTGGTCCTCCTAGGGACCCACCAATCTGCACTTTTTATGTGTCTCTATCTGACAGTCTTAGAACAGTTCTCATCTAATGAGCTGATGAATGCTTGACTTTGATTGGCTGACGAAGATTATAAGGTGTGCAATTATTTTCAGGGAAACACACTGCAAAAGTAGTTCCAGGCAGGTCTTGACCGCATTACATGTCCATATCACTTCGCCAAATGATTTCAGTTATTTCAAAGGTCCTTACAGCAAATTATTTCCTTGTTTTTTGGAAATAATGATTAGCAGAATAATTGACGTTGGTTGAAAATGGTTCGTTGCATTTTTAGAAAATAATGCACACCCGAGGTGTTCGTTGCTGTAAAACGTATTCCAATAATATATACAACTTACAAATATATTTTTTTTTACATTGAAAAAAAACATTCAGCGTTCAGTGATATGGCTTCTCTGTCATGTGTCTGTTTAACAGTAAAGCCAGGAGTGTGTCCAAGCACAAATCATGAAGCAGCAAAGTGTTTCATGATGGGTTTAGCGCTGTGTGCCGACGACAGTGAGTGTCCCAACAATGAGAAATGCTGCAGCAGTGCATGCGGTGGACGTCAGTGTACAGCTCCAGTTACAGGTATAATATAATATAATATAATATAATATAATATGATATAATATTTTATTTTATATTATATTATACTACAGGTCTGTTGAATGTTTTAATCTGATTGGTTGACAAAGATTCTAAGGTGTGCAATTATTCTCATGGAAACGCACGGCTAAAGTAGTTCCAGGCAGGTCTTGAACATGTCCATATCACTTCGCCAAATGATTTCAGTTATTTCAAAGTTCCTTACAGCAACAACAGCAAAAGAACCAAAAGCCCCTGTGAAAAAGATATTCAATGATATGGCTTCTCTGTCATGTCTGTATAACAGCAAACCCAGGAGTGTGTCCAATCACAGCATATGAACCAGGAAAGTGTGCCCGGATACGTTTCGTGTCGTGTGCCGATGACAGTGACTGTGCCAACAATGAGAAATGCTGCAACAATGGATGTGGACTTCAGTGTATGACTGCAGATACAGGTATTTTTATATTATATTATATTATATTATATTATATTATATTATATTATATTATATTATATTATATTATATTATATTATAATAGAAATACATTTTGTATTATAATATAATATAACACATTTAAAAGCAACTTGCACCAAAGCGCTGTAAAATAAAACATTGAGCATATAAAAAGAAAGCATAAAAGAAACCGTGCAGCATACAAAATATAAACACATTAAACAAAATACAATAAAAATAAGAACCTTTAACTAATCTAATCTAATCAAAAGTCAGAGAGAATAAATAAGATTTAAGAGCCAATTTAAAACTGGCTAATGAAGGAGCAGACCTCACATTTAAGGGCAGACTGTTCCAAAGTTTAGGTGCAGCAGAGGAGAAGGCTCGACCACCCTTAGTTTTACAGCGAAAACGTGGGACAGTTAAGAGAAGCTAATTACCAGACCTAAGTGTTCTTTGGGGAGAGTAAGGAATCAGGTCACAATATTGGTGTCTAACTGTTGGAAACTATTGGAAATAAGATTGGCCATGTTCTGTAGTGTCAAGACTTGATTTTTGAGGTAAGATAACCTGCATGTTGGTTTTAATGTATTTTATTTTATTTGTTTAGATTGTATAGCTCATTTTGTTTGCGAGCGCTGTTGCGACTGCGAGCAGCCTGCCTCAGCTTTTCAAAAATGTCGTTTTACTGTGGTTGTGATAATAAACGTTTAAACTAACTGTTTATATGTGTGATATGCTTGAAGTGTTTTATATCTATAGATTTTATTGTAGCCAAGTAAAGTGTTGATTTGAAAGTTGATTTGAGAGGCTATATTGATCAAACATATTTAACTTGCTGTCGGCTGCTTGGTCGTCATTTAAAAAAAAAAACTTTGCTCCGAACATTTGTCTAAATTAACTTAATAAAAAAAATAAAAGAAACTATTTTAATGGCTGCAACAGTAGTATAGGGCAGGCTGTGTAATGGGAAAAAAACGGGCTCCTGTCAGACTCGGGCTGAGAATTCTGATGAGCTGTCAGACACGGGCCAGGGCCGGGCTGGGGCCTAGATTTGAGGCCCACACAGGGCTTTAGCGTGGATTATGGTCTCCAAATCTTTTGGAGATAGAAACTGTTTTAATTTTGCAACCAATCTCAGATAAAAGAAACTGCCCGTTACCACTGTACTGATTTCTTTCTCAAAATTTAGTGACGAATCAAATTTAACCCCAATATTCCTTACATGAGGTTGAACACTGGCGGCAACAGAATCTAAATTAAAAAGAGATGAAGACCTGGAGGCGCCTAAAATCAAAATTTCACGTTTGCTTTCATTTAATTGAATGAAAATTAAACCTAATTTGTAAGTCGCTTTGGATAAAGGCGTCTGCTAAATGACTAAATGTAAATGTAATTGCAAAAGATTATTAGCCATCCAACATTTGATCTCCTCAAAACAGTTGCAGAGCATGTCCAAAGGATAAAAACTGTCAGTTTAAGCTGGTAGATTAAACTGTGTGTATCGTCAGCATAGCAGTGGTAGGAGATCTTATATTTCTTAAAAATGGCATCCAATAGTAGTATATAAAGTGAAAAGAGAAGAGGGCCTAGAATGGACCATTGGGGCACATCACATCACATCACATCACATCACATCACATCACATCACATCACATCACATCACATCACATCACATCACATCACAGGGGAACCAACGAAGAAAACTTCCCAATGCTCACTAAGAAAGTTCTATCTTTGAAGTAAGAGGCAAACCAATGCAAGGTGACACCCTGAAAACCCACCACCTTTTCCAACCGATGTAACAAGATACTAGATCGATTGTATCGAAAGCAGCTCTTAAATCCAACAAGACAAGCACCGTGTGCGAACCAGTATCGAGAACTTGCAAATGGTCATTGCTGACCTTCAACAGTGCAGTTTCTGTACTGTGCATTGATTTAAAACCAGACTGAAAAGTATTTTGGACATACTGATATAGGAATTCAACGTGCAATGTACAACTCTCTCTAAGAGATTTGAAATAAACTGCAGTTTGGAGATAGGTCTAAAATTGCTGAGGTCAAAATTGATGTGTCAAGATGAGGTTTCTTTAGCAGAGGGTGAACCACAGCATTTCTAAAACTAGCATGTACAATTACATTTGCTAGAGAACTGTTAAAGCTGCAGTCGGCAAGTCTGGCAGATTGAGGGGACTTAGCCAACATTTTTAATGTTTACAACTCTCATGCCCCTCCCCCGCTACCACTGAGCACCCTCCCTTTGAATTCGTGCTCGTCAGTGCGTGTGCACCAGATCTTCTGTGAACACACTCGTCTCTTCAGCATTGAAGCATAATTTTCTTTTCCTTGGTTGTTTTGGACCTCCTAGCTCTGGTTGTTAACCGAGGAATTGGAAGCTTGTTAGTAGATTTTCTCTCCGCATCACGCTTCGTACAATCCAACACACCTGCGGACTTCAGGTGTGTGCATGCGATATTGTAACGTCCGCGAGAGGGGATCTGTGGCGTGTGCACGAACTGTGATTGACAGTCAGATCTCACACAGCCCTACGCTGATTGGACCAGAAGAACCGGGAGCGGTGGATTTTTGCAAAACAAATAACAGGCTCGAGGTGGAGGTAGAAGCGCGGGTTTTTTTCTAAAACCGGCTGATTTATGTTGTTCTGTTGGATCATAGTGTCGGTTTCAGTAAATCTAAAAAAAATCTTGCCTAGTGCAGCTTTAATAATAGATGTTACAGCTGGGCTCAAAGTTTCAAACACTTCCTTGAAAAGACGAGTTAGGATGACATCAGACTCACAGCTGGAACATTTAGCCTTGGAAACAATATCTGCTAGCTGAGCAGAGGTAACTGGCTGAAAACAAGTTAGCGAATCAGTTGGTGAACAAATCAAAGAGGATCATAATGTTGCTGGCTTAATGGAAGCCTTGATCTCCAAAACGTTATTATCGAAGTTTTCCCGAGATGGAACAAGAGAAGGAGCTGGTAAGGGATTTAGCAATAATAATCCTTTCCATTATAATTAGACATGTTTTGTTCATATCAGATACACTTTAAAGTAAGTAACTTTAAAGTTTACTCTATTCTTCTCCCAGTTCACCGGCCACTTACTTTCATGTATTTCGGGAGAAGTGGATGAATTCACGTGTTGTAAATGAAAATTTACAGAAACATTTGTTCTGTAAATCCAACAGATCCGATACTCTAAACTGTGGCACAAACTAACATGCGCATACAGCTCAACTAACGCGATCGTTATAAAGGTGTTAAAGGTTATAAACAACAAAACACATCCACTTGCATATATTTTACAATCGGAATATCAGATATTTCATGCCATAGTTAACCCTCTGAGGTCGGCAAACGCGCCCCCGCGTTTTGCTGGATTTTCTTCACATTGTAGTACAATAAACTTAAATTACTCCGTCATTTATGGTTATACAGAAAAAAGAAATATAAAAAAAGAATCTGTGATATTTCTACTTTTGTATGTGTCCACTTACAATCAAATCAAAACATTGTGCTTTTGTAAAATAAAGAAAATAAACAGGGTGTGCGTTCTGCCTCTCCGTCGCGGTGAACTTTTTTTTCTTGAGCACGTCTATAAACTGAAACAAAACTCAGCGAATACTTGTCACACATTTATGAGCCATATACCTTTATACACATTTAAGTGTGTACTTTTAAATGAACGGATTCAAACTGAAAACAAATATTCTCTGTTTAAGTAATTTGTATAAAACCAACAGGATGTCCAGTATCTCAAACGCTTGCTAATTACTTTTAATTCGACCACGCCCACTCGCGCAAAAGAGATTCACATGCAAATCGTCCACATGGAACGCGAACTCCCTCGTTACCTCAAACACAAAACACCAAAAAACTTCACAAGTCTCTGCTTTTCGTCGAGTTTGGAAGACACGTCTGAGCTTACATTGGATTTACCCCCAGAAGAAGAAGAACGCGATTTGAAGACAAGAAAGATGTAAGGTAAGAAATTCTTACTTATTAGTTTATGGTATTGTTGCATAAACTTCACATTGCAGTTGAACTGTTGCTAGATATATGGTGAATATTATACTATTTAGACCCGTGTTTACTGTTAAATACTGTTTGTGGATATCTGCTCAAACATAGATATGTATAACCATAATGTTTAATATTTTGGAGCGCGATGGCGTTTGAATGTATCATATTTTGGAGCGCGCTGTGGGTTTGAATGCATCATATTTTGGAGCGCGCTGTGCGTTTGAATGCATCATATTTTGGAGCTCGCTGTGCGTTTGAATGTATCATATTTTGGAGCGCGCTGTGGGTTTGAATGTATCATATTTTGGGGCGATTGCGTTTGAAAGGAAAAATGCACCAAACATTAGGCTTTATGTTTTTACTATTATCTCATTTCATATCATCATAACGAATGGAAACATTTGAAGTAACATAAGATAATCAATATATTTTTCTCTAGCATTGTTACTGAAATCTTTTGTAAGATTTATAGGCTGCTATAGGTTATTGTTATAATTATTTTATGCAGTACTGCACATAGCGTATGCCTACAAGCAGGGCCGTCCATAAGGGGGGATAAAGGGGAACGTTTTCTGGGGCCCAGCCGCTAGGGGGGGCCCATGCAGTCCAGCTATAATTATGTTCATCTTAAATATAAGCAAAGGTTACCATATTTTATTTTGAACCAAAATAGAACCATTAATTGTTGAAAGTGAGAAAAAAAATGCATTTTATTTAATGTTGCTCGAGTAAAATATAGCCTGTGTCATAATGAAACACCCCTTTCCTGAAAATGGTCTGAGCAGGCTGGCGAGCGGGCGCGGGCGCCGTAAGCGCTGAGCGAGCAGCAGGAACGAGTAGTGAGTTGTCGTCGAAAAAGATGGATAAAGCAAAAAAGCTGGCGGGGGCTAAAAATAGAAAAAGAAAGAGGGAAAAGGAGATGGCATGTCAATTGATGCGACAGCAGCTACTGTAAATAAGTGGATGGTGAAAGGCAACAGGTAGGATTTAAAGTGTGACGTCCAGGCTACTGGCCATCGGGACTACCGGGAGATTCCCAGTGGGCTGACGTGCTTTTTGGGCCGACGTGCTTTTTGGGCCGATGCATCTCATACTTTTTTTCTTTTTTTGTCTTAACGGCCCATAAAACTGTACATTTGTTTAGTTTTGTTTTGCTTAATCGGCGGCGCTGGGTTACTGCCGGTGTATTGCATTGGTCAAAAAAAGTCAGCGTTAGTTTTTTTTCTGACACACCGGCCCATGAACAAAAGGACAAAATTGTTGCTGCATACCCACCCCTGAGTCTCTCTCAGTTAAATGTATGTGTTAATGTAGGAGAGAGAGAGAGAGGGCGCATACGCATGATATGAGTAGCCTATAGCAGATTTGGGGAGGGCCCATTCACTGGACCTTTTCAGGGGCCCAGTCATTTCTGTGGGCGGGCCTGCCTACAAGGCACAACAAACATGGTGTTCATTATATTATATATTGTTGGAAACATTTGTGTGTGTGTGTGTGTGTGTGTGTGTGTGTGTATTCTGTGAATTTTAAAAAGCAATTTTAACCAGAAAAATCTAAAATGTATTCCCAAAATCGTGCAGGCCTAGTTTCTCTTGATACCAGTATGTTCACTTTTTTTCTTTTCTTTCAGGGACCAGATGCAACTGAGTCCTGCTGACTTCAGCATTCACATGAGTCTCTGTACATGAACATGGTAAAGTGAAAATCAAACACCTTGGAAATGAAAGGTATGTACAATGTTTTTAGGAATGGCACAAAGGTCTTTGGATCATTGTTTTCAATGTGCTCTTTTGTCATTTGTTGTGTATTTTTGGATTATGTTGTGTTGTAAATAAATCCAAATAATCTAAAAGCCATTCTTTTTTAAATCTCCTCATTCTTTGTGCAAGGTTGCTCTGAATGACAGGGCCTGATCGCTCCTAATAGGGCAGTTAGGGGAGTGTCTTTGTCTTTCTCAGGTGTTGAAGGCTTACATATTCATGAGATGATCACGCCTCTTCGCATAAGGCTTTCTCACACAAAACACGTCTTAGAAATTTTAAATCAATATATTGTCTTAACTGAATGAGCAGTCAGGGTGATTTTCACATAGTTTTGGAGCAAATATTCTAGGCTATGTGATACAATTTTCAAAAGTCTTGTGAAGAAATAATCAGTATGGGTTTCATGGCCTTATTTCAGTGAAATTTTTTTGGGTATTATCACAAACCACGCATAAATGTCATTATCTCAAAACTACAAACTTTTACATGCTGCTGATATATTATTGTAGCAGAGTTTGTGCTAAATACAGTGTAATAAGACTTTAGCCATGACAATGTCACAAGTAACAGAAATAAGCACAAATGTCAGAGCATGTCAGAACACCTCCAGGGCCAGAAAACAGCTCAGACCTCAGAGGGTTAACAAATTTGTGAATATTTTGAATATATAAAGGAAAATGACATAAAAGCAGATCATCAAATTAGGGCTGAACGATTTTGGAAAATAATCTAATTGCGATTTTTTTTTTTTTTTTTTTTTTTTTTTTTTTTTTTACCAATATTGCAATTGCGATTTAATATGCAATTACTTTTTAAGTTCTTTATCTTCTGTATTATTCAACAAAGACAAGCAATAAATCATTGTATAATAGGGATGGGAATCTTTAGGCACCTCATGATCTACTTTTTTTCTTAATTAATCTTATTAATAGCACTTAAAATCTTAGGGGCACTTTATAGGGCACTTTCACTTTCCCGATTACAGGGGCTCAAGCCTCCTCGGCCCCCCGCCATGCTCTTGCCACTGAGCAAAAGAACCAAAACCCACGACAACACTGACCAAGCAAATAAATGTAGTAGAAAATAGGATAAAAACAACAAATTATTTCCATGTTTTTTAGAAATAATAAGCGGAATAATGGACCCGAGGTGTTTGCATTTTAGATCAGAAACATTTGTAGATCAGAAATTTCTAGTAAACAAGGCTCGAAATTGCGACCATTTTGGCAGGATGCTGCTGGTCATTCCGCTCTATTGGCAGAGCTAATTATACGTCAAATATAACACCGCATACACCATCGCCAAAGAAGAGCTTGCCTTCACTAAATTTTAAACCTATGTTGCAGCTCATGGAAAAAGAATGGAGTTGCGATTAACATGACGTATGCAAATGACAAATCAGGTGCCAATATCATCGGGGTGAGATGATATAGAGCCAGAAGACCAAATTTCAAATCTTGGCCACAGGATGTGTAAAGCCCCAGTGAAATTAAATCTGTTTCATGAAATTTTTGGTGGGTGCTCCTAAATTTTTCCTGGTGCTCCTAACTTTTTGAAGTTGGGAGCACCAGTGCTACCAAGTAAAAAAGTTAATTTCGAGCCCTGTAGTAAAGTTAAAAGCTAATTAGAAACAGAAGAACAGCAAGTAACACATTACATTTTTTAAAAATTAAGTAGAAACACTGAAATAGTTATTTCTTGTAAAATGTATTCCAATAATATTTACAACTTCCAAAAGTATTTTTTTACAGTGAAAAATTCATTCAGCATTCAGTGATATGGCTTCTCTGTCATGTGTCTTTATAACAGCAAAGCCAGGAGTGTGTCCAAGCACAAGCTTTGAACAAGTATGGTGTATCATGAAGGGGTTAGAGTTGTGTGCCGATGACAGTGAGTGTCCCAACAATGAGAAATGCTGCAGCAGTGCATGCGGTGGACGTCAATGTACAGCTCCAGTTACAGGTATTACATTACATTATACTACAGGACTATTGAATGCTTGAATCTGATTGGTTGACGAAGATTCTAAGGTGTGCAATTATTCTCCATGTCATAACATGTCCTTATCACTTCGCCAAATTATTTCAGTTATTTCAAAGTTCCATACAGCAACAACAGCAAAATAACCAAAAACCCCAGTACATTCAGCATTCAGTGATATGGCTTCTCTGTCATGTGTCTGTATAACAGCAAACCCAGGAGTGTGTCCAGTCAGAACATATGAAGCAGCAATGTGTGTCCTGATACATTTCGTGTCGTGTGCCGATGACAGTGACTGTGCCAACAATGAGAAATGCTGCAACAATGGATGTGGACTTCAGTGTATGGCTCCAGTTACAGGTAATATATTATATTATATTATATTATATTATATTATATTATATTATATTATACAGGCATGAAAACTCGTCACCTTTCGGCGAAATTCTCCGTTTTAAAACCAAAATGGGTCACCTACGTGATTTGTGCAGATCCGATGAGAAAATATTTATGGGGTGGGAGGGGGGGTCGTGGTCGTGGCCAGCATTTACCCGCTATATCTCTATAGTTACCATAAACTTAGCAGCTTTAAAAAACCAATCATCATTCCTAATGCCGAAACCTGACAGCCAATCCGAGTCAGAGTAGGGCAGAATTGTTTTCAAAGTCTTTAACACCGCGAGTCTGATGATGCCGAACAACACATCCCACACTGCCGAACAAAGAACCGCACGTCGGAAAGCAATCCTGAGGTAAGTTAGCTTACAATGTTAACTGTCCTGTCAGATACAGACAGCGATGTTGCCAATGTCATTATTTTTAATTTTGACATAGAAGAGGGCGGGATAATATTGCGAGCGGGCGCGGGCGTGAGTTGTCGTCGAAAAAGATGGATAATGCAAAAAAGCTGTCGGGGGCTAAACATAGAAAAAGAAAGAGAGGAAAGGAGATGGCATGTCAATTGATGCAACAGCAGCTAAATAAGTGGATGGTGAAAGGCTACAGGTAGGATTGTGACGTCCAGGCATGTAGGCTAATGCCATCGGGACTACCGGGAGATTCCCGGTGGGCCGACGTGCTTTTTGGGCCGATACATCTCATACTTTTTTGTTTCGTTTTTTGTCTTAACGGCCCATAAAACTCGTACATCAGCGGCCCATTCGTTTTGTCTTGCTTAATTGGCGGCGCTGGGTTAGTGCGTAATTAGTATGTAATGCATTGGTCAATAAAAAGTCAGCGTTAGTTTTTTTCTGACACCCCATGAAACGCGTAGATCAGCGGCCCATTTGGTTCTTTTCTTGATTGACACTGGGCTAGCCCAATCACACCTTTAATGTGAAGTATAGAAATATACTCTTTCAAGTATAGAAATTAGTACAAAACTAATTATGAAAGTTTCCTTTATTTTTCAGTGCATTTGTTTTACAATATATGGCTATTACTATCATGGGATTAATATTATAACTATTATTATGTAGTAGTAATGTAGACAGACACTGTAACTAAAATAATTTTTCTTTGTTTAATTTTCACCAGATTGATGAATTTAACATTAAAAAGCACTATATATATATATATATATATATATATATATATATATATATATATATATATAAATTGATTGGATTGGATTGGATTGGATTTTTTGCTGCCGCATCCTTCTCACCTTTTTTACCCCCGACCTGTTTTCATGCCTGATTATATTATATTATATTATATTATATTATATTATATTATATTATATTATATTATATTATATTATATTAAAGCATTATCTCACTCTAGCAGTGCGATATGGCTGTACATCAGCATGGTTGTGGCGGAGTGCCGTAGGTAATCACAGCGTTCTGATTTACAGCCCTATCGCACGGCTACCAGTGTGATATTGTGTTTGTACAACAGTTTGATGGCACAAGTGTGTAAATAATTAAGAAACAACAATGGAGTGTCTTTAAAACCCATCTTTTGTGCAGAACTACTTCCTTTCACCACGGATTCAAATCTCAAGGTGACAGTTTGACAGTTGAGCCTAAGCCTCCGTTACTAATTGTAAAACGTCACTTTAGAACTAGCAACGAAGGAACGCTGAGTCTCTTCATTGAAGCTTATTGTTTTATGTAGAGTATTATGAGCGATAGATCGTCAAAACGAGTGCATTACCTCCATCTAGCTGATATTCTTCAGGTCAAGCTAATAGTAATAATCACAAATAAGTTTGAATGTCCGCTGAAGAAAGTGAATCTATGTCTTTATCCTTTTAACAGTTAAGAGCATTTGCCATTACAGCGCTAGTCATGTGAGTTGCGTCTTATTTTTAACAACCTTTTTTCAATCTTTCACTATAAAAGTATTTGTACAATAGGAAATAAACACAAGCAAACAGTTCAGTCAAAAGTACAAAAGCAGAGCCAGTTATAGTAGCTAGGGATGCACGATGATATCGGCACAACATCGGTATCGGCCGATAGGGTGGCGTGTTTCCTATGTGCATGTGACGACCGTGAACGTAGCATGAGCGCCAGCAACTTAAACTTCCAACATGTGGAGGCATTTCGAGCACCAGTTTGGTTTGAAATGTGCTGGGGACAGAGACGCATTCGCAAGTGCATTTTCAGAAGTGCTGGGTACAATGACGCAGTCATTTTTTTTCTCTTTCGTGCAGGTCATGTTTTGAAAGACGATGTCCTGTAGCTTACTAATGTAAGCTCTCCAAGCTACTATGCTCTCCACAGAGCATAAAATATTCTTTTTTTTTGTTTTTTTGTTCGCATTTATGAGGAAAAACAGTGACAGTTCTCCGTTACGGACGTGACTGCTCTGAATGCGGCACTAAAAGACTGGGTAACACTTTATAATAACTGCACGCTATTAATCATTAGTTAAGCATTAGTAAACAGTTAATTCATCATTTATAAAGCATTAATAGACATTAACAAGCAGTTTATAAATACAGTTATAAATGCAGTATTCTTAATTTATAAGCATATCTATAATGTGTTTAATAATTGTGTTTTCATACTTAATTAATGATCAATTTATCATTTCTAAATGAAGTATTTCATTATTTACAAACCGGTTATTTAGGAGTTGTCAGTGGTTCATAAGATCACTTAGAAAGTGTAAGTAAATTATTAATAAACTGTTTAAATACATATTATTATTCAGACATATAGTAATAGTTACTTAGTGTGTTAATAAATGGTTTATTAACATGTATTTCTACTGTAATTCAGGGTTAATTCGGGTAGTTATAAAGCATTTAGTAGTGGTCAGTTCACTATGTTTGTGAGCTAATCTAAAGTGAGGACTAGTTATGCTTTGTAAAGCGTTTATAAAGAAGATTTAAAGGCTGTTCATATTTTTATGTTCTGTATCGCTGTGTTGTATTTGTTTACTTTTTCTGTTTAGAAGAAAACTGAGTCTTTAAATCTCCTTTATAAATGCTTTACAAAGCATAACTAGTCCTCACTTTAGATTAGCTCACAAACATAGTTAACTGACCACTACTAAATGCTTTATAACTACCTGAATCTACTACATTTACTTACACTTTCTAAGTGATCTTATTAGCCACTGACAACTCCTAAATAACCGGTTTGTAAATAATGCAATACTTCATTTAAAAATGATAAAGTGATCATTAATAAATTAAGAAAATACAATTATTAAACACATTATAGACATGCTTATAAATCAAGAATACAGCATTTATAACTGTATTTATAAACTGCTTATTAATGTATATTAATGCTTTATAAATGATGAATTAACTGTTTACTAATGCTTAACTAATGATTAATAGCGTGCAGTTATTATAAAGTGTTACCAAAGACTGCTTTAAAACTTTCACAGAGACCTCAAACAGAAAGCACAAAGCCTTTCTAAGTGAATTTCGTTTTGTATTAATTGTATCTTAATTTTAATCAATGTTTCATCAACCAATTGCCTGGATTTAATAAATAATAAGTAAAGCAGATAATAGATAATGGATATCACAACACGGAGGCGCCGGCACGTGAACTGGAGCTAGTCTCATAAATGAAACGAAACTCAGCATAGCCTACTTGCCTCACAGACCTGAGAAATATATCTATTATCTACAGAATGCTTGAAATCATATTTTTAAACAGAACAATTCAAAACGAAAGACGGATCCATATGAAATGTGCATTTCTCTCCGACACGTTCACTACTACGAAGATCGCGAGTCAGCATTGTCAACTTCATCTTTACAGCCGACACAGAAAACACTTGTTTATTAATAAACAATTAAAATGTCTCCTTGCTATATTTGACATATTCATAATCATTACTTTTGCGGTTCTTTGTGACAGCTTTTAGTTGCTTTATTGGCAGCGCCACCCTACCAAAAACCCCAGTGAAAAAGACATTCAGCATTCAGTGATATGGCTTCTCTGTCATGTGTCTGTATAACAGCAAACCCAGGAGTGTGTCCAGTCAGAACATATGAAGCAGCAATGTGTGCCCTGATACATTTTGTGTCGTGTGCCGATGACAGTGACTGTGTCAACAATGAGAAATGCTGCAACAATGGATGTGGACTTCAGTGTATGGCTCCTGTTACAGGTATTTTTATATATTATATTATATTATATTATATTATATTAAAGCAATATCTCACTCTAGCAGTGCGATATGGCTGTACATCAGCATGGTTGTGGCGGAGTGCCGTAGGTAATCACAGTCATCGCGTTTTTTTCCACTGTCCAATCGAATGAATGGAGAGGCGGGCCTTCCATTTTACTGATGAAAGCTACAGTTGTTTCAACGCCCGGAGAGTGCGATGATGGAGGATAAACTTGTGGTGCTCTCGCGGGTTACCAGGAGCTTAACGACTTCACGAACCGTAACTACCACAAAGTTAACAGAAAGTAAATAAAGTTAACAAAAGGCTGATTTGGCGTGTACTTGACTGACAGGACAGCTGTTTCAGTGGTTGCCTAGCAACATAAAAAACGCAGCGCATTGCTCGTTCTGTGTGATGGGGCAGTGCTGTGTGCCTCGCGTTTTCGAACCTGAAAAATGCGTTAGGTGTGATCGGGGCCTAACCATATCATGTGTTAAAAATATAAAAACTCTTTAAACTTTTTATCGGCAGTGTGTTGTTAACTGAGTTTCTTTGTGAGTTGTGCTCATTTGTTTCCATATTTCTCCTTGAGGGGCTGCGCGTGCGTCAACAGCTCAACCTTCTTACCTTCAGTAATACATTTATCATCCACTATCGATAGCAACTTACAATAAATGTAACGTTGATGAAATCAGAATCATTCTCTCATTTTAGTGACTCCCTAGTTATTTTTTTGTTGACGTTTTAATCAGGCTACTTGTCCGGTCGGGCAAGTAAAATTCTCTTTTGTCCCTTCAAAACTTGACGTTAATGTGTTAATTAGTGTTAATGTCGAGCCCTGAATTATATCATATTATATTATATTATATTAATCTGATTGGTTGACGAACGTTCTAAGGTGTGCAATTATTTTCTGGGAAATGCACGGCTAAAGTAGTTCCAGGCACACTGAAAAAAGTGAAACATCAGTGCAATTCATTCAAAATATATATTTACATTGGTCCAATGGAAAATTGTGATTTTCAGTTATACCTTCTGTTTTCACTTTGCCTCAAAGTAAGTGTTACGCCCTCTATCACTGAAAAAAAATGATACTTTGGATTAACTTAAAACAATTGATGTAATTTTGTTACAGCTCATTTTTTTTAGATTTTCTCATTGTATTTATGATTTAGTTAAAACCATACATTTTTATTTAATGTCAAACCAAAATTTTAATTTTTTCCAACTCAACGTTTTACCTTAACCCCCTGGGGTCGGCTGTAGCGCCGGCGATACCAGCTCGCTTTTTTTTTTATCAGTTCAAAAGAGATTAATTTTGCTCTGTTGACTTTGATATTACAAACAAGTTTCATACATCAATCGATTATGTTAAATGTGTATTATTTTTGTGTATACTCACAATAAAAACAAAGTGTTGTGCTTTTTGCCAAATAAAGAAAAATAAACATGATGCGAGTTCTGCCTTCTCTCTGTCAGTTAAGTCCATTCTGAAACGCGTCCGAAAATTAACTGTAACTCAGCGAATACTCAGTCAAACAGGCATACAGACACACAGGCATGAAGCTTGAATTCTCTTCTTTTAAATGGAGTAATTTATATAAAAAACAAATATTCTCAGCTTGTGAAATCTGTATTAAAAGAGAGCGATTCCAGTCGAGCTCATTAGCGCTCATTCAAATGTAATGTGACCACGCCCCGGAGAGCGCGCGCTATTCAAATGCAAATTCTGAGAACCATTTCAGACCTGTGAAACGCCCACATCAGCTGTAAACACAGCGCGCCGCGAGTGAGGCATAATATAGCCTACCTAATAGGCTTGGGCGGTATTCGAATTTTGATACCGTCAAACCTCCTCCCTATTTTACCGGGGTATACGGTATTACCGTGACTAATTAAAAATTATGACATAATGGGCTCAGACGGCGTCACCTAACTGTTGGCTTGTGCCTACACCGTTCAGAAACTGAATGCCAGATCGGGCAAAAAATAAATAAAAAATCAAGCCCAACCCCTGCACGTTGTGTCTGAGTCAGGCCGACGGCATTAACTGTTATTATGAGCCGGAGCCCACCATTATTCAACATAATATCTGTGTGCGTGCAACAAGCAAAAAGTGCCTCTGTAATCCGGTGACACGTGTCCATTGATTTTTATTAATACAACTTTTCTGCAAAGATGGAAGTTGACGATCGCCATCTCTGTAGTGAACGCGCCTATAGAGAGACATGCACATCATTACACAATCAGAGAGTGGCCTTTTTTTTTTTCGTTTTGAATTGTTTCGTTTAAAGAAATTGACGATCGGCATCTGAACGCTATAGAGAGACATGCACATCATGGATTACAGAGAGTACGTTAGGCTAGTCTATTTATTTTCGTTTTGAATGGTTTCGTTTAATGAAATTGACGATCGCATCTCCGTATGAACGCGCCTAGAGAGAAATGCACATCATGGATTACTTAGCCTAATCAGTGAGTAGCCTATTTCTTTCGTTTTGAATTGTTTCGTTTAAATAAATTTCAAGCTTTATTTATATATATTTGCCATGTCTGTGAGGCATAGCCTACACTGAGTTTCGGTTAATTTATGAGATTTCAATGCAAGTGACCGCGGCATGCCCATCATGTCATGATTATCCAGGAAATTGGTTGATGAAAAATGTATTAAAATTAAGAAACAATATATACAAAACGAAATTCGTTTTAAAGAGGCCTTTTACAAAACGAAATTTATTGAAGTGGTCAAATCGTCTGACTCCCGATGCATCCCATCTTATTTGTGCCGTTCACTTTTCATAATCAACAAAGATGGAAAAAATAACATTATAATATTTTAACAAATACGAAACTTAATGCGCTTATTTAATGAACTCGAGAACAAAATGCATCCTGGCAGCAGTGAGTGGGCGGTTGTTTCGGAGATACGACATTAGGTTAGAGGTGTTTACATCTCTTGTATTTACCGCCTCTCCCTTCTCATGCGGTTGGAACCAGAAATATTGCCAAACTGCAACCACACATAAGCAGTTTTTAGGCAATAAATAAATTATATATATTATAGGCTATATAAGTGCCGGTAATGACGGTATTGAAACTGATACCGGTGCTATTTTAAGATCCCGCGGTATCCGATATTACCGTAATACCGCCCAACCCTACTACCTAATAATCCTGGAGAAAAGTTTCCTCAGAACAGTGCTGATATGAGGAGCAATAGATCCCGCTGAGGAGTGAGGTAGGCTAAGTTATCTTTTCTCAAGTGTTAATGTGGAATAAATAACGTTATGGAATAACGTTAGTGTAGGCCTATGTAAACCGCAAAAAGATGAATCGCGTTTCTATAATATGAATCGCGTGTCTGTGTGTGAAAGAATAAACCGCTTTAATAAACTAAAATGCTTTGCTATAGCCTACTGAGATGAGTAAAAACCGACTGAAATATGTTGAAATAAAATGTCTTTGTATAAGCAACGTATTAAACTGCAAATTAATATTTATATGCCCTAATATTTCATAAAAACAACGTTACAGTCAGGCGAAATATGAAAGACAACATTTTGTTGACTAGATTTGGGTACAGTTTTTACTGTAGAATATACTGCCACATCAAATAAGCTTTTGTTTAGCAATTTCTGCTCATATGTTATATATATATATATATATATATATATATATATATATATATATATATATATATATATATATATATATATATACATACACACACACTACCGGTCAAAAGTTTTAGATCGGTAAGATTTTTAATGTTTTTAAAAGAAGTCTCTTCTGCTCACCAAGGCTGCATTTATTTGATTAAAAATACAAACAGTCATATTGTGAAATATTATTACAATTTAAATCAGCTGTTTTCTGTGTGAATATATAGTAAAATGTAATTTATTCCTGTGATCAAAGCTGAATTTTCAGCATCATTACTCCAGTCTTCAGTGTCACATGATCCTTCAGAAATCACTCTAATATGATTTGAGGATCAAGAAACATTTATGATTATTATCAGTGTTGAAAACAGTTTTTTACAATTTTATTTCATGATGCTATGATGAATAGAAAGTTCAAAAGAACAGCATTTATCTGAAATAGAAAGCTTTTGTAACATTAAACACTACCATTCAAAAGTTTGGAGTCAGTAAGAATTTTAATTTTATTTTTGGGGGAAATAAATAAAATAAATCAATACTTTTATTCATCAAGGATGAGTTAAACTGATCAAAAGTTACAGTAAAGACATTTATAATGTTAGAAAATATTCTATTTTAAATAAAGGCTGTTCTTTTGAACTTTCTATTCATCAAAGAATTTTGAAAAAAAATTGTACACAACTGTTTTCAACATTGAAAATAATAATGAATGTTTTTTGAGCATCAAATCATCATATCAGAATGATTTCTGAAGGATCATGTGACACTGAAGACTGGAGTAATGATGCTGAAAATTCAGCTTTGATCACAGGAATAAATTACACTTTAAAATATATTAAAATAGAAAACAGTCATTTTAAATTGTCATAATATTTCACAATAATACTGTTTTGTTTTATTGTTTTTTATCAAATAAATGCAGTCTTGGTGAGCAGAAGAGACTTCTTTTAAAAACATAAAAAATCTTACCGATCTAAAACTTTTGACCAGTAGTGTGTGTGTGTGTATATATATATATATATACACTCACCTAAAGGATTATTAGGAACACCATACTAATACTGTGTTTGACCCCCTTTCGCCTTCAGAACTGCCTTAATTCTACGTGGCATTGATTCAACAAGGTGCTGAAAGCATTCTTTAGAAATGTTGGCCCATATTGATAGGATAGCATCTTGCAGTTGATTGAGATTTGTGGGATGCACATCCAGGGCACGAAGCTCCCGTTCCACCACATCCCAAAGATGCTCTATTGGGTTGAGATCTGGTGACTGTGGGGGCCATTTTAGTACAGTGAACTCATTGTCATGTTCAAGAAACCAATTTGAAATGATTCGAGCTTTGTGATATGGTGCATTATCCTGCTGGAAGTAGCCATCAGAGGATGGGTACATGGGGGTCATAAAGGGATGGACTTGGTCAGAAACAATGCTCAGGTAGGCCGTGGCATTTAAACGATGCCCAATTGGCACTAAGGGGCCTAAAGTGTGCCAAGAAAACATCCCCCACACCATTACACCACCACCAGCCTGCACAGTGGTAACAAGGCATGATGGATCCATGTTCTCATTCTGTTTACGCCAAATTCTGACTCTACCATCTGAATGTCTCAACAGAAATCGAGACTCATCAGACCAGGCAACATTTTTCCAGTCTTCAACTGTCCAACTTTGGTGAGCTCGTGCAAATTGTAGCCTCTTTTTCCTATTTGTAGTGGACATGAGTGGTACCCGGTGGGGTCTTCTGCTGTTGTAGCCCATCCGCCTCAAGGTTGTGCGTGTTGTGGCTTCACAAATGCTTTGCTGCATACCTCGGTTGTAACGAGTGGTTATTTCAGTCAAAGTTGCTCTTCTATCAGCTTGAATCAGTCTGCCCATTCTCCTCTGACCTCTAGCATCAACAAGGCATTTTCGCCCACAGGACTGCCGCATACTGGATGTTTTTCCCTTTTCACACCATTCTTTGTAAACCCTAGAAATGGTTGTGCGTGAAAATCCCAGTAACTGAGCAGATTATGAAATACTCAGACCGGCCCGTCTGGCATCAACAACCATGCCACGCTCAAAATTGCTTAAATCACCTTTCTTTCCCATTCTGACATTCAGTTTGGAGTTCAGGAGATTGTCTTGACCAGGACCACACCCCTAAATGCATTGAAGCAACTGCCATGTGATTGGTTGATTAGATAATTGCATTAATGAGAAATTGGACAGGTGTTCCTAATAATTCTTTAGGTGAGTGTATATTAGGGGTTTCACAACTACTGATTTTTGCTAGTCGACTAGTTTTGCATAACAGTCGACGACTAGTCGACTAGTCGTTAAATTATTTATTCATTAAATTGACGCATTAACGCATTGAGCATTGTTAAGGAAGACAGAGGAAGGAGTTCTGGTGAATTATTGGAAATGTATGTTTGAAATTCAGAAATAACATAATAAATAAATTCATCAGTTATTCTTGTGTTAATACAAAAACAGCAGCATTCATTTAAAACATTCTTGTAATTAAAACATTCTTGTTATGAACTGCCACACCACGCGCATCAGCGAACGTTGCAGATAAACATTGTCACATGGCTAGCCTCAGACAATAACATTGTCAACATCACGACATATTTTTTGCATATAGTATTAACTGTGCATTTTTCATTGCATCTTTAAGCAAATATCATTTAAACATATAGGCCGATACAAGTTTGATGTAGGTTATACTGAACCACTATATTTTTGTATCACCTGCGACACACTGGCTGCGTGGCGTGAGCGTCTCAGCTTAACAGGTTGGAGTTTGCACACTGCCTGCGTGAGACACGCGATTCAGGCGCGGCTCGAACCGCTAGAGTGCAGAACAGCAGAGTTTGTGTGGACCGAAGTGCATGCCTGAGCTTGTGTTTTCGGTTAAGCTGCGTTGCTTTGACATTGTGGAAAATAGAATAATAGAAACAAAATGTATTAGTCTTTTTACCCGTTATTATCAATCTAAATTAATCTCGTTTTTAATTTAAATTAATCTCGTTTTTAATTTAACTTAATTTCGTTTTTCTTTATTTAAATTTCGTTTTTTCTTTATTTAAATTTCGTTTTTCTTTTTTAAATTTCGTTTTTTCTTTATTTAAATTTCGTTTTTTCTTTATTTAAATTTCATTTGTTTTATTTAGCCTAAATTTCGTTTTTTCTTTATTTAAATTTTGTTTTTTCTTTATTTAAATTTCGTTTTTCTTTTTTTAAATCTACCCTTTAGCCTACTGTGTCAGTAATTTGTTAGTCAGAAAAATATTAGACAACCTTAAAAGTATCGCTTAAGTTAACAGACCTGTGTGTGTGCGTTTTATATCACCAGTGCAGTGTCCGTTCTCGTAGCCCTGCCCGTGTGAGGTGCGCCATTTCCCACTCGCGCTGTTCTGTAGTTTACTAAATGTTTATTAATTCTGAATGTGTCCCGTTTTGTGTGTCCATCTATATTGCACCAAATGTGACACTGCACTCCATGACCTTGACCGTTTTGGACGCATAGGTACCTCAGCGCCTGACGCCATTTTGTTTTCCGACTAGTCGATTAGGGCCGACAGCGCCGACTAGTGGTTGTGACAGTCGACTAGTCGGCTAGTCGACTAGTTGATGAAACCCCTAGTGTATATATATATATATATATATATATATATATATATTAGGGGTGTAACGATACGCGTATTCGTATCGAACCGTTCGGTACGAGGCTTTCGGTTCGGTTTTCGGTACGCATTACGTACCGAACGGTTCGTTGGCCAATTTTTTCTGCCGACTAAAATTTCGTTATTTCAAATGAAGGCGCGTCGCGGGTGGCAAGCGCGCTCATAGAGGTTGGCGCGACCACAACATCAACTGGCAAATGCAATGTAAGGAACGAAACTGAGCTACTCTTATTGTGTTTGTGTGGACCATTTATCAGTTTTGACCTGTGAAGCGGGACTCGCGATCCCTATGCGCGAGCCTGATCAAGCAACACCACACAGCGCTAAGAGATCCAGACCAGTAAAGAAAGCATTTGAATTTGCTTTTGAAAATGCTTTTTGAATTCGCCACTGAAGTAATAACATCGCTGCGAGATCTAGTGAGAAACATGCACATTTCTCTGTTATTAACGGATCAAACAGCGCTGACGTGGAAACCAGGAAGAAACATTGTGCCATGAATGAACCGGTGTCCACAGATCAGCAACATTCACCGTGGAATGGATTTACTGTAGTAACACTAACTGCAAGGTATGGAAGTTTGTCAGGAATAGTGGGCTATAATGCTTTCAAGTAACATTACGTCTGTTTTATTTTGACATTATGAATACAATTGCTGCCCTCAAATGTTAATCTGAACTAAAATAAACCTTTGTTTATAACTAGCCTACTACTACAATATTACATTTCATTTTGTCCAAGGAGCTGTTTTGTTTTATATGCTCATAAGAAGAGTCAAGTATAGCTCCATTGTTGCTCAGTAAAAAAAGCACAAAAAAAAGCACAAAAAAAAAAAAAATCATACTTTATGATGTTAGTTTCATTAAATAAAAAATAAAAAATAAAAAAAATTAATTCAAGGAAATTTCTCTGCCATTTATTTATTTTTGCTGTAGCCTATGGAAAACGTACCGAACCGAACCGCGACACAAGTGTATCGTATCGAACCGAACCGTGAATTTTGTGAACTGTTACACCCCTAATATATATATATATATATAAAATACAATTTTTGTCAAAAATAAAGTCATCAACTAAGATGTTAGCTGTTCCAATGTTGGCTATATTCAAACTAATGAATACATATGATAAAATGTAGGGCCATAATCATTTTTTTTACAAAGAAAGAGTACACTTGAAATATTGTTGAAATTGTAATTATTGTTGTAATTGTAACCTTTTTACAAGATAGATGTAAGCAAAATCTTAAATGGTCAATATAAGTCTTCTAAATATATCTTTTGTCCTTGCATTCATTCTTGGCTCAGTCAGTGTCACACCTGAATGAATGGCTAATTATGCAGAGTCATTACGCATAATGGTTGGGACATTGTATTCTCAGGTGTAAACCACTCCTCCTTCACGCCCCACTCGCATATTGGCTTTCCAAGCAAAACCTGTTTTACACAATTTAAATCAATGTATTGTTTTATTGTGAACGATAAAGCAAGACTATTTTCACATAATTTTGAAGCCAGAACTCGAAGCGACAACATCCATTAGTCAAAAGTCTTACTGACGCATATTTAGTATGAGTTTTGTGGTCTTATTTCAGCAACTTTCATTTTAATTTTTTTCAATAACCACGCATAAACATTATTCTCTTAAAAATACAAACATCTACATACATGTTCCTCACATATTATGCTAGCCCTGTTTGTGCTATATAGAGTGAATTTACACCTTTGCCATTAACATGTTTATAAATAACTGAAAAAAGCACAAATGTCAGGGCATGTCAAAACATCCCAAGGGCCCCAAAAACACATCAGACCCCAGAGGGTTAACCCAAAGTACACAGCAAAAACTCCAGTGTTAAATTAACACTCGAGTGTTAAAGTTAATGAGATAATTAAGTGATTAATTGAGTGATGATTGACTATTATTGAAGACACCTGATGTTAACAAGCAGAATCACTGAATGAGAAAATCACAAATTGTAAGTTACCATTATGGTGATGGGTGTTTGCTTTTGTTGGGCTCTTGACCCTTATATGTTTACTTTAGATTTTGTTTGGCTGTTGTATCTGAGTTATAGCTCTCAGATGAACAAAGAAAAAAAAAGTGATCTGATGGTGTTGGTTATGTTATGACAATCATCATTTGAACTTGATCACTAAACTCATTAAAACCCTTATTTCTGACAAAGATTTAGAATTTTAGATATAATACAAAGGATTTCTTAAAAGTTGTTTAAAAAAAATAAAAAATAAATCGTTCTTATAGGCACACACAGACGTCAAGATTCAGTCTATGCATCTCAACAATGGTGACGAGCAGATTATTCAATTAGGAAAAGTAAATTACATAGACAATTCATATCATAATTTATTCATACCGCAATGCATGATGGGAGCCATTAATGAGTTGTGATTGGTGGCAGCCACTGCAACATGCTTTATTATTGTCACCATTGTTGAGATTCACAGGCTGATTATTGATGTCTGTGTTTCTAAATAAATTCATTTGAAAGTCTTTTGGTCAGAACAATGTTTATTCACCCTTTGGGGTCTGAGAGGTTTTTGGGGTCCTTGAGATGTTCTGACATTTGCAGACCTGCCAGAAATTACATGCATTGTGAACGTCAGACTTAAAATAATTTTCGTTCCGTCTCGTCTCGTCTCGTCAACGAAAACTCGAAAACGTCTCGTCATGTTTTAGTCACCTGAGAGCCATTTTTAGCTAGTCATCGTCGCGTTATCGTCATAAAAAAAAAGATGCGTCAACGAAATCATTTCGTTATCGTCATCGTTGACGAAAACAACATTGCTATAAATCTTGAAACCACTATGGCTTAGTGATTATTAAAGTTCTGTGATTTGTGGATTAGCCTACTGATAAGCGCGAGTCTAGAGAAACAGGCGTTTATTTATTCATTCATTCTCAGTGTTGAGAAACGTATGCGTTACGTTATTGTGTTAATTATAACTAAAGTACCTAATTATGTTACATATTTATTTTGTATGAAAACTAGCGCGTTAGTTACTTATGTATTAAAAAGTACCGTTGTATCAGTGCTGCGCGAGCTCTCACAAACACGGATGCGCGCACACAGAGAGAGAAGATCATTGTAAAATGAAAATTGACGGGCTAAGTTTAAATTTTGTTCTTGCTTGTTTTTTTTTCTGTCAAAAAGCATTTTGTATTATCCATCCCTGCTTTTAAAATTCGTTAAATGACGGACGATTTACTGTTAACACAGCCCTCATTATGTCGGATTTGGAACTTATACTTTATATTATTTTTAGAATAAGTGATTCGTTATGCTATTATTGGACTCCTGTCTATTCATTGTCAAATGTTTTATATAAATATGTTTGTATTGGCTAACATTTATTCAGCTAATGCGTGTCCTGTTTAAAATGTGCAATGTTCAAACGCAAAGACAGCACGTCACAAATAGAAGCCCCTTTCCCTGTGCTATTTAGGATCATATTTGGATATTGGAAAATAAATGAAAATGTTTTTATATTTTTTTTACTAAATTTTTTTACTGTGTTCTAGGGGTTTCTTCATTTTAGACTAGTTGATCAGCACACATTATATGCAATGCAATTATATAATGCATGTGTGTTGTCGTCCAAACCGCTCATACAATACACTCCCCGTCGGTACGCACATTTTTTTCGCAAGGTTGGCAGGTATGCATTTGTGCTTTTTTCAGTTGCTTATAAACATATTAATGGCAAAGGTATAATTACACTCTATTTAGCACAAACAGGGCTACCATAATATGTGAGCAACATGCATGTACATGTTTGTATTTTTGAGAGAATAATGTTTATGCATGGTTATAGAAAAAACTAAAAACTAAAGTTTCTGAAATAAGGCCACAAAACACATACTAAATATGTGTCAATAAGACTTTTGACTAATGGATGTCGTTGCCTAGAGTTTTTTCTTCAAAATGATGTGAAAATCATCCTACCTAATCATTCACATAACACAATACATTGATTTAAATCTTGTAAAACACTTTTTGTTTGGAAAGGCAATATGCGCAAGGGGCGCAACGATTCAACACCATCATGCATATTTAGTGATTCACACCTGAGGAGACAATGGGGCCCGCATACTTAATGAGCCATTCATTCAGGTGTGTCACCTATAGCCACAAGAAAGAATGCAAGAGCTATATATATATATATATATATATATATATATATATATATATATATATATTCTACCAAATTGGTTCACAGTTGGAAGCATGTCAATTTATTTTATTTTTATTTTTTTCACAAATTGTACTTGCAAATTGTATAATATCCAAGGAAAACATGTCTAGTAATTGTGCAGTTAATTCTCATACTGTATTTTCAGTTTTGGAATATGTATCCTCTCCCCAAATTTGTCAATAATAAAACACAATAAAAATTATTTAAAGAAAAGGCTTATATTTACCTTTTAAAATTTGTTTACATCTACCTTGTACATTTTTTTTTTTATTATTAAAAAGGTTACAATTACAACAACAATTGAAGTGTAATCTTTCTTTTTAAAAACGAAAGTATACATTTTATCATACATATTTCAAAGTTAAGGATTCATTACTTCGAATATAGCCTACATTGACAAAACATACTATATTTAACATATTAGCAAAAATTGGCAAACAAAAGCTTATTTGAGGTGGCAGATATTTTACAGTAAAAATGTGTAATCTATCCAAAACTAATCAACGAAATGTTGTCTTTCATTTGTCTGTAACATAGGTCTTTCGTTTTTATTATAAGGAATATAAATGTTAATTTGCAATTTAATACGTTGCTTATACAAATACATTTTATTTCAACATATTTCAGTCGATTTTTACTCAGTATAGCAAAATAGTTTGCTAAAAGCAGATCATTCATTCACACACAGAAACGCAATTCAAATTTAAACCGTCTTTTTGCGAGTTGTGGTAAACAGCGCATCTCTGCCGTTCATTCATTCACACACAGAAACGCGATTTACTTGAGAATGAAAAAAAAACGTACTACAGTATTCCATCCGTTGCTCCTCGAAATACCAGCACTTCTGAGGTACATTTTCCATTATTATTATTCCTCACAGCGCTGCGAGACAGTGTAAACAAGTACAATGATCTGAATAAACTTGATGTGTTTTCTCGAGCTGATATGTGGGCGTTCACAGTTTGTATGGGATCGTCTCAGTCATTTGCGTTTGAATAGCGCGCGCTCTCCGTGGGCGGGGCAGATTAAAACGTAATGAGCTGAGATGAGAACGACTGACATCTCTCTCTTTTCATAAAGATTACATAAACAGAGAATATTATTTTTTAATAAAAATTACTTCATTTAAAAGAAGAGAATTCAAGCTTCATGCCTGTGTGTCTGTATGCCTGTTTGACTGAGTATTCTCTGAGTTATTGTTCATTTCCGGACGCGTTTCAGAATGGACTTCACTGACAGAGAGGAGGCAGAACTCGTACATGTTTATTTTTCTTTATTTGGCGAAAAGCACAACACTTTGTTTTTATTGTGAGTATACACAAAAATAAAACACACTTAACAGGATCGATTGATGTATAACACAAGCATATAAGATAAAAAGTAAATGTTTTTTTTTTTGTTTTTTTTTTTTCACTGATAAGGAAAAAAACGCCGACCACGGGGGGTTAAATATTTTGGATTATATGAAAAATACTAAAAATCATGTGCTGTAGAATCACAGAGCTGCTGTAATTAACAAGTTAAACCAAACTATCTCAATAAGTTTCATTTTTTGAATCACAACAAGATTATGTCAAAACTTAACCAACACCATCAGATCACATTGTCTCTTTGTTCTACCCTGGTAAACCAGAGTTCTCGCGAGAGCACAAGTTGAATTTGCTCAGCGAGTTACTCTGGCGTCGAGAAATGGAGCTCATTAAATATGCCCCTCGATCTGAGCTGCACCAATCACATCGGGTTATCTGATATAGGCGGGCCAGAGGCGAGCTAAACAGATGACGACAGCGCTGTGACGTCTAAGTCATCAGTAAACATTGCAAGATGCCTATGGATGAACACCAGTTATTTGAAACGGCTTTGGCCGCTACAATGAACGAGTTAGACTTGGCTTTTTCCCAAAAGAGGAACAGAAGACGGCGCTCGAATCGTTCCTTTGCAAGAAGGGTCTTTTTGCTGTTTTGCCGACCGGAAGAGTCTAATCTACCAGTTAGCTCCGCTGGTAGCTAAGCGTATGGGGTTTATTGTTGTGATTGGTCGTAGTGTTATCCAATTGCGTGCTGTGAGATTTTCAAATGCATGCTTGGTGCCGCCCCTCGAGCTGGCCGATTTTCATTGACCGACACCAGACCATTAATCTTTTAGATTTACGTCCGTCCTTCGGATGAGACGTAAAACCGAGGTTCTGACTCTCTGTGGTCATTAAAAATCCCAGGATGTCTTTCGAAAGAGTAGGGGTTTAACCCCGGCATCCTGGCCAAATTTGCCCAGTGGCCTCTGTCCATCATGGCCTCCTAATCATCCCCATATACTGATTGGCTTCATCACTGTCTCCTCTCCACCAGTAAGCTGGTGTGTGGTGGGCGTTCTGGCGCAATATGGCTGCCGTCGCATCATCCAAGTGGATGCTGCACATTGGCGGTGGTTGAGGAGATTCCCCCCTTCTATGTAAAGCGCTTTGAGTGCCGAGAAAAGCGCTATATAAATGTAATGAATTATTATTATTATTATAGGTCTGGATTTCCAGGCTATCTTTGTTCATCTGACTGTTATAAATCAATAACAGCAGACAAGCAAAATTTAAAGTAAACATATATGGGTCAAGAGCCCAACTAAAGCGCAAACGATTTGTTACCACCATATGTTACAACTAACCCTAACCCATAATGGTAACTTACAATTTGTGATTTTCTCCTTCAGTGATTCTGCTTGTTAACATCAGGTGTCTTCAATAATAGTCAATCATCACTCAATTAATCACTTAATTATCTCATTAACTTTAACACTCTTGAGTTGAGTTGGAAAAAATTAAAATTTTGGTTTGACATTAAATCAAAATTCATGGTTTTAACTAATTTAAACTATTACATGTCCATATCACTTCGCCAAATTATTTCAAAGGTCTTTACAGCAACAACAGCAAAAGAACCAAAAGCCCCTGTGAAAAAGATACAATGATATGGCTTCTCTGTCATGTGTCTGTATAACAGCAAACCCAGGAGTGTGTCCAATCACAGCATATGAACCAGGAAAGTGTGCCCGGATACGTTTCGTGTCGTGTGCCGATGACAGTGACTGTGCCAACAATGAGAAATGCTGCAACAATGGATGTGGACTTCAGTGTATGGCTCCAGTTACAGGTATTTTTATATTATATTATATTATATTATATTATATTATATTATATTATATTATATTATATTATATTATACTATACTACATGTCTGTTGAATGCTTTAATCTGATTGGTTGACAAAGATTCTAAGGTGTGCAATTATTTTCTGGGAAACGCATGGCTAAGTAGTTCCAGGCAGGTCTTGACCGCATTACATGTCCATATCACTTCGCCAAATTATTTCAGTTTACAGGGTTCCCGCGGGGTCTTAAAAAGTCTAAAATTCGGAACTTTAAATTTAAGGCCTTAAAATGTCTTAAAAAACTGCCAGATTTTCATCCGTGGTCTCAAATTTCATTTAAGCCGCGTTTCCACCGAAATTACCCGGAACAATTTGTCCCAGGAACTTTTTTTTCCCCAGGCCGGTTGCTTTCTGCGTTTACACCGCGGTCTAAAGTACCGGGAAGGTAAACTGCGCGCAACTGCTCCTCCCAGTCTGCGACGGACAGTAATCAGTTTTGAGCGCCACATTTATAATAATTATGGAGGAGATTCAAACTGTGCTGCAGTTATGTATTGGTTTACTAACAAGGTAATTAACAAAACAAAATAGACGAGCACTGATACTAAAGCGTGTTCAGAAAGCTCGTATGCGTATAAAATTAGACAACGTAGGCTATGTTATCAGTTATTGTGAGATGCCTGGGACGAACGCGCACAAATTTCCTCTTTCGCAAATACGCTTAAAAAAAAGCCTGAACCCCATCTATCAATCATAAATAGTGACAGTCTTGTAAATAGTTGTTTGTTACTAACCTCAAAGCGCTATTTCAATCCTGTTATAGTAAATTTGTAACATGGTTTGGAGTGCCTTGCAATAGATGACAATGTGTAAACATAATGACTTAATAATAAAAGCTGTGGCAGAAAAGAGACGAGCACTGATAAAGCGTGTTCAGTAAGCTCGTAATGCTAACGTTAGATATAAAATGTGTATGTTATCAGCTATTGCGGACATTGACCGTGAGATGGCTGGGACGAACACGCAGAAAGTTTCCTCTTCCACAAATACCCTTAATAAAGCCTGAAACTCGTCGCCAGTCCACCAGTTTTTTTTATTAAATTCCATATTTGCAGACAGACAACTCTTACTGCATGAAGCCACGACACGAACCACAATAGATTTTTTAAAAAGGGAGGTTAAATATAAATAAATTCTGCATGGAGTCATCCAACCAAAATACGGCGTGAACACAACCAATCAGCTTGTGCAGCGCACAAGTTCCACCCCTGAAAGTTCCTGAACTTTGAAAAAGTACTACCTCATGAGCAGGGACTATCGGAGGGGGAAATATTTACCCGGAACTTCATTTAGACCCTGGTTCCTGCGGTGTAAACACATCGAGTACCAGCCCAAAGTTCCTAGTTCCTGGGGAAAGGTCCTGCGGTGGAAACGCGGCTTAAGCCTCCGTTACTAATTGTAAAACGTCACTTTAGAACTAGCAACGAAGGAACGCTGAGTCTCTTCATTGAAGCTTATTATTTTATGTAGAGTATTATGAGAGATAGATCGTCAAAACGAGTGCATTACCTCCATCTAGCTGATATTCTTCAGGTCAAGCTAATAGTAATAATCACAAATAAGTTTGAATGTCCGCTGAAGAAAGTGAATCTATGTCTTTATCCTTTTAACAGTTAAGAGCATTTGCCATTACAGCGCTAGTCATGTGAGTTGCGTCTTATTTTTAACAACTTTTTTTCAATCTTTCACTATAAAAGTATTTGTACAATAGGAAATAAACACAAGCAAACAGTTCAGTCAAAAGTACAAAAGCAGAGCCAGTTATAGTAGCTAGGGATGCACGATGATATCGGCACAACATCGGTATCGGCCGATAGGGTGGCGTGTTTCCTATGTGCATGTGACGACCGTGAACGTAGCATGAGCGCCAGCAACTTAAACTTCCAACATGTGGAGGCATTTCGAGCACCAGTTTGGTTTGAAATGTGCTGGGGACAGAGACGCATTCGCAAGTGCATTTTCAGAAGTGCTGGGTACAATGACGCAGTCATTTTTTTTCTCTTTCGTGCAGGTCATGTTTTGAAAGACAATGTCCTGAAGCTTACTAATGTAAGCTCTACAAGCTACTATGCTCTCCACAGAGCATAAAATATTCATTTTATTTTATTTTTCGTGTTCGCATTTATGAGGAAAAACAGTGACAGTTCTCCGTTACGGACGTGACCGCTCTGAAAGCGGCACTAAAAGACTGCTTTAAAACTTTCACAGAGACCTCAAACAGAAAGCACAAAGCCTTTCTAAGTGAATTTCGTTTTGTATTAATTGTATCTTAATTTTAATCAATGTTTCATCAACCAATTGCCTGGATTTAATAAATAATAAGTAAAGCAGATAATAGATAATGGATATCACAACACGGAGGCGCCGGCACGTGAACTGGAGCTAGTCTCATAAATGAAACGAAACTCAGCATAGCCTACTTGCCTCACAGACCTGAGAAATATATCTATTATCTACAGAATGCGTGAAATCATATTTTTAAACAGAACAATTCAAAACGAAAGACGGATCCATATGAAATGTGCATTTCTCTTCGACGCGTTCACTACTGCGAAGATCGCGAGGCAGCACTGTCAACTTCGTCTTTACAGCCGACACAGAAAACACTTGTTTATTAATAAACAATTAAAATGTCTCCTTGCTATATTTGACATATTCATAATCATTACTTTTGCGGTTCTTTGTGACAGCTTTTAGTTGCTTTATTGGCAGCGCCACCCTTACATGTTAAATGAACGGGTCACCACCGCATCAGCACCGAAAACAGGGGAGCTTTTGGTAGACCTGTTCAAGTAGGAGAAGATGTAAATTTTTTATTTGAAATTTTATTTTTATTTATTTTACTCCTAAGGACTGAAGTTTCAAGTCTGAACTTAAGAATAAAATGTGGCACTGGCTTATCATTTATTCTCCAAGTTAAATAATTTACCTATTTTTCAGGGGTGAATGTCTGTCTACATTTGTAAAATTATACATTTATGGTAGATTCAAATTTTGTTTTGTCTTGTGTATTGCCTTATCTACAACACATGAGTGTAATACGGTAAATGTAGTACAGGAGAGAGACTTGGATTTCTCTTCAGTAAAATTAAAGTGTATATACATCAGTATCGATATCGGACAAAATTAATTTGAAAATATCGGCATATCGAATATCGGCCAAAATGCAATATCGTGCATCCCTAATAGTAGCCTACAGGATTTCAGTTAAATAAAAAATATAGTTATGAAACTACCTTTAGACAAATTGATTTGCTCTGGAACAAGTAATAGATGAATAATTCAAAATGAATTATACCTCATGTTTGACCACTATCTACATAAGAGCCAGCGGCAAATTCCAGAAGGACTGGCCAAGATAAAGCTGTTCTCTGTACATGAGCGCTGAATGGCCGCTGACGGTCTGGAGCTCAATCTCTAAAAAAACATTTAAACAAATGGTCAAATATGTGCTATGTTTATATATAAGCCAAATATTTGAGATCTAAATAACTATATTCTGAAAATTACTGCTCCAAAAAAAAATGTTTTTTTCAGCCACGTTTCAACCCTCAGGTCTTCATCAGGCACAATGTCAATGTAAAGTAAAGTCAACTTTAAATAGACACAGGTGATCACCTTAATTAGGCACACCCAAGAAATCATGTGACAAATACAAGTCATGTGACAAATACAAGTCATATGACAAATACAAGTCATGTATTTCATGTGACAAATACAACTCATGTGGCAAATACAAGTTACAACATTTTTTGTAATCACTATAAAAATGGCTTAATATCAAAATCCTCATTCAACACTAAAGGTGACAAAGTATTTAAGGTATAAATCCAAAAACATTCCCTCTGTAATAATTTCTTCTCATAATCTCCTCTTGAGGGTTTTGTTACCTTTTCTATACCAATATACTGCAAAACGCTGACGTTATGGCCTACTTGTCTAAAATGAGACGCTATAGGACTGCGCATATCTCCAGTTCGAATGTTACTGCGATGTTCACTAATACGAGTGCGTAATTGTCTGAATGTTTTACCCACGTATGCAAGACCACAAGGACAACGAATTAAATAAATCACATGAGTGGAAGCACAGCTAATGGTACCCCGTATCGGAATATCACGACCAGTGCGTGGATGACTGAACGATTTACATTTGTGTGTAAAAGCACACTGGGCGCACTTACCACACCTATAATTACATGGAGGAAGAGTTGGAATACCTTGTTTAATACGTGAAGGATATTCAGATTTAACAAGCAAGTCACGAAGATTGTTTTGACGTTTAAAGATTAATTTCGGACCAAGACACCTGATAATTTTGGATCACTTGTAATAATATGCCAATGTTTATTTAGGACTCTACGAAACCCCGCACCCAATGCGGAGTACTTTGTCGCGCAAATGGGAGCATTAAGAACTTGCGTTTTTTTATTATTATGTTTTGTTCGCAAACACTGCATTTGAGATGTCTCGTTGAATTTCTTTTTGCCATTTTCGATCCATTCTATACGGTAACCACGATTCAAGAATCTTTTAGTTAAATCATTGGATTGATGAGGTTAAGATTCATCCGTGCTACAAACTCTACGCACACGCTTAAATTGACTGATAGGTAAACTCTTAACTAAAGGTCTAGGATGGAAACTATCGCCTCTTAGAATGGTATTGCGATCTGTTGGTTTTCGGTTCAGATCGGTATGGAGTTTCCCGTCACATATGTATACTCGAACATCAAGAAAACTAATGCTTACTGGATCACATTCCATAGTGAAATTCACATGCTCAGTCCTTGAGTTAAGATAATTCAAAAACGTCGACATCTCTGCAGGTGTGGCCTTAGTAATCATAAAAATGTCATCAATATACCGTTTGTAAAGCAAAATCTTAGAGAAAAAAGAATTTGACTCATTTAGAATAAAGTCATTTTCAAAAACTCCCATATACAAGCAAGCATAATTAGGTGCCATTTTACTACCCATTGCAGTACCTTTAACTTGTAAATAAAAATCGTCCTGAAAATGAAAAAAGTTGTTAGTTAAGACAATACTGACAATAATCCAATAAGCATGCTGTACTAGGTTTTACATCCACAGATCTTTGTGTTAAAAATTGTTCTAAAGTAAACCTTCAGTATGAGGGATGTTGGTTATATAAACTCTGAACATCAAAAGTAGCAAGAAGCACATCATCAACAGCAAAGTCAACACCATATAATGATTCATTAAAATCCATAGAATCTCTTACATAAGATGACAATATGGGTACAAATGGTTTGATATAAAAATCCACACAAGAAGAAATGTTCTCAGTGAGACTACCAATACCGCTCACAATAGGACGACCTTTCAAAGGGGTATCTAGTCCTTTGTGAACCTTAGGCAAAGTGTATATAATAGGTGTGATTGGAAAACCTACTTTAAGAAATTCATATTCATTTTTTACTAAACTCACCGTTTTCAAAGTGTGACAGTAACTTAGAATCAATCCACGCTTTTAATTTGTTAGTAGGATCAGCAGGTAAGGATTTATAAAAAGCATGATCATTCAACTGTCTGCGAATTTCTTTTTCATAATCTGAAGCTCGTTGAAGTACAATCGCTCCACCCTTATCTGCAGGACGCACTATCACCGTATTGTCTTTGCTAAGATCAAGTAAAGCATCCCTCTCCATTTTCGACAAGTTATTGTAGACTTTATATTGCCTTTTATTCTTAAGTAAATTTTTTACATCAAATTCCACAAGTCTACAGTAAGTATCTAAGGATGAATTTCTATTCTTAGATGGAATAAAGGTAGATTTTCTTTTGAAAGGGAGAAGAGTAATTGACTGTTCAAGAGTAACACTGCCCTGTGTGGTAGCGGGCGAAACATCATTAGATGGAAACGACTGTTCATTTGTGCCGAAGAACTCCCGAAGTCTCAGGGTTCTAAAAAGCAGAGATGTTGACGTTTTTGAATTATCTTAACTCAAGGACTGAGCATGTGAATTTCACTATGGAATGTGATCCAGTAAGCATTAGTTTTCTTGATGTTCGAGTATACATATGTGACGGGAAACTCCACACCGATCTGTACCGAAAACCAACGGATCGCAATACCATTCTAAGAGGCGATAGTTTCCATCCTAGACCTTTAGTTAAGAGTTTACCTATCAGTCAATTTAAGCGTGTGCGTAGAGTTTGTAGCACGGATGAATCTTAACCTCATCAATCCAATTATTTAACTAAAAGATTCTTGAATCGTGGTTACCGTATAGAATGGATCGAAAATGGCAAAAAGAAATTCAACGAGACATCTCAAATGCAGTGTTTGCGAACAAAACATAATAATAAAAAAACGCAAGTTCTTAATGCTCCCATTTGCGCGACAAAGTACTCAGCATTGGGTGCGGGGTTTCGTAGAGTCCTAAATAAACATTGGCATATTATTACAAGTGATCCAAAATTATCAGGTGTCTTGGTCCGAAATTAATCTTTAAACGTCAAAACAATCTTCGTGACTTGCTTGTTAAATCTGAATATCCTTCACGTATTAAACAAGGTATTCCAACTCTTCCTCCATGTAATTATAGGTGTGGTAAGTGCGCCCAGTGTGCTTTTACACACAAATGTAAATCGTTCAGTCATCCACGCACTGGTCGTGATATTCCGATACGGGGTACCATTAGCTGTGCTTCCACTCATGTGATTTATTTAATTCGTTGTCCTTGTGGTCTTGCATACGTGGGTAAAACATTCAGACAATTACGCACTCGTATTAGTGAACATCGCAGTAACATTCGAACTGGAGATATGCGCAGTCCTATAGCGTCTCATTTTAGACAAGTAGGCCATAACGTCAGCGTTTTGCAGTATATTGGTATAGAAAAGGTAACAAAACCCTCAAGAGGAGATTATGAGAAGAAATTATTACAGGGAATGTTTTTGGATTTATACCTTAAATACTTTGTCACCTTTAGGGTTGAATGAGGATTTTGATATTAAGCCATTTTTATAGTGATTCATTTTTATTTATTTTTTTGTAACTTGTATTTGCGTGATTTGCAAATACATGAGTTGTATTTGTCACATGACATACACATGACTTGTATTTGTCATATGATTTGTATTTGTCACATGATTTCTTGGGTGTGCCTAATTAAGGTGATCACCTGTGTCTATTTAAAGTTGACTTCACTTTACACTGACATTGTGCCTGATGAAGACCTGAGGGTCGAAACGTTGTTTGAATAAAATTTATTTTTGGGAGCAGTAATTTTCAGTGTGCGGACTTCACACTTCTTTATTTGTCTATATCATTCAGTTGTCCTGCACCTGCGCCCAATCTGGGTGTTTGGGATGTGCACACCATTTTTGTATTCTAAATAACTATATTCTCACCTAAAAAAATATTATATTATATTAATCTGATTGGTGTGTAATTATTTTCAGGGAAACGCACGGCTAAAAAAGTAGTTCCAGACAGGTCTTGACCTCATTAAAATCAGAAAGAACAGCAAGTAACACATTGATTAAAACATGACATTAGAAAGACTAAAATAGTTATTTCTAGTGAAACGTTTTCCAATAATATACAACTTCCAAAAAAAACTTTTTACATTATACTACAGGGCTGTTGAATGCTTGAACCTGATTGGTTGACAAAAATTCTAAGGTGTGCAGTTATTTTCAGGGAAACGCACGGCTAAAGTAGTTCCAGGCAGGTCTTGACCGCATTACATGTCCATATCACTTCGCCAAATGATTTCAGTTATTTCAAAGGTCCTTACAGCAACAACAGCAAAAGAACCAAAAGCCCCAGTGAAAAAAACATTCAGGATTCAGTGATATGGCTTCTCTGTCATGTGTCTGTATAACAGCAAACCCAGGAGTGTGTCCAATCAGAAGAGTTTTCACCAAGACTTAGAATGTAGTGCAGACTGTGTAGGCCTACTGCTTTCATGGTGCCTTTCTAGTGCTTATAGTATTTGTCCTTTCATGAGCTTGACATCTCCTTTCATTTTATGGAATCGATTGTGGAAAAGTGTAAAAATTCTTATAATGATGACAAATGCAGTAAAAACAGTAATATTGTGAAAAATTGTTAAAATTGAAAAATAAAGTTTTTTCTATTTTAACATTTTGCAAAAATGTATTCCTGTGATCAAAGCTAAATTCTCAGCATCATTACTCCGGTCTTCAGTGTCTCATGATCCTTCAGAAATTATTCTAATATGCTGATTCAATGCTCAAGAAACATGTCTGATTATTATCATTGTTGAAAACATTGATACACAGTTTCCACAAAAATATGAATACACAAATACATTTTTCAGCATTCCAAATAAAAATAACCATTATTAATAATTGAGCACAAATAATAACTGATAATAATTGAGCAGCAAATCATCATATCAGAATGATTTCTGAAGGATCCTGCGACACTGAAGACTGGAGTAATGAAGTAATGATGCTGAAAATTCAGCTTTGATCACTGGAATAAATTACAGTTTACAATATTCACATAGAAAACAGATATTTTACATTGTAATAATAAACAGATATTTTACATTGTAATAATATTGCACAATATTTTTACTGTAAGGATGAATTCATTTTATCAAAATTAGGCTTCAGACTTTAGCTGTTTTTTATCAAATAAATTCAACCTTCTTTCAAAAACATTAAAAATTCTTAATTATTTCAAACTTTTGACCACCAGTGTAGATAGCTATATATAAAACAATGTGAACCAATTACCAAATAATATTTTAAATAGGCTGACACTTTCCTAATCATGGACTTAAAGTGAAAGTCGTCAGATTTAGCCTGCTCCAGTGTAAGTTTGAGAATAATATTTTGAGTTTTATTATTTTCTTAGACAAGTGAAATTACTGAAGAAAGCCTGGAAACAGATACATACATTCACTCTTACCTTCTGTCTGACTCTGATATGCTGAAAACTGTAATGTTTCTTTGTGCATTAGTGACAAATAACGTAAGCATGAGATGGCCAGTAGTAGTTTACATCCCTGGAAATGAATGTTGGTCGTTTAACTTTTTTTTTTTCGTAAATATTCGGCAAATATTGATGTATTGTCTCGGCGTGTTCAGCTGCTTATCTTAATACCTCAGCTCAGATTCTTCAAGTATTAAAAAGTGTTGCGCTGCTTGGATTCTTTGGACAGTAAATCCAGCCTTCTTCGATTTGATTGGCTATCAAACATTTCGACATTGACGAGCCGCTGCACTGAGACTGAGCACGCAAAATTTTTGACACAAGTGGGCCATTCGTCTGGGCTGACGGAAAGATAGGCTATGTACATTTTCTATAATTCGTTCTTTATTTACGTAGCAATGGACCAAACCAAGTTGTACGGCACACCGGGAAAAGTCCAGGTGAACCAGATGCCCAGTCTGCCCCAGCCAGGAGTGTGTCCAAGCAGAAAATATAAACCAGGAATGTGTGCCCGGATACGTTTCGTGTCGTGTGCCGATGACCGTGACTGTGCCAACAATGAGAAATGCTGCAACAATGGATGTGGACTTCAGTGTATGGCTCCAGTTACAGGTATTATATTATATTATATTATATTATATTATATTATATTATATTATATTATATTATATTATATTATATTATATTATATTATATTAGGTATAACTTAACTAAAGGTATACCATTTCTAGGCGTGTTCCCCGAACCATACCTTAGGAAGCTGCTTAAGATATACCCTCTTACGTGCGACGTTACCCGGTGCTGTCCGTGGCGATGGTGCTGAATTGGTTGATATCGACGGCTCGAGAATCAATTATTCTCTCGTGCAGGAGCTGCTTCACTGTATTTTGCGAGAAAGCGGTGTTCTTTATAAAATAAGCACTTCAAAAATAGTTGAAATTGCATTTATTAGGACTCATGGGATATTATAAAAAATAATCCAATCTATAATAGCCTTTAATAGCCTAGCCTACATATTTTAAAATTGTATCATATATTGCTGCTTCAATAACCATTTCCAAAATTTTACGTGCTTTCATCTCTTTATGATGTTTTATTAACAAAGTTCGGGAGGAGCACGTTCAGATAATTAACACAAGTGGAGAGCACTCAGCAATCAATGGTAAGAGGTATATACATTCAGTAGTCTCACCTCAATCCTTTGACAGTTTTGCAGCATTCCTCCACCACCCCTTCTCCACGCTTCTAGCCCTAAACATTTACATACGGGGGGGGCTCGGAGCCCTCGCCCCGGACAGCACGCCAAATACGCATTAAACTTTACCCCCTCAAATTGTATGCAAGTGTGAACTCGTGAACCCATTTTTGTTCGCTGAGGTGGATCTGCGATGAAATATTGTTCTTGTAAATACTTTCCAGCATTTCAGTTATAAAAGTGTACATCTTACGGTGCTCGGCAGTGATCAAAAAGGATAAACAGTGGATTTTGAATCTCTTCTTGTAAACTCAGAGATGTGGATTCAGATGGCAATGAAATTTTGTTAAAAAAACAATTTGGCCAGGTATTTTTACGTGGGCTGGGTGAGAAAAAACACTGACATTATGGATTTGGACGGCAATAAAATCACTTACCCCTGTAAATGTTTAAAATACCATACGAGCCCATGAGAAACAATTAGCGTCTGAATAGAACTTAACTGACAGTAGCCTATGCTTTCACTGGCCTTTGAAAGCGCTCCGCAGATGGCGCCGTCTTTTAGAACAACTATTCGCTGTATTGCTGTCATAGTTTGAGCCACTGTTGTGCCTGAACTCGTTCATATTTTGGGCGAACGTGAACTGAACATACCGTAATACTGCCTGATGAACGTTACTGTGAACTCGTTCATTCTGGTGTCTGTGAACGGCACGCTCTCTCACTTTAACTTCGTTCAACAGGGTGCCAGATTTCTATAGAGCCTTCCAGGTGAAAACCCGGCTAAAACACACCGTGAACAGGCCTTAATATATAGCGGAAAAAACACCCAATCTGGCAACACCAGCCACCAGTGTCACACCGCCGCATGCGTAATCAAAACAAAAAGCAGCATGGAGGCGACAAAGCAGCAAGTAGGGGTCGTATGATCATTTAAACGCGTTTTATGACAAGGTCGGTGAGGATGGGAAAATCTTTCATTTCTGTGCAAACTTTGAAAGGAAAAGAAAATCCTCACTTGTTGAACCTGCCTGGTATATTTTTCCAGGATTCCAGTATTCCTTTTTAGTATGTACTGAAATGGAAAATTATTAAAATTGAAAAACATTTGCACCTTAAAGGGATAGTTCGCCCAAAAATGATATTTAGCCCATGATTTACTCACCCTCAAGCCGTTCGAGATGTATATGTCAATCTTTTTTCAGACGAACACATTTTCAGTTATTTTAGAAAATGTCTTAGATCTTTCAGTGGTTAGAATGTGAAGCAATGGGGTCCAGCTCGTTGAAGTCCGCAAATGAGCATGCATCCTTCACAAAAGTAATCCATCCGGCTCCAGGGGGATAAACGAAGGCCTTCCGAGGGTAATCCGTGCGGTTTTGTCGTAAAAATATACATATTTAAAACTTTATAAACGAAAATAACTGGCTTCCGGTCGCGGTCGACGCGCGTTCACGGAGATGGATGCTGGCATATGACGTAGGACGTAGCGTAGGAAGCGTCGTGACGTAGAACGAACGTAGAGTTTTGTTTTGCTCTGCTCTCTGGCTGCGCTGTCACGTTCGTACTACGTCACGACGCTTCTATCTCCATGAACGCGCGCCGACCGCCACCGGAAGACAGTTATTTTCGTTTATAAAGTTTTAAATATGTATATTTTTACGACAAAACCGCACGGATTACCCTCGGAAGGCCTTCGTTTATCCCCCTGGAGCCGGATGGATTACTTTTGTGAAGGATGCATGCTCATTTGCGGACTTCAACGAGCTGGACCCCATTGCTTCACATTCTAACCACTGAAAGATCTAAGACATTTTCTAAAATAACTGAAAATGTGTTCGTCTGAAAAAAGATTGACATATACATCTCGAACGGCTTGAGGGTGAGTAAATCATGGCTTAAATATCATTTTTGGGCGAACTATCCCTTTAAGCACTAGAGCTGCACGATTCTGGCTAAAATGAGAATCGCGATTTTTTTGCTTGGAATCAAGATCACGATTCTCTCATGATTCTGAAAAGCTTTATTATTTTAAAGATCTACAAATCCTGAACATTAGGTTACCAAACAAGATAGAAACAAAATAAGACATAAAACGCTTGCTTCAGTCAAATTTAAATAAATGCAGTAAACAAAAAGAATGTAATATTTAAATAAATAAAAAATGACAATTAAACATTGACAACATTCAAAGGTATTACACCAGGCTATAGACCTATTAAAGATTCTTAGCAAGAAACACTATCAACATTTTTGGGTATGGCGTTGCGTTGAATAGCGTTGCCTTTATAGACGTTTGTTTCGACTAGTTTGTGATTGAGCAGTTTTATTTTTAACCATCTCATACTGTAGTTTATTTGAGATAAGTTTATAATAACTTTGCTTTTCATTTATTACTTAAAGCTCATTTGAAGTTTTTCGATAGCTACTACATTAAAAACTACTAGCCTAACTGATAAAGTTCACACATTATTTAAAACAAGTGAACAGTCAGTAATAAAATAAGAACAAATACACAAATTACATAACATGAATACTCTAAATAACAAAGTTTACAAAGTCTAACAGTATATTCAGGCACATAAATTAATAATTAAGCCTAAATGTAAAATAACACCATTTGTCACTGTATAAATTGAATATAGTTTAATCTTTGTTAAAAGTGTATTTTATTGTTTTATTTAAATCAATGACACAGAAAACAGTATACATAATATTAAGTGTGTGCTGTCACTTTAAGACCGACTGCACGGACCGAAAAAAACGGACAAATAGCCGTTTCTTTCTCAGCTGTTCACATAGGCTATGACATAAACGAGAGAATGCTTGTCGAGATGGTCATTTAGACCGGTATGTTGACAATTTTGTGTTTATGTGTCCGTTCAAGGGCAAGGAAACGCGAAAGAGGAATCAATTCTGCATTCGAGCGCTGTCTGAAACGCGCCTCTCTTTCACTGCGCTTCGAGTGTGTGTGGCTGTGCGCACATATAACGCGCGATTATATTCTTCCGCGATTAAAATTGTTTGAATGTGTAAATTGGCAAGTCAATACACGTCCAAATTATGAACTTTCACTCTATGATGGTTAAATTTAGCATTTAATCTGCGAATCACATGCATGCCGAACCGAATCTAGTGCGATCCGTTCCACCCGCGCTATCTCGTTGAATATCATTGGCAGAATCGTAGAAATGCAGGATTAAGATCGCGTGGGGGTTGAATCGAGATCGCGATCTTTTAACGATTAATTGTGCAGCTCTATTAAGCACTACTGTCCTGTTTTTCTTGTAATAATTCCTCATTAAAAAAGACCATTCAAGCAGCACGTTTTTCCTCATGTTAAAACTGATAAAATAATTGCTGTCTGTGGTTCTATATGGGCAGTGGAAATATTTTTGAAAAATAATAGCTCGTAGCAACATATGGAAAAAAAGAACTATGAACTAGTTCATTTTTGGAACTGTGACTTAGTTCAAAATGTTGAAGTATGAACTATGAACTGAACTAGTTCATTTTAAAATTTGTGAACTGAACTTTGAAATAGTTCATGTAGAAAGTGAACTTTCCCAACACTGGTTTGAGCAAACTCCCCACCACAATCATTCCCTTTAAATAGACTATTAACCCTCTGGGGTCTGAGGTGTTTTTGGGGTCCTTGAGATGTTCTGACATGCCCTGACATTTGTACTTTTTTCAGTTGCTTATAAACATATTAATGGCAAAGGTATAAATACACTCTATTTAGCACAAACAGGGCTACCATAATATGTGAGCAACATGCATGTACATGTTTGTATTTTTGAGAGAATAATGTTTATGCATGGTTATTGAAAAAAACTAAAAATGAAAGTTTCTGAAATAAGGCCACAAAACACATACTAAATATGTGTCCATAAGACTTCTGAATAATGCATTTTGTCGCCTAGAGTTTTTTCTTCAAAATGATGTGAAAATCATCCTGCCTAACCATTCACATAAAACAATATATTGATTTAAATTTTGTAAGAAACTTTTTTTTTGGTAAGGCAATATGCGGGTGGACGTAAACGATCCAACACCATCATGAATATTGAGTGATTCACACCTGAGAAGTTCACACCCATAATTAACCTCTCATTCAGGTGTGTCACTGAGCCACAAGAAAGAATGCAAGGACAAAATAAATAAATAATAATAAAAATAAAATAAAAATATATATAAAATTGGTTCACAGTTGGAAACGCAGTTGTTTTTTTTTACAAATTGTGCTTGCAAATTGTATAATATCCAAGGTAAACATTTCTAGTAATAGTGCAGTTAATTGTTCTCACTGTATTTTCAGAAAGTTTTGGAATATATTATCTACCCAAATGTGTCACTAATAAAGCACAATAAAAATAATTTAAAGAGAAGGCTTATATTGACCTTTTAAGATTGTTTACATCTATCCTTGTATATATATATATTTGCTATTTTATTAAAAAGGTTATACAATTACAACAACAATTAAAATGTTAACAATATTTCCAGTGTAATCTTTCTTTGTAAAAACTAAAGTATACATTTTATCAGAGAGGGGGTAAAATCTTTGCGTGGCAGGGGGAGCTGCCACTCGACCAGTCACGGATATATGCGCCGGCCACTCGACCAGTCACGGATATATGCGCCGGCCACTCGAACTTACACAATATGTAAGGGTTTTTTTTTTCCTCAGAGTGTTTTTATTGGACATCTTATCAAACATAAGATAGACTTTACAATACATTTTCTTTTTATGTTAACCAACCCACCCAAGAACAATCCCCACCTGTTGCACCAATACACATATTCATTTGAAAAAAACAAAAACAATCATTAACATGTTTTAAAGAAGAGAGCACAAGTACGTACAGTATATTACTCCTCTGAAATTGAGATTAGAGAGGGATCCACCTTCCTAATTTGGTCCAGAACCGGTTGCCAGATATCAAAAAATGTATAGGCACAGCCTGCTGTAGCATATCTTATTTTTTCCATGGTCATTGTATAAAAGATCAATGAGCCACATTTTAAAAGTTGGAGGAGACTTATCTTTCCATTTAAACAGTATCTGCCGTCGAGCTAAAAGAGTGGAAAATGCTATGAGGCTTTTGTTGTTTTGATTTAAGTGAAAATGCTGCGGTACAGTGCCAAATACAGAGATCATGGCATCAGGCTCTATGACTGTCCCCAATGTGTCGGAAATAAATTTAAATATAGACTTCCAAAAATCTTCAAGTTTTTGACAGAACCAAAACATGTGAGACAGAGTGCCTGGTTCGGCTTCACATCTATCACAGTGAGGATCTATGTCTGATTTAAATTTTGCCAGTTTTACTTTAGACCAATGCAATCTATGAACAACTTTAAATTGGATCACTCGATGTCTTTGACATATTGAAGATGAGTGAATGTTTTTCAATACAGATTCCCATACATCCTCAGAGATTCCTATAGCCAGTTCCTCTTCCCACAATCTTTTCACGTGAGCTAGAGGTCCCATATTATGAGAATTCATTGCACTATAGATTTTACCAATGGCCCCCTTAGAGTATGGATTCGCTTTTAGAACAGTCTCAAGAAGTGTCTCAGGTGGTAATGAGGGGAAGTGACTAACAGATGATGCTACAAAACTGCGAAGTTGAAGATATTTAAAGAAGTGAGTGTTGGGAATTTGGAATTTGGTTTTCACTTGCTGAAAGGTTGCAAAAGTACCTTCAATATACATATCCTTTAGTACCTTAAGGCCGTTTACAGACCAGACACCAAAAGAGTCATCTATAATAGAAGGGGTAAACATGTGATTTCTTACTATGGGAGCATAGACTGATACATCATTAAGTGAAAAATGTCTTCTAAACTGTCCCCATATTTTGAAGGAGTGCTTAACCACTGGATTCAGAGAGTATTTATATATTGGATGAGGTGATGGCAATGTTGAGCAGAGTAATGCATGTAAAGAAGCAGGATGGCATGACAAGTTTTCAAGGGTCAGCCACTTAGGACCACCAGTATGTGAATTAAACCAATATAACATAGAACGAGCATTGGCTGCCCAATAATAGTACTGAAAATTGGGTAATGATAATCCTCCATGTTCTCTATGTCGCCACAAAACACTTGCGTGCATTTTTCCCATTCCATATAAAAGCTGATACCAGCTTGTCTATCAATATGAAGAACGATTTGGTTAAAAATATCGGGATACACTGGAAAAGATATAGAAATCTAGGTAGGATATTCATCTTGACGGTGTTTATCCTGCCTCCTAGCGATAGCGGTAGTGTACCCCAACGCTCAAAATCTTGTTTTATAGAATCTATCAATGGAATAAAATTTGTTTTATAGAGGTTCTTGTAATTATTAGTAACCCATATACCTAAATACTTAAATTTATCTTTACTCAATTTAAATGGAAAGGAGTTAAATGTGATAAATCTGGCTGCACTGTTAATCGGCATAAGTTCACTTTTTTTGCATATTTATTTTATATCCTGATATTTTTCCAAAAATACCAAGTAATGACAGTAGACGAGGCAGGGTCCTAAGCAGCTCAGACACATACAGATGGTGGACAACCAGAATGCCTATTACCGCCGCGCCAGCCGCCGCGGCGAAATCACCGCGGCGAAAATAAACCAGCCGCATTTCAAAGTCGTTCCCGAAATGACCGCCAGGTGGCGCAAAGGGACATTGTGCAAAACAGCAGCAATTGCCGTATTTTAAAATGTAAGTGGGTTAAATATAAAACCCTAAGCCTAATAGGCATATTTTTCATATATATAAATAGGCCTATTAGGCTACAACAGAATAGAACCAAAGATAGAATCAATTTTAGAACTGAAAAAATAGAATCAAAAGTTAAAAATAGAGACGATATTAGGAGCAATGACGCTGAATATTTTTACTATTCTATTGAGGAATTAGATAAATGAAGAGCTCTCGTGAGCGATACAATTGCATAGTAATTTATAGTGATTTCAAAAGCAGTCCTTAAAAAATAAATAAATGGTGTAGTGTGGCATAATTTTTGAGAGATTACGCGGAACGCGTTTTCGTTAAGATCCTAGTTTCAATGCCCTTAATGTATATAGGCTAGGCTACTGCTTTAAAAAAATGTCACAACGCGTTTTGAGATTGTTTTGAATTAAACATTGAAGTTTAAAATGTAGTGTTTTGGCACACCAGGCCGAGTGGCGTTACGCATTGTTCAAAAATCAGGTTTTATTCTGGCATGTTGAATTGGCGTTAGAATTTTTTTTTTAGATTTATTAGATTTAGATTTTAGATTTCGTTAGATTTATTTTTCTCATAACCGCTAAAAAAACTTAATATATGCCTTAATATGACCTACTTAATATAGGCAATAGGCATATAATAGCCTATATAATAAATTAGCAAAACTTGGCCACTAAATATTTAATTTTCAATTATTTTAATTATCACAATTAAAGTTTTAATTTTATTAAATTGAACAAGCGCAACAATCAGCATTTAATCAAATATTCTAAAAGATGTATTATTAATAATAATGTTATTTCAACATAATATTTCGTTTTTTTCGACATAATATGTGTGCGTGCAACAAGCAAGATGTGTATTTGTAAATCCGGTGATGCGTGCATTGATTTTTATCAATAAACTAGTGTTTTCTGACAGTGTCGACTACAAAGATGAAGTTGACGATCGCCATATTTGTAGTGAACGCACCTAGAGAGAAATGCACATAAAGACATAATCAGAGAGTAGCCTTTTTCTTTTCGTTTTGAATTATTTAGTTTGAAGACGTTTCAAGCTTTGTGTATTTGATGTATTTCTCATGTCTGTGTGAGGCATACGCTGAGTTTCGTTAAGTTAGGAGGATGAGATGCGCTCCAGCTGACGTGCAATGCAAGTGACCGCGCGGGCGCCTCCATGATTAGTGTCTGTTATATTTGCTTCTCTTACTTATTAAATCCAGCAATTGGTTGATGAAAAATTGATTAAAATTAAGATACAATTTATAGAAAACGAAATTCACTTTAAAGAAAGGTTTTCTACTAAACAACACTTAATGAAGTGGTCAAAATCATGTCTGACCCACTCCATATCCATCTCTCGATATAATGCATCCTATCTTACTCGTGCTGTTCACTTTTCATATTCAACATAGATGGAAAAAAATAACATTATAATATTTTAACAAATATGATACTAAATGAGATTATTTAATGGCTACAACAGTATAGTAGGCCTATAGACTCTATTTGTACAAATTGCTGCACATTAATTTAATTAAATGAAACCTTGTAACGAATTCACACTGTAGGGTAGACTGTGTACAGTTGAGACACCTTAAATAACTTGCGTTCGCAGCAAGCACAAGTTGTGATTTTTGCTGTGCACTTGCATATTAGTGTCAGCTGGGAAGGAAATATAGAGACCAGACCTCTTGGAACTTTAATTGAATACATAGCGTTGGTAAAGCATACTGAAATTACATCCCTACAAATTTATTAGGCCCTACTGAAAATAAATGTATCGAATTTAAGCAAAGTAGCCTAAATGTTAAGACTGTACGCCCTTTGCTTTTTTACGTAGCCTATAAAGGACTCTTATAGCCGACTATGTGTTAATTTAATTTGTAGAGGATTTTTTTAACTCAAACATTAACACTGAAATAAATGAAACTAAATTATTGTAATTTTTTGGCACACCACGACGAGTGGCGCTATGCATTGTTCTAAAGCCAGGTTTTATTCTGGCATGTTGAATTAGTGTTCGACAAACGCGGCGGCGCGTTCATTTGAATGAAGAGCGCTTCTCGCTCGTGTGAGCGAACTCACACTGGAACATTAGGCCATGTCGCAACGAGTGAATCGTGGCCGAGTGGTTGAACTTACGTTACGATCATTTAGATGACACGGGTTCGAATCCCGAACTAACTTGGACTACTGATATTTTTATATTAGCCTATTAATGCATTTTATAGTCTATTGTTGATGCAGAGAGATTTGTCTAGTTCTAAAACATATATATATATATATATATATATATATATATATATATATATATATATATATATATATATATATAGCCTATATATATATATATATATATATATGACGTTTAAACGACAAACAATAAAATCAGAACCAGTATTCTGTTGCGTTCATGGTTCCAGTGGCAGTAATGCATCCACGGCTTTTCAAAATGTCACAAAGCGTTTTGAGATTGTTTTGAATGAAATATTGAAGTTAATAATTAAGTGTTTTGGCACACCACGACGAGTGGCAAACTCTTTGTTTTGTTTTGCAAACTCAGCTAGCCTGTGGGGGGTTTGGAGAAGGCAATAGTTGCTTTATCGTGGGGGTGCAGGACAGAGGTGTTAATGTTCCGTCTTTCATATGGAGAGTGTCGGAGCCAGCCTGATGAGCAGGCAAAGGCAAAATTCTTTTAAGGATTAATCTCAAAATCTCCAAAAGTCCATAGCCTATGTAGCCTACAGTAGGCCCTATATCTTATTACATTATATATTGTAGTTTTATTGATTGTATTTAAAGGTTTTCTACACACAATTTCAATTTAGCAGATACAGAGCTCTTTAATTCGCGACCCACCTCGTTTTATTGTAAGGTGAATTCAGCAAGGCATGTTGTATCTTTGAAGGAACAAAAGCTATTTGTTACAGTTTTTTATTTCGTGATTTGTGTGGATGACACACAGCGGCATATACAGTATTATCAGCTGTATGGTGTTTTTTTACGCTGAAATGCTTAATTTCGAGAAAGACCCGGCGCGCGCAGTGAGGGAGACCAAACTTACTAAAAAAATATCCAGCGCGAGAGAGGCAAAGAAAAACGCCGGTTCTTAATTTATGTTGCTTTGAACTTTTTTCGTTTTGTACCGTTTTAATTTAGCTGCAATTTCTTTGACAATAGAAATGTTAAATGTTGCAAGAATAAGAGTCTGTGTTTCTTATTTTGCATCACAAAGGGAATAAACTCTATCGATGCAACCCTGTTTAAATAAAAAAACTGTCCCGACACTTTATTCATACCTTGAAATGTGCGATGGGTTTTCAAACTTAATTAATTTTCTTTTTCTTTTACATTTTCATTGTTTATTTTTTAATTGAAAGCAATACTGTATTGAAAGTATTTTTCTGATTTATTCGATCTGTTTTGAAAAATGTCTTCCGTTGCTATGGCCGGGTATCACTGTCAGTCATCTCAATCTCGTGAATGATTCACACACACACAAAAATTTTTTTTTTTGCAGATTAAAGACGAGCTTCATCATTTTCATTTTCTGGTGCAATCGGCTGACAGTCTTCCTTAATCAGATGTGTCGTCTTTGCAGCGGCTCAACTGGAATGTAGCAAATTTATGTTGTAATGTACAATTGATAATTAAACAAGATGATTGACTTTAATAAACAGATACATATTTAAGCATCAAGAACGGAAAAACAAACACTGTCGGCTACACTGAGATTCGATCTCAGATCGTTTGAAGCTCCGAGAGGCTATTGTTAATGCATTGACCACAGAGCTATCGTCTGAGCTATCGTTCCCTAAAAGTCTGTTTTATTCTCTGCTTTGTTTGTTTATATTTTGACATTCAATCAGTCTCATTTTTGTTCAAATAATGAAAAAAGTTTTTTTTTTTTTTTTTTACAAGATCTTGCGCCATGTTTTTTTTTTTATAAACAGATAGGAAACTTACCTTTTAAAATGCCGCAGTTGCTGCTGTTTTGCCCTGTCACTTGCGCCACCCGGTATAGCCATTTCGCGAACGACTTTGAAATTCGACTGGTTTATTTTTGCTGCGGCAGTAATTGGCATTGTGGTTGATTATTTATTAAAGAATTCAATTGATAATCATAACAACATGTAAGCCTATTTAATTCTGAATATAACAAAGAATGCTTAAACCGACTAACATCGGTTAGTAACTGCAAGTCCTGAAAATGTTTTAATTTTACGGTAAATTATTTTAATTTATTTCACTGTTATGTTTCAGTTAATAAATCTACAAACACATTAAAATAACACGAAGTAAATGACAAGTAACCTATTGACATAGCCTTTCTAAATTATAGAAAAACTGGGCACACAATGTTAACGTGTGTCTACTTTGTTTAAATTTAATGAATTTGATTCGTTTAACCACAATATTTATCTTGAATTTATCTGTGACCTCAGCTCAGATTACTGCCGCGGCAGATTACGTCATAAAGAGAATAAACTGACACTTTTCAAAGTCTGTGATTACAGCGCCACTCAGCGGTAAAAGGCAGCAAATACACATCCCCCGCGGCGGTAAAAGTCTCATTCTGGTTGTCCACCATCTGTACAAGAGAGTATCATCCGCATAAAGGGACACTTTATGTTCGGATTCACCCCTCAGTATGCCTTTAATAGTATTATCGGACCGTATTGCCACTGCCAGGGGCTCAATCATCAGTGAAAATAATGAGGGGGATAATGGGCAACCCTGCCTAGTCCTGCGGCCTAATTGGAAAAAGGATGATATGTTATTGTTTGTCCGAATTGCTGCTACAGGAGAGGAATATAAAACATTAATCCATGAAATGAATTTGGCACCAAAGCCAAATTTCTTCAAGGTATAGAAGAGGTAGTCCCACTCCACCCGATCAAATGCTTTTTCAGCATCAAGTGACAGAAGCACCTCAGGTATATCGGGTGGAGTGGGATAGTGAAGGATATTCAGAAGTCTGCGTATATTGTAGAATGAATATCGATTTTTGATAAAGCCTGTCAATATGTAAGGTTTAAAAAAAAAAAAAAAAAAAAATGCAGCAGGCGTCTCGTGGCTCTATTAGCATCGCGCCGGCCACTACCAGCCACACGATCTCTCACTTTTTACATCTATCAGACACTCCTAATCATACACGAGAGCACGCAGACAGTGCAATACAGATCTTATTTACCTATTTCTCAACGAAATCTTATTTTTTATTCGCTCTTTTTACCCGTATATGGGAGTGCGCGCTCGTGGCTCTATAGCATCGCGCCTGCCATACCAGCCACACAATCTCTCACTGTTTACATCTTTCAGACACTCCTAATGATACACGAGAGCACACAGACAGTGCAATACAGAGCTTATTTACCCATTTCTCATCTTATCTTGTTTTTTATTTGCTCTTTATACCCGTATATGGGAGTGCGCGCTCGTGGCTCTATAGCATCGCGCCGGCCACTACCAGCCACACAATCTCTCACTGTTTACATCTATCAGACACTCCTAATCATACACGAGAGCACACAGACAGTGCAATACAGATCTTATTTACCTATTTCTCATCTAAATCTTATTTTTATAAGACTCGACCCGTCACCGTTAAATGCGGCTGCCTCAAGATCTCTCACTTTTTAAATCTACCAGATCTCAATTTGATGCACATGTGCTAACAGACAGTGCAATCCTGCTCATATTTGCCATCTTATCTCACATTTTATTCGTTCTTTTTGTTCATAATGGAGCGCACGTGTCAGCTCCAATTAAGCTTCTCGCCTGCCTCAAGACCTCTCACTCTTTACATGTACCAGAGACACTCCGATTTATGCACGTGCAAATAGACCATGCAATCCTGTTCTTATTTATCTCTTTGCCATTTTATCTTATATTTTATTTGCTATTTTCGTCCATAATTTAAAATGGACTGAATAACACTCTCTACGAACTTGACGAGCGATGCCGCGCTGACGGACCATAGACTATAAAAAAAGAGTGACTGACATGTAACGTTATGCACATAAATCACTGTCACACACACTCACTCGGAGTAATATTAAGGTACTGCATAATACATTTTCAACTAGCAGAATAGTACAGAATCACGATACACAGTCTCACTTGTAGCCATGTCTTTTAACTATTATAATATTTCGAAGGGCAAAAATAGGAACTTTTAATTGGCTTTACATCATGAGCGGTCACTTTAGCGCGAGGCCCTGTGCAGTCGCAGACTTGGTACTGTCAGTAGCATAAGCTAACTCGATCACGTCGAGCTAGGTGGGCGTGATTTCAGATAGCCAGGCTCCTCAGCTCCACTCTTTGCCCATTTTCTGTTATCTGGGAGTGACGCAAGGCCAAGATGGCGACGGCCGGCTCCGCCCACTTTAGGCTTCAAAAATGCTCTTCAGAAACCTACGGGTGACGTCACGGACACTACGTCCATATTTTTTTACAGTCTATGGTATAAACACACAGCAAAATACTGCTCTTATTTGCCATATTATCTTATATTTATTCCTCTTTTTGTTCATAAAAAAAAACGTCGCGCCTGCCTCAAAATCTCTCACTTTTACTGCCTGATACTTTACTTTTATGAAAGGAAAAGCATACGAAGATTACTCACTACATCAGTTTTTGTTTTATAGCTCAGGCCTATCTATTTGAATTTATTTTATTTTATTTGCTTTTTTTGTGTGCAAATTATTGTTTTTATAGTAGATCATAATTATTAGGCTACTTGTGATCGATATTCTGATAAAGGTCTATGTAGAAATTACGATTGTGTCAACCAAGTAATGTCCTATAGCTCCCATCTTTCGCATTAGATGTTTGTGTGAAAAACTGTCTAAATAACAATTGTAAGTCCAAAATATTGCCGTGTCCTCTCTTTTATTTTAATATTTTAGATTAATCATTAAAATGCTGTCAATTTCACAATCTAAATTCAGTATATGAGTCCATATGTGTTAGATTTGCCGTACAGGTGTTGATTTTTTTAACGGCCACTGGTAGAGTCACCGATTGGTAAAACCCCATGCACTAATTTTTTTTTTTTATTATTATTAAAATTAAATTTTGTTCTTTGCCTGAACAAGTTTTTTTGTTTGTTTTGCAGTTCTCAATATAATCAAATATAAGATAATATGACAAAAAGGTAAATAAGAGCAGGATTGCACTGTCTGTTTGCTCTCGTGTATCAATCGGAGTGTCTGGTAGATGTAAACAGTGTGTGATCTTGTGGCAGGTGTGACGCTATAGTGGCTGGAGCGACGCTTAGTAAGAGCCACGAGACGCGCTCCATTACGGGCAAAAAGAGCGAATAAAATATAAGATAATATGACAAAAATGTAAATAAGAGCAGGATTGCACTGTCTGTGTGCTCTCGTGAATCAATCGGAGTGTCTGGTAGATGTAAACAGTGAGAGATCTTGTGGCAGGTGCGACGCTATAGTGGCTGGAGCGACGCTTAGTAAGAACTGCGAGACGCGCTCCATTACGGGCAAAAAGAACGAATAAAATATAAGATTAGATGAGCAATAGGTAAATAAGAGCAGGATTGTACTGTCTGTGTGCTCTCGTGTATCAATCGGAGTGTCTGGTAGATGTAAACAGTGAGAGATCTTGTGGCAGGTGCGACTCTTAGGTGCCGAGACTGGTTATATCCGTTACTGGCCGAGTGGCAGGCGCATATATCCGTGACTGGTCGAGTGGCAGGCGCATATAACGGTGACTGGTCGAGTGGCAGGCGTGGTGACAGGCACATATACCCGTGACTGGTCGAGTGGCAGGCGCATATAACGGTGACTGGTCGAGTGGCAGCTGCCTCTTGCGGTGACGGGTTGAGTGATAGGTGGAGTGGCAGCTCCCCCTGCCACGCAGAGATTTTACCCCTACTGTTTTATCATACGTATTTCAAAGTTAAGGATTCATTAGTTTGAATATAGCCTACATTGGAACAAACAATATAATAACATCTTAGTTGATTATTTTTGACAAAACATATATATATACAGTATATATTATATTTAACATGAGCAGAAATTGGCAACAGTATAAGCTTATTTGATGTGGCAGTATTTTACAGTAAAAACTTTATAATCTATCCGATTTTTGTAGTCAATTTTTACTCATCTCTGGATAGCAATAGAGTTTGGTAAAAGCTGTTCATTCATTCACACACAAAAACGCAATTCATTTTTAAACAGTATTTTTGCCAGCTGTAGCTACAGACACTTGTGATTAGAACAAAGGAAATATTGAACTGACCTATTCCTCAGCCGGATCCGTTGATCCTCGAAATGAAACTTCCAGCACTTCTGAGGTAAATTTTCCAGGATTATTATTAAGATAGTATTATTCCTCACAGCGTCGTAAAGTACATGAGTCTGAAAGTGAACTCGCGGTGTGTGTTATCCAGCTGATGTGGGCGTTTCACAGGTCTGTATGGATCGCCTCAGATAATTTGCGTTTGAATAGCGCGCGCTCTCCGTGGGCGGAGTCACATTAAAACTTAATGAGATGAGATGAGAACGACTGACATCTCTCTCTTTTCATACATATTACATAAACTGAGAATATTAGGTTTTTTTATAAAAAATACTTCATTTAAAAGAAGAGAATTCAAGCTTCATGCCTGTGTGTCTGTATGCATGTTTGACTGAGTATTCGCTGAGTTACAGTTCATTTTCGGACGCGTTTCAGAATGGACTACACTGACAGAGAGAAGGCAGAACTCGCATCATGTTTGTTTTTCTTTATTTGGCAAAAAGCACAACACTTTGTTTTTATTGTGAGTATACACAAAAAAAATGCACACTTAACAGGATCGATTGATGTATGAAACTTGTTTGTAAGATCAAAGTCAACAGAGTATTTTGAGTCTCTCTTGCACTGATAAGAAAAAAAGCGAGCCTATCGCGCCGGCGTGATAGCCGGCCTCAGGGGGTTAAACAGTTTTCACATATAAATCAAAAACAATTACAATTTTAACAATATTTCAAGTGTAATCTTTCTTTTTAAAAAGTATACATCGATTTTATCATACTTATTTCAAAGTTAAGGATTCATTAGTTTGAATATTGGAACAAACACTATAATAACATCTTAGTTGATAATTCAATATACCTACTTTATTTTTAACAAAACATCACATACTATATTAGTATTATGGCTTACAGCTTATGAAACCCACGAAATCAAAATCCCAGAAAATTAGAATATTACATGAAATCACACAGTAATTACACTGTAATACCATGGTCATTGAACCAGGTTTTGGTTCTTTTGGCAGTGTGGGCAGGTGCAAATCCTGCTGTTTTTAACACTTTGTTTTTATTGTGAGTATACACAGAAATAACAGACATTTAACAGGATCGAATGATGTATAACACTTGAATGTAAGATCAAAATCGACAGAGTATTTTGAGTCTCTTTTGCACTGATAAGAAAAAAAGTGAGCAGATCACGCCGGCTGATGTGCCTTTGGATAATATATTTAAAAATCTAACAACAATCAGTGTAATGACAATTTTATTCTTTGCATGAAAACACTTGAATTATCCTAATTGAACACTGTTATATAATAATAAATAAATGTGTCTTTCCTGGTGTATATGGCAACTAGTAAATGCTCTGGTATGGTCTAGAACAGTGTTTCCCAACCTTTTTTCAGTCACGGCACCCTTTGAATTTTTTTTTTAAATGTGTGGCACCCTACACTACTGTTGTCACGATACTACTTTGATACGATACCTTGAAATGTATTTGAAAAAATGTGTGCGCGTAATTTGTTGTTATTAGAGACATCCAAGATTATTAGGCTATGTGTATTTTCTATAATTCGTTCTTTATATATATTTACGTAGCAATGGACCAAACCAAGTTGTACGGCCCACCGGGAAAAGGCCAGGTGAACCAGATGCCCAGTCTGCCCCAGCCAGGAGTGTGTCCAAGCAGAAAATATAAACCAGAAATGTGTGCCCGGATAACTTTCGTGTCGTGTGCCGATGACAGTGACTGTGCCAACAATGAGAAATGCTGCAACAATGGATGTGGACTTAAGTGTATGGCTCCAGTTACAGGTATTTTTATATTATATTATCTATACTATAGCCTACTACATTACATTACAACATTACATTACATAACACTATGGGGCTGTAGAATGCTTGCATCTGATTGGTCCATATCACTTCGCCAAATGATTTCAGTTATTTCAAAGGTCCTTACAGCAACAACAGCAAAAGAACCAAAACCCACGACGACACTGACCAAGTAAATAAATATAGTAAACCATAGGATAAAAACAACTAATTATTTCCATATATTTTTTTAAATACTGTAATTTTAAAGCAGAATAATTGACTCCGGTCTGTTGAATTATTAGAAAATAATGCACACTCAAGGTGTTTCTTGCTTTAGATCAGAAACAGTTTTAGATCAGAAATGGCTTGTGAGGTTCAAAAATAATTTAAGAAACAGCAAGTTACACTGAATAAAACATTTTAAAGTAGAAAGACTGAAATAGTTCTTTTGTAAAACGTATTCCAATATTATAAACAACTTCCAAAAACCTTTTTTTACAGTGAAAACTTCATTCAGCATTCAGTGATTTGGCTTCTCTGTCATGTGTCTATATAACAGCAAACCCAGGAGTGTGTCCAATCACAACATATGAACCAGGAATGTGTGCCCGGATAAGTTTCGTGTCGTGTGCCGATGACAGTGACTGTGCCAACAATGAGAAATGCTGCAACAATGGATGTGGACTTCAGTGTATGACTGCAGATACAGGTATTTTTATATTATATTATATTATAGGGCTAAAAAGTGGCCCTGGACTTTCTGGCACAGAGCGGCCCACCACAACCGGTCCACATCAAATCACACCATAAACCCACCAGCTCATTATGCACAGAACAATTTTTAACAGCACTTACTAACAAAAAAATATAACACAATACAGAAATATAAATACTATTTTTTTTTATTTTTTTTTATGCATATTAACATTAATGAATAATGATTAATAAATTTGTCTTTCCTGTTATATATGGCAACTAGTAAATGCTCTGGTATGGTCTAGAACAGTGTTTCCCATCCTTTTTTCAGTCACGGCACCCTTTGAATTAAAAAAAAACATTTGTGGCACCCTCCACTACTGTTGTCACGACACTACTTTGATACGATACCTTGAAATGTATCAATTTTCAATACCACAGGGAAGAACCGCCTACTGTCATATAGATCTTTTTTAATATTATCTAAAAAAAATGTGTCCATCCATTGAAAGTCTAAGAATTTCTTCTGAAGAGATCACTTTATATGATGACATATTTGATTATGGCTTTTATTCATATATAAACATTGTTCAATTACCATTGCAAATCTCACCTAAATGTTTGTTTACTGTATTTGTTTACTGTGTTTTTATATGGGGATCATTTTGTTATAATTGCACAAGATAGCTTGTTTTAATATATTTTTTAATGTAATCATTTCACAGTTAATCTTCAAATTAATGAAGAAACAACATAAAGACAGTATATTTTAAATAATTGTTTAATGGCATCTTTTTATGAATGAAGGCCAGTATCACTGATACCAATACTGCTACTGATGTCTTCAATTATTTATTTATTTTAAATTTTAAACATTAATTATCGCTATTCAACACTACAGTATAATTGAAAGCTATCAATTTTAACATTTATTTGGTTCCAAAAAATATAAAAACTGTTAATTTAAGTTAACTTAAAACAATCCTCACATAAGTCCAAATTAAATGTCATATGTAACTGTGCCCTTCCTACCTTACAGGTAGAAAATACACAGAAATTGAATACAGTTATCAAATACTTCAGTCTTCACTGCATAAATTATAAATTAAATATAGGTTAATCCTTATTAAAGCTACAAGCGTTCTTTAGTCAAGAGTAGTGAGTGATTTTCTCTGTTACCTGCATGTGTTTCTTTGATTCTGCTGTCACGGCTGCACACGTGGAGCACGCGTCCCATTTTCTCACAACTCTTTACGTTCCTTTAGGACTTTAACTAATTTAAGACTGTTCTTATGAGGATACTCAACAAAACGGACATTTTGGCATAATTGTGTGTTATTATTCGTTCAAAGGCGCGAAAGAGAACTCGATTCTGGCGCGCGTCTATCTGTGCGCCCTGTGTGTGAAAGGACATTCACAGGCAGCGCGCTCTCTTTTGTCTTTTCACGCTTGCATGGTTTAAAAGCATTTGCATGAAGAAGAACGTGATCATATAATGTAACGCCAGCCAAAGGATGACAGAAAAAACGGATGCTGCGTGAATTGCGTTAATAACGCGTTGAACTGAAAAACATGAATCACATGCGTTACCGTTGACAGCACGGACATAACCGGACATGGAAAACGTACGATTTGCACTTTTATTATAAATTTGTGTGCGTAATTTGTTGTTATTAGAGACATCCGAGATTGATACATCTTCTTTTTCTTTTTTTACACATTTTAGAAATGTAAAAATGTTTGATGGTGTTTTTACACGAAACCCCTGCTCTCCGGTTGGGAAACGCTGGTTTAGAACAGGGGTGTTCAATCCTGGTCCTCCTAGGGACCCACCAATCTGCACTTTCTGTGTCTCTATCTGACAGTCTTAGAACAGTTCTCATCTAATGAGCTGATGAATGCTTGACTTTGATTGGTTGACAAAGATTCTAAGGTGTGTAATTATTTTCAGGTAAACACACTGCAAAAGTAGTTCCAGGCAGGTCTTGACCGCATTACATGTCCATATCACCTCACCAAATGATTTCAGTTATTTCAAAGGTCCTTACAGCAAATTATTTCCTTGTTTTTTGGAAATAATGATTAGCAGAATAATTGACTCCGGTTCGTTGCATTTTGAGAAAATAATGCACACCCGAGGTGTTCGTTGCTGTAAAACGTATTCCAATAATATATACAACTTACAAATATATTTTTTTACATAAAAACAAAACAAAAAGAAACATTCAGCGTTCAGTGATATGGCTTCTCTGTCATGTGTCTGTTTAACAGTAAAGCCAGGAGTGTGTCCAAGCACAAATCATGAAGCAGCAATGTGTGCCATGATGGGTTCAGCGCTGTGTGCCGACGACAGTGAGTGTCCCAACAATGAGAAATGCTGCAGCAATGCATGCGGTGGACGTCAGTGTTCAGCACCAGTTACAGGTATTATATTATATTATTATATTATTGTAACGCAGTTCGTTGTTATGGGAAGGAGGAGGCGGGAACCGGCGAACATTCATGAAACTTTAATGATAAAAATAAACCAAATACAAAACGAAAGTAAGAGACAGCAGCCCCTCACGGACGACTGCTGTCACAATAAAAGAAAAGAAAACACAACACAAATTCAGACCTGTCCTCTCTCGCTCTTCACTGTCGTCGCTCCTCCTTTATGCTTCCGCTCCTCCGTGAGAGATACGAGACCAGTGCGTCGCGCAGGAGTCGCTCATCAGTAATCATGCCACCGGCCTCGTGCCGCTCTGTCACGGCCCTCGGCCTCGTCCTGCTCGCCACAATTATATTATATTATATTATATTTATTATATTAATTATATTATATTATATTATATTATATTATATTATATTATATTATATTATATTATATTATTATACTACAGGTCTTTTGAATGCTTTAATCTGATTGGTTGACAAAGATTCTAAGGTGTGCAATTATTTTCAGGGAAACATCATTATAGCCTTAATAAAATAGTCAACCTAACATATAAAAATTACACTGCTCTGTTTAAATCGATATTGGAACGTGAGTGAAGTACAATCCCTATGATAAAGAATAGTTTAGCATCCAAATACATCGCAAATGTTGGAACATTTTGATTCTAATGAGAGTTACATGAGTCCAACCCTGCTTACTTTCGTTTTTATTTTTATTTTATTTAGTGTTGGCTTGTTTATAGTTATTTTTTTATTCTTGTTCCGTTCTGAATATCATTCAATTTAAAGGATTTGTTTGTGCAATATTTTGAGTGTCTCGTCCCTTAATATATATATATATATATATATATATATTAGAGGTGGGCATAGATTAATTTTTTTAATCTAGATTAATCTAGATTAATTTTGAAATTAATCTAGATTAATCTAGATTAAAATGGCTCATTTGAATTCTGCCGAAGGCATTCAGAATATGTTTGCTACCCAAATAATGACTATAAAAGTAAGTCTTTGAGAACGGGTTTCTCAAGCCAGGTGGCGCATTAGACCAGGGGCTCATCTCCTGTTTCCAAAATGCATCACAAACTGCTTGAGAAAGCTGTTCTACTCATAGACTGTAAAAGGTTACTACTGTACTGTTACCGTCCGTAGGCAACATTAGGTAGGCCAATGTTATTATCAACTACTATAGGCTATCAATTAGGGATGGGCGATATGGCCTAAAATCTATATTGTGATATACATTGCAGCCTCTTGCGATAACGATTTACAGTATATTATAATAAAACCATTTCAGAACAGATTACACAGACCCATGCTAAACAACTGCTAAATGTTTTTGTTTTTAAAGGGTGTATGTAGTTTTGAGAACATATATTGTGCAAAACTGTAAGTACACAACATCATTTTGCAGATAAATAAAATTTAAGTACACTAGCTGCAGAGACTTAAGTAGGTCTAATGTTTATTATGGCTTGGAGCTTATGAAACCCCAAATTTAAAATTAGAATATTGTCTAACTGATGTCTTTTCAGTTAAAAAGAAACACAACAACGATTCTTAAAATCGAGATGATGTGCTACACCACTAAGCAAGGCTGGATTAGTACCCCCAGGGGCCCCTGGGCACTGAAGCTCATGGGCCCCCTCCCCTACCTGACAACCACACCCTCCAAAGGAACACACACCAGGTGTGGGATTTAACATGCCAATCACTATTGATCAAAAGCTGAATGACTAGTTCACAAGACAATGATACGAAATACATTTTTCTGAAAAGTATGGCTGCACGATTTGGGGAAAATGTCATATTGTGATTATTGAGGTCAATATTGCGATATGCGATTGCGATATAGTAAACAAATGGTTTCATGAGTTAACTTGCTTATTTCTCAAGTAAAATGCACACACAGATTAGTGATAATGCTGAAATTTGTAGCCCATTTCTCAACTCAAACTAGAAACAACAACTAAATGCACTGTGTTTTCAAATTAAAATAAATTCAATATTGTTATTTGTCTCAATAATACAAGAGTTAAAAATAAATGTCATATTTACCTGTGCCTGTCAAACAGGTAGACCTAGGACATATACCGAAATTGTCAAACTGCACTGCATAAATTATAAATTAAATATAGACTAATCCTTATTATAGCAAAAAAAAAAAAAAAAAACTTTAGTCAACAGCAGTGAGTCATTTTCTCTGTTCTTTTTGTTCTTTGATTAACTTTACTGACAGAAAGCTTTATTGGCTGCTGTCTCTTTAAGACCAGCTGACGGAGACGCGGCTCTCGCACGCGCCTCATTCTTTCACAACTCTTGACGTTCATCATAAGACAGCTCTTATGTTATGAAGATACTCGACAAAACGGACATTTTGGCATAATTGTGTGTGTTATTGTAAGTTCAAGCACGAAAGATAACTGTATTCTGGCGTGCTGTCTGTGCGCACGATACTGGCGCGCGCGCGTCTTTGGTATTCAGTGATATCATGTTTCGTTTTGAATTTGAGGTGGTAGAACGGATTAGCTGCTAGTCGTGTGTTAACTTACCGAACTGTTACCCCACACACTCTGTATATAGTTTGCTGCTGCTCGTCTGACGGCTTAAACCCGAACCAAGTCCAAATAATGGATGTTGCACCGATCTTTTTCACCAGCTTTCACTTTCAGCCGTGTTTACTTAAGATGACGACGAATATGCGTTGCAGCCGGGTTTACCTCGCGGCCGCGGGTAGATTGCGTCATCATAGCTTGTGTAGTATATAGAGCCATCTCCCAACCCAACTTGGAGAATAGATTAACGGCGATATTTTTTTTATCGCGCGATAAGAGTCTCGCGTTAACGCAGCACGTTAACGCCGATAACGGCCCACCACTAATATATATATATATATATATATATATATGAAGAGTTCAGATGCAAAAGCCTCTAAGTGTCATCTGGAATTTTCTTCTTGAATGATCATTTTTATCAAGCTTGTATATTTAAGTTCAGTAATTTCTAGAGCTGTCAGTTAAACGCGTTATTAACGGCGTCAATATTTTTATCGCACGATTAACGCCTAGCAAACTTTGTAGTTTTTTTTTCACATGCTTTTGCAACAACTAGTAACGTTAGTAAAACTACAACACCACCGTATCTAGCTAGACCGGAAACAACAGGCACGCCGCACACACTTGTTTGGGCTTGCAAGCCGGCCAAAGAGTGGACGAGAAGCAGCGTCTAGGGCAACTTGTATCGCACATCGGACGCGCACTTTCTCAGTTTATGACCAGGAATAAAAACACCGAATGGTCTGGTGTACACTCAGAGAATAATGCGTTCGAATTTTAAATACGAGGCGCTGTGCTTCGCTTCTCGTCCAGTGTGCGATCCCCTTTAACGTTACGTTTTGAGTGGATGAATAATGAGCGCGAGACGGCGAAATGGATGCCAATAAGATTCTGAATGGAAAGTTTAATTTGAAAAAAGTGGCCAAATGGTTCCCTTGACAAGACCAAAGTGATCTGTGTGTTTTGTCATTGTGAACTGAGCTATCATCGCAGCACGTCCAGTCTGAAATACCACTTCATGGCCAAGCACACACACAGCTGATGCGAATTCTCCGCCCCCTCGTCAATATCAGGACCTTGTCAGTATTTCTTTCACCCTTTTATTGATGGACAGTGTTACATTGTGTGAGAAATTATTTGCTCCAAGTGAGAATGTTAGTGTGAAATTGAACACTACAGTATATGCCAATGTTGTTTTCAATAAAAAACATTTGCACAAAGCAAGCCGATCCACTTTTCCATGCTGATAAGAGCATTAAAATGAGAAAAACAAATGGGACAAAAATAAATCAAGAGACATTTAGAATAGATAAAAATGTGCGATTAATTGCGATTAATCACGAGTTAACTATGACATTAATGCGATTAACACGATTAAATATTTTTATCGTTTGACAGCACTAGTAATTTCACTTAAATGACAATTAATAGGTCATTTTCATTGCCATTTAAAGGACAAGTTCGGTATTTTACACTTAAAGCCCTGTTTACAGATCGTATCTGATGAAATAGAACGGTTAAGATTAAAATTTGGACTCATGCTCCTGTCCCGAGAATTTTAGGTTTATTTCGCTCCCCCCCCCCCACCCCCACAATGGTTGTCTATGTGCACTGGAAGATTCCTTCCTAAAAACACATTAAACTTTCGTTTACAAAGACGTGAAACTCACCGAGTGGTCAGGGGTGTTCACTGATATGTTCACTCAAAAATCGCTGAAAAAGATGCTTTCCAACAGGTTTTATCGTAGTTTTTGTCCAAGTCCATTGACTTGTATAGGACGTGCTGTATAATATATATATATATTAGAGGTGGGCATAGATTAATTTTTTTAATCTAGATTAATCTAGATTCATTTTGAAATTAATCTAGATTAAAATGGCTCATTTGAATTCTGCCGAAGGCATTGTATATATTGGATATGTGCTACCCAAATAATGACTATAAAAGTAAGTCTTTCAGAACGGATTTCTCAAGCCAGGTGGCGCATTAGACCAGGGGCTCATCTCCTGTTTCCAAAATGCATCACAAACTGCTTGAGAAAGCTGTTCTACTCATAGACTGTAAAAGGTTACTACTGTACTGTTACCGTCCGTAGGCAACATTAGGTAGGCCTATGTTATTATCAACTACTATAGGCTATCAATTAGGGATGGGCGATATGGCCTAAAATCTATATTGTGATATACATTGCAGCCTCTTGCGATAATGATATACAGTATATTATAATAAAACCATTTCAGAACAGATTACACAGACCCATGCTAAACAACTGCTAAATGTATTTTTTTTTAAAGGGTGTATGTAGTTTTGAGAACATATATTGTGCAAAACTGTAAGTATACAACATAATTTTGCAGATAAATAAAATTTAAGTACACTAGCTGCAGAGACTTAAGTAGGTCTAATGTTTATTATGGCTTGGAGCTTATCAAACCCCAAATTTAAAATTAGAATATTGTCTAACTGATGTCTTTTCAGTTAAAAAGAAACGATTCTTAAAATCGAGATTATGTGCTACACCACTAAGATATATTGGAATGGGAATAATACGCGCGCGCTGGTATTCAGTGATATCATGTTTCGTTTTGAATTTGAGAACGGATTAGTCGTGTGTTAACTTACCGAACTGTTACCCCACACACTCTGTATATAGTTTGCTGCTGCTCGTCTGACGGCTTAAACCCGAACCAAGTCCAAATAATGGATGTTGCACCGATCTTTTTCACCAGCTTTCACTTTCAGCCGTGTTTACTTAAGATGACGACGAATATGCGTTGCAGCCGGGTTTACCTCGCGGCCGCGGGTAGATTGCGTCATCATAGCTTGTGTAGTATAGAGCCATCTCCCAACCCAACTTGGAGAATAGATTAACGGCGATATTTTTTTTATCGCGCGATAAGAGTCTCGCGTTAACGCAGCACGTTAACGCCGATAACGGCCCACCACTAATATATATACAGGGCTTGACATTAACACCCGCCAACCCGCCAAATGCGGGTGGATTTTGCTCGTGGCGGGTAACACAGTCACTCCAACTAGCCACTTTGGCGGGTTGAATAATTGTAGTCTTTTCAAAAGGCATCTGAGTATTACATGCACACAGTGTTGCCTTGCGCTTGCGCGCTAGTGACCGACAACACAGAAACGAAGGCTACAGATACATTTGAAAACGGCGTTTTCGTTTATAAACGCTCTCCGTCCACACTAGCGTCTTCGGACGTTTTCAGTGTGGATGAGATACTTTTGAAAAACGCCTGAAAACGCTTCACCTTACTGCGCATGCATAACCCCCCCCCAAAAAATCACTGATATGATTCAGATGGGAAAATAAATAATGAAGTTATCGCGCAAATCTTCCGACAGGATCATTTTATTTAGTAAAATATCTCACCATTCACTAATGCGGTCCAGGTCGCACGCAGTCACCATATGTTTGGTCTAAAACGCGACTGCTCTCATATATGACAGCAAATGTGAGTAAATTCTGTCATCTTTGCACTGCAGGACTGTGATATGAAGAGTGTGCAATGTAGAATATTTTTAGCAACAGTGTGAAAGTGAATAGCATATAACAGGCACAATACTGGTATAAACATGAATATCTATTGGTACAATATGCGTCACATGACTAAATTTACGTCATCGTTTTTAAATACCTCCGGTTTCAAGTCCACACTAAGACGTGAAAACGGCGTTTTCAAATGTATCCACTTGGAGTGCGTTTTCAAAAAAGCTTCGTTTTCATTAATAAAAACTACTACTTTTTTATGTCTTTATCTTAATACGTGGTTTTATAAAAAAAAAATTAAAAAAGGAGCTTTACACAACCTTATCAGAGCTAATAATGACCTGTATTGTTATACATTTATGTAGTCTTGATTTGGGTGTGTACAGTGGTTTTACGTGTCAAGGGTTGTAAATCTAGTTTTAGCACGCCATAGTCAACTTTTATCAGGTAATTTCACAACAACAAAAATGTGGCTAGTAAAAATGCTGTGTGGCTAGTAACTTTGGAAAACCACTAGCCACATTGGCTAGTGAGCAAAAAAGTTAATGTCAAGCCCTGTATATATATATTAGGGGTGTAACGGTTCACAAAATTCACGGTTCGGTTCGATGCGATACACTTGTGTCACGATTCGGTTCGGTACGTTTTCGATAGCCTACAGCAAAAAGATAGAAATGCCAGAGAAATTTCCTTGATTTAATTTTTAAAACTAACATCATAAAGTATGATATTTTTTTACTTTGAGCAATTCTGGAGCTATAATTGACTCTTCTTAGGAGCATATAAAACAAAACAGCTCCTTGGAAAAAATGAAATGTAATATTGTAGTAGCCTAGTTATAAACAAAGGTTTATTTTAGTTCAGATTAACATTTGAGGGCAGCAATTGACCGTTCGCAAAACCCCGCCCTCGAACGGTCCTCGTCCAATCCTAGCTCAGCAACTGTAACTAAGGAGAAGGACCCCCGTCAAACATTGCGATTTCAGCAACATGGTGAAACGAAGCGCCTATTGCACCTGCAAGTCTGACACCAGGTACCCCAAAAGTTTAGAGGGAGGGGGCGTTTTTTTCGCCTTTCCAAAACCCAAGACCCAAGCGGAAAGATGCCGACAATGGATTAAGCAGTGTGGGAGACCTCACTCATAGCCAAATGCCTCGAAGATTAATAAGCATACAAATGTCAGCGTATATAACATATATAAGCGTCAGTCACGCCCGTTTCACATATACTCCGTAGTCCGTATGCGGTGCGTATTTTTTTTTCGCACCCATGTTAACAGGTAGAGCTTTCACACTGCACTTGGATGCTGCAATCGTTTCCACACCGAGTCCATTTTTGCTGTGCTGCACGCGCTGAATTAAAGTGACAGCGCATGGTTCTTGGTCAAAATGAACACAGATTGACATGAAAATATAATAATCTCACCATAAATGCATTTAATAAAATAAAATGTAGCAAACTCACCATAAATGTATTTTTGGACTTGCAGACTTGGAGTTCTGTTTGCACACAAGCACACACACACACACACACACGACTTGTTTAAATACATTTGTATTGTTAATAAATAACAATAAATTGTTGTTGTACCAGCAATATCTCCAAGTTTTGTTTTTCACTGTAGAAATCTCAAATGTCATGATTTGCCAATGCAAGAGAGTAGCCTACCGGCACCTTTTTTCCACCACTTCAAGCACTGGCCTCGATTGTTGTAATATTCCCGTCTTTGCTTATTTTAACATTTTGAACATATCCCTCCACTGCATATTGCAGCCCTTTCTGTCGTGCCGTGGAGGATATGTCTGCTGCATTACTCCAAAACCAATCACTTATACCAATAGGTATGGAGCAACCTGGTTCTCAATTGTTTGACGGGCGTAGTAACAATAACTAGGGGGCGTGGCTTTTGCGAACGGTCAATTGTATTCATAATGTCAAAATAAAACCGACGTAATGTTACTTGAAGGCATTATAGCCTATACTATTCCTGACAAAAAATTCCATGGTTGCAGTTAGTTTTACTACAGTAAATCCATGGTGAATGTTGCTGATCTGTGGACACTGGATAGTTCATTCATGGCACAATGTTTCTTCCTGGTTTCCACGTCAGCGCTGTTTGATCCGTTAATAACGGAGAAATGTGAATGTTTCTCACTAGATCTCGCAGCGATGTTATTACTTCTGTGGCGAATTCAAATGCTTTCTTTACTGGATCTCTTATTAGCGCTGTGTAGTAACAGTGTCGCATGATCACGATCGGCTCGCACTGCACTGGTCCAAACCGATAAACGGCTGAAGCTGGTACCCGGGCGTGGCAGGGGGGCTCAACAGCGCCCCCTTGAATGGGGTCCGAAAACTTGGTCCATATATCAAACACGCTTGCATGAATTAATATGAATCTCGGTACACGTATAGATCTCATTGGGCCGAGCCACTTCCGCACTCTTTGTTATTAGCTCCACCCAACAGGAAGTCAGCTATTATGGGTTGTTTGAAAAACGCATCCTCTGGATTTTGAAATACTCCTAGAGAATTCATCCGATCGCCACCAGACTCGGTGTGCATGAAGACAAGACATTGAGGATGATAAATTGCGGACGGATTTTTGATATCTCGAACGGTTTGGCCGTGGCGAGGAAACAAATTTATGGCGAATAAGGGACACAGGAAGTGTGTTATAACTTAAGCATACATTAACTGATCTTGATGAAACTTCAGCAGTGTGTTCGTTGTAAGAGGCCGATCTCATGGATGTAACTATTGTGAGTCATATGAACCTCATTGGTTGTTCCGAAGTTGAATGAAAGGCTTATGAGTTTTGGAACAACATGAGGGTGACTTATTAATGACAGAATACATTTTTTTTGGAGAACTAACCCTCCAAGTAAATTCTATAATCTCTGGTACGTTTACCTTGAAGGTCGTCCCAAGACCCAGTGTGAGCAGCACAGAGACAGTCTTCAGAGTGGAAACGGTGGTGTTACTCTGGTGGGAGCCTTCATCCCTCAGTGTGATGAGGATGGTCAGTACAGGCCTCAGCAGTGCCACGGGTCCACAGGTTACTGCTGGTGTGTAGACCGTAGGGGGCAGGAGAGAGCGGGAACCCGAACTCCACCTGGAACCCCGAGAATAAACTGTGACGAGTCTGGTAAGCATGTCTACCTGGACTTGAAGTTTTTTTAGAAAATTGTCATAGTCCTCTCTCAATAGGTCACATGTCCTATTTTAAATAACTATTTCTAATGTTTTTTTACAAATTAATTGTCTTGGGATCTGATATACAGATGGTACTCAACCAGAATGCCTATTACCGCCGCGCCAGCCACCGCGGCAAATCTACCGCGGCAAAAATAAACCAATCGCATTTCAAAGTCATTCGCGAAATGACCGCCAGGTGGCGCAAAGGGATATTGTGCAAAACAGCAGCAACTGCTGCATTTTTTCAATTGCCGTAAGTGGGGTTAATGTCAATTAACAGTAAGGATGAAATACTACAACTATGGTAAACAGAATAGAACATTTAATAAGGCCAGAAAAATTGAATAACAAGTTAAAAATAGAGACGATAACAATATAACCTGTATTTCATATTGTAGGCCTAGACGTCGGTGGGCGACAAAGCCTATTCCCCGGGGAGCAGTGCGATAAAACACACACACACACACACACAAAACCCCCCCCCCCACAAAAACAAATTTAAAACAATAAATAACAAACAAAATTAAATTATGTGCAATGAAGCTGATTATTTGTACTATTCTATTGAAGAACGAGACGAATGAAGAGCGCTTCTCGCTCGTGTGAGTGAACACACATTGGAACGTTTGGGCATTTCGCAGCGAGTAAAGTCATGGCCGAGTGGTAGAACAAACGTTTCGATCATTTAGATGACACGGGTTCAAATCCCCAACCAACTTGGACTACTGAAATTTTTATATTAGCCTATTAATACATTTTATAGCCTATTATTGATGCAGAGAGATTTGTCTAGTTCTAAAACTCTGTTACACCATAGTTTTTTGCTTATATTTATAAAATAAAATTACCATGCATTTCCATTTTACACTAAGGAACAAATATTATACAATGACTTTACTTCTGTAGCCTATAATTCCAATCGTAATTTCAAAAGCAGTTCTGTTAAAAAAATAAAAAATTATATATATATATATATATATATATATATATATATATATATATATATATATATATATATATATATATAATGCTAATTCAATAGACCACATAAAATATATAAAATAAAGATATGCAAGAGGCACGTTTAAACGACAAACAATAAAATCAGAACCAGTATTCTGTTACGTTCATGGTTCCAGTGGCAGTAATGCATGCACGGCTTTTCAAAATGTCACAGAGCGTTTTGAGATTGTTTTGAATGAAATATTGAAGTTTATAATAATATATAAAGTGTTTTGGCACACCACGACGAGTGGCGCTATGCATTGTTCTAAAGCCAGGTTTTATTCTGGCATGCTGAATTAGTGTTCGACAAACGCGGCGGCGCGTTCATTTGGATTTATGCTTCTCTTAACAGCTAAAATAACTTAATAGGCTACTCTGTAGTTTTCGGTCATACAGATAAGAGTAGAGTATAGCCTACATCGTTCAAAACTGTAAAATGTATTCATATTTGGCTAACGACAAAAGTTTGTCTGTCGTCTCTGTCTCCGGGAACTGCGCGTCACAAAAATGAACCGAAAGCCACTTGCCTCAGCTCAGTCACGATACGAAATCGGCTATGTCTAAAGGCTGATTATGTAATCCATATGAAACGAGGTACAGATGATCTACTCAAAAATGTTTAGCTATCATGTGAATGCTTCCCAATAAGGAAAGGACAAGGAAAGGGTGAAAATCTCGCTCTAATTAAATGTAGGCTAAATTGCCCCAAATTAAATTGTAAAAACAGATCAAATACATGTATTTTTCAATGTTGCGATATTGTTTCATTTAAGTTCATAATTATTCTATAAATGTTATTTAGTTTAACAGCAGCACGAAGCTGTGGTTCGAGATTTATTTGAATAAAAAATAAACTTTATTCACAAATCGCACCCTGGTTGTAAGGATTCAAAGATCCATGTGGAATTTAATATTGAGTTGAACATTTTGTTCATGACAACAAATGAACATGCGTTTGAAGATTGTTTTGCTTGTTGGAAAAAGCTGGCCCAAACTGAAGTAGCGTTTTAATTCTTCAATTATTGAAATAGGCCTATTAAATATTTAGTAATAAACATTTATGACAGAAATATTACTACATAGCCTAAATTATTTAATTCCTTCATTATCAACACTTGAATAGCCTATTGCTAATGTCTAGAATAGCGATTTAACCCTCTGAGGTCTGAGCTGTTTTCTGGCCCTGGAGGTGTTCTGACATGCTCTGACATTTGTGCTTATTTCTGTTACTTGTGACATTGTCATGGCTAAAGTCTTATTACACTGTATTTAGCACAAACTCTGCTACAATAATTTATCAGCAGCATGTATGTAAAAGTTTGTAGTTTTGAGATAATGACATTTATGCGTGGTTTGTGATAATACCCAAAAAAATTGTCACTGAAATAAGGCCATGAAACCCATACTGATTATTTCTTCACAAGACTTTTGAAAATTGTATCACGTAGCCTAGAATATTTGCTCCAAAACTATGTGAAAATCACCCTGACTGCTCATTCAGATAAGACAATATATTGATTTAAAATTTCTAAGACGTGTTTTGTGTGAAGAGCCATATGCGAAGAGGCGTGATCATCTCATGAATATGTAAGCCTTCAACACCTGAGAAAGACAAAGACACTCCCCTAACTGCCCTATTAGGAGCGATCAGGCCCTGTCATTCAGAGCAACCTTGCACAAAGAATGAGGAGATTTAAAAAAGAATGGCTTTTAGATTGTTTGGATTTATTTACAACACAACATAATCCAAAAATACACAACAAATGACAAAAGAGCACATTGAAAACAATGATCCAAAGACAGAGACCTTTGTGCCATTCCTAAAAACATTGTACATACCTTTCATTTCCAAGGTGTTTGATTTTCACTTTACCATGTTCATGTACAGAGACTCAGAGCAGGACTCAGTGGCATCTGGTCCCTGAAAGAAAAGAAAAAAAGTGAACATACTGGTATCAAGAGAAACTAGGCCTGCACGATTTTGGGAATACATTTTAGATTTTTCTGGTTAAAATTGCTTTTTAAAATTCACAGAATACACACACACACAAATGTTTCCAACAATATATAATATAATGAACACCATGTTTGTTGTGCCTTGTAGGCATGTGCAGTACTGCATAAAATAATTATAACAATAACCTATAGCAGCCTATAAATCTTCCAAAAGATTTCAGTAACAATGCTAGAGAAAAATATATTGATTATCTTATGTTACTTCAAATGTTTCCATTTGTTATGATGATATGAAATGAGATAATAGTAAAAACATAAAGCCTAATGTTTGGTGCATTTTTCCTTTCAAACGCAATCGCCCCAAATAGTGTTGTCACGATACTAGAATTTCTAACTTCGATACGATACCTTGAAAAATATCGATATCCGATACCATTTTCGATACCACGGAGAAAAAAACTGCCACAATATTAAGTTTTTTTAATTTTTTTTAAGCTAAATATAACAAGTCTAGAACATGACAATGAGGTATATTTTACATGAACAAAAATGTCCTGAAGTAGTGCACTTGTTCAAAAGCATTAATGCTGGTTAATACATTAACGTTATTTGATGAACAGATTTAAACGCAAACGTGTGTGCATTACACGCGAAAACAATGTTATTAGTGCTTTTAACAATACAGATTGTGTCAAAGCACTTAACAGTATCAAATTGGAGGATAGAGTGTCAGTAATGTATAATAATAAGATAAAACATTAAATTTTCAGTTAAAGGCATTTCATTATTGAATTCAAAGATGTCATTCAATAGCTCAGTTTAGTTTAATTAGTATCTGTGTAATCAAATTGATGATAAGATATGAAGGCAAATTGCAGAATTAAATACAAATTTTTTAATAAAGTTAAATAAGCACAAGTTAATTTACATTTGACCACAGTTAAAATATTTAACGTTACTTGTCTAAGATTTCGCAGTCAGATTATATTAACTTTAAGAATTACGGTGAAAAAACGAGACAACACACACTCATATCAACAACAATACTAGGCCATCTTGGTTAATGTTTCAGAAATGTTAAAATGAGAAGAGTTACCAACCTCTCGAAATTATTTATATAGATCCCGGTGTCGGTCTTTCAGGTGCTTAGCTATATTAGGCCCCGATCACACCTAACGCGTTTTTCAGGTTCGAAAACGCGAGGCACACAGCACTGCCCCGATCACACAGAACGAGCAGTGCGCTGCGTTTGTTATGTTGCTCGGCAACCACTGAAACAGCTGTCCTGTCAGTCAAGTAAACGTCAAATCAGCCTTTTATTAACATTTATTTACTTTCTGTTAACATTGTGGTAGTGACGGTTCGTGAAGTCGTTAAGCTCCTGGTAACCCGCGAGAGCACCACAAGTTTATCCTCCATCATCGCACTCTCCGGGCGTTCAAGCAACTAGCTTTCATCACTAAAACGGAAGGCCCGCGAGGCGCAGCAGGTGAATAAACAGCGCACAGAACGCTCGCTGGAAACCAATTGAAAATAGGCGCCTCTCACTGCAAAAAACGCGTCAAGTGTGATCGGCCCCATTCAATTCACTTTTGCTATTTAACCAGAGCGAATGAGACGAGTGCGCGTGTGGTGTTTGTCAACGCGCCTTTGGAGAGAAGTGAAAGTGACAGCTCGGCTAGTAGCGATACTTCAGGAAATTAGTATTGGTACCGTTCAGATATTTCAGTATTGATATTTATCGAAATATCGATATTTTTGACAACACTAGCCCCAAAATATGATACATTCAAACCCACAGCGCGCTCCAAAATATGACACATTCAAACCCACAGCGCGCTCCAAAATATGATACATTCAAACGCACAGCGCGCTCCAAAATATGATACATTCAAACCCACAGCGCGCTCCAAAATATTAAACATTATGGTTATACATATCTATGTTTGAGCAGATATCCACAAACAGTATTTAACAGTAAACACGGGTCTAAATAGTATAATATTCACCATATATCTAGCAACAGTTCAACTGCAATGTGAAGTTTATGCAACAATACCATAAACTAATAAGTAAGAATTTCTTACCTTACATCTTTCTTGTCTTCAAATCGCGTTCTTCTTCTTCTGGGGGTAAATCCAATGTAAGCTCAGACGTGTCTTCCAAACTCGACGAAAAGCAGAGACTTGTGAAGTTTTTTGGTGTTTTGTGTTTGAGGTAACGAGGGCGTTCGCGTTCCATGTGGACGATTTGCATGTGAATCACTTTTGCGCGAGTGGGCGTGGTCGAATTAAAAGTAATTAGCAAGCGTTTGAGATACTGGACATCCTGTTGGTTTTATACAAATTACTTAAACAGAGAATATTTGTTTTCAGTTTGAATCCGATCATTTAAAAGTACACACTTAAATGTGTATAAAGGTATATGGCTCATAAATGTGTGACAAGTATTCGCTGAGTTTTGTTTCAGTTTAAAGACGTGTCAAGAAAAAAAAGTTCACCGCGACGGAGAGGCAGAACGCACACCCTGTTTATTTTCTTTATTTTACAAAAGCACAGTGTTTTGATTTGATTGTAAGTGGACACATACAAAAGTAGAAATATCACAGATTCTTTTTTTATATTTCTTTTTTCTGTATAACCATAAATGACGGAGTAATTTAAGTTTATTGTACTACAATGTGAAGAAAATCCAGCAAAACGCGGGGGCGCGTTTGCCGACCTCAGAGGGTTAAGTGTGAATGGCAAATACTTTGTTTTGTTTTGCCAACTCAGATAGCCTGTGGGGGGGTTTGGAGAAGCAATTGCTTTATCGTGGGGGTGCAGGAGCAGGACCAACCCGAATAGGTGTTAATGTTCCGTCTTTCATATGGAGAGTGTCGGATAGCCAGCCTGATGAGCAGGCAAAGGCAAAATTCTTTTAAGGATAAATCTCAAAATCTCCAAAAGTCCATATGTAGGCCCTATATCTTATTAAACTATAAATATTGTAGTTTTATTGATTGTATAAAGGTTTTCCACACACAATTTCAATTTAGCAGATACAGAGCTCTTTAATTCGCGATCAACCTCACTTTATTGTAAGGTGAATTCAGCAAGGCATGCTGTATCTTTGAAGCAACAAAGACTATTTGTTACAGTTTTTTCTTTCGTGATTTGTGTGGATGACACGCAGCGACATAGGCTACAGTATTATCAGCTGTATGGTGTGTTTTTACCCTGAAATGTTTAATTTCGAGAAAGACCCGGCGCGCGCAGTGAGGGAGACAAAAGAAACTTAGGCTACTAAAAGATCCAGCGCGAGAGAGAGGCAAAGAAAAACGCCTGTTCTTAATTTATGATGCTTTGAACTATTTTCGTTTTGTACCGTTTTAATTTTTTAACTTAGCTGCAATTTCTTTGACAATAGAAATTTAAAATGTTGCAAGATTAAGATTCTGTGTTTCTTATTTTGCATCGCGAAGGGAATAAACTCTAAACTCGATGCAACCCTGTTTTAAATAAATAAACTCTCCCGACACTTTATTTAGGCTATTGAAATGTGCAATGGGTTTTCAAACTTTAATTTTACATTTTCATTGTTTATTTTTTGCTTATTGTTATTTTCATTGTTTATGAATTGAAAGCAATACTGTAGCCTATTGTAAGTATTTTTCTGATTTTTTCTATCTGTTTTGAAAAATGTCTTCTGTTGCTATGGCCACTGTCAGTCATCTGAATTTCGTGAATGATTCACACACAAAAAAATAAAAATAATAATAATTTAGCAGATTAAAGACGATCATCTTCATTTTCTGGTGGCTGACAGTCTTCCTTCATCAGATGTCGTCTTTGCATCGGCTCAACTGGAATGTAGCAAATTTATGTTGTAATGTACAATTGATAATTAAACAAGATGCTTGCCTTTAATAAACAGATATAAGCATCAAGAACGGAAAAACATACACGCTGTCGGCTACACAGAGATTCGATCTCAGATCGCTTGAAGCTCCGAGAGGCTCGTGTTGTTGCATTGACCACAGAGCTATCGTCTGAATACTGTTAAACTAATGTCTGCTCTTACAAAGCCTCATCGATGTGGCCTAATATTTTTCTATTGCAATGTTTTATGTTGAATTTTTTTTCATTATTCAATTTATTCAATTTAATTTCAGTAATTTCAGTATTGTGATTATGAATTCGTTCAATGTTTCATTTGAATTGATTTGCTACCAGCTTTCAATTGCTCTCAATGAGCCGCGGCGGCAGATTATGCAATAGAGAGAATGAGAGAATAAACTGACACTTTGCAAAGTCTGTGATTGTAGCGCCTCTTAGCGGTAAGAGGCTGCAAATACACACCCGCAATTTACCGCCGCGGGAACGGTATTATTCTGGGTGAGTACCATCTGTAGAGTTTTTGTTTTTTGGGGTCAGTTTGTTTCCTCGCCACGGCCAAACCGTTCGAGATATCAAAAATCCGTCTGCAATTTAGCATCCTCAATGTCTTGACTTTATGCACACCGAGTTTGGTGGGGATCTGATGAATTTCCTAGGAGGAGTACATCAAATTCCACAGCATGCGTTTTTCAAACAACCCATAATAGCTTGAATAGCTGGATTGCTTGAATTGATTTTACAAAAGCACAATGTTGTGTTTTATTGTGAGTGTACACAAATATAAGTTAACACTTTGCAGTTTGAATGATGTCCTGTATGAACAAAATGACGGAGTATGTTTTATGTCTCCACTGTTCAATCGCGCCCGCGCCACACACAAACACACATTCCAGCATTGCAATCTTGACATCGCAGCCTGTTCATTATAGCCTTAATAAAATATAATAATAAAAGTCAACCTAACATATAAAAATTACACTGCTCTGTTTAAATAGTCAGTAGTACAATTTGTACCATTCACAGTAAGCACCGCTACACTGTGATGTTTCCAAGCAAATTTTTGCGCGTGTGAAGAGGATGATTTTTTCCGTCGATATTGGAATGTGAGTGAAGTACAAAGCCTATAATAAAGAATAGTTTAGCATCCAAATACATCGCAAATATTGAAAAATTTTGATTCTAATGAGAGAGATACGTGAGCCCAACCCTGCTTACTTTCGTTTTTATTTTTATTTTATTTCGTTTTGGCTTGTTTATATTTATTTTTTTATTCTTGTTCTGTTCTGAATATCATTAAATTTAAAGGATTTGTTGTGGAATATTTTTAGTGTATCATAAAATCTGAATAATTCTCTCGTTTTAGTGATTCCCTAGTAATTTTTTTAATAATTTTTTTTTTAATTAGTAAAAGTAAAGTAAAATTCTCTGTGTCTTGTCCTTTAAAATGTGTGTGTGTGTGTGTGTGTGTGTGTGTGTGTGTGTGTATAAATATATACACACACACACACACACACACACACATACATATATATAGCTGCGAGCAGCGATGACGGGCCCAAGCCGGTGGCACCGCCACCCCGGTGCCTTTAGGGTAGCTAAAGGCACCGGGGTGGCGGTACCACCGGCTTGGGCCCATCATCGCTGCTCGCAGCTATATTTATATATTTTTCATATATATTTTTTATGTAATCATTTCACAGTTAATCTTCAAATTAATGTAGAAACAACATAAAGACAGTATATTTTAAATAATTGTTTAATGGCATCTTTTTATGAATGAAGGCCAGTATCACTGATACCAATACTGCTACTTATTTATTTTCAATTTTAAACATTAATTATCGCCATTCAACACTACAGTATAATTGAAAGCTATCAATTTGAACATTTATTTGGCTCCAAAAAATATAACAACTGTTAATTAAAGTGAACTTAAAACAATCCTCACATAGGTCCATAATAAATGTCATATTTAACTGTGCCCTTCCTACCTGACAGGTAGGAAATACACAGAAATCGAATACATTTATCAAATACTTAACTGTCTTCACTGCATAAATTATAAATTAAATATAGGTTAATCCTTTTTAACGCTACAAGCGTTTTTTAGTCAAGAGCAGTGAGTGATTTTCTCTGTTACCTGCATGTGTTCTTTGATTCTGCTGTCACAGCTGCACATGTGGAGCACGCGTCCCATTTTCTCACAACTCTTTACGTTCCTTTAGGACTTTATTTAACTAATTTAAGACTGCTCTTATGAGGATACTCAACAAAACTGACATTTTGGCATAATTGTGTGTTATTATTCGTTCAAGCGCGAAAGAGAACTCGATTCTGGTGCGTGTCTATCTGTGCGCCCTGAGAGTGAAAGGACATTCACAGGCAGTGAATGCCTCTCTTTTGTCTTTTCACGCTTGCATGGTTTAAAAGCATTTGCATGAAGAAGAACGTGATCATATAATGTAACGCCAGCCAAAGGATGACAGAAAAAACAGATGCTGCATGAATTGCGTTAATAACGCGTTGAACTGAAAAACATGAATCGCATGCGTTACCGTTGACAGCACGGACATAACCGGACATGGAAAACGTACGATTTGCATTTTTATTATAAATTTGTGTGCGTAATTTGTTGTTATTAGAGACATCAGAGATTGATACATCATTACTTCAGTCTTCAGTGTCTCATGATCCTTCAGAAATTATTCTAATATGCTGATTCAATGCTCAAGAAACATGTCTGATTATTATCAATGTTGAAATCATTGATACACAGTTTCCACAAAAATATAAATACGCAAATACATTTTTCGGCATTCCAAATAAAAATAACCATTATTAATAATTGAGCACAAATAATAACTGATAATAATTGAGCAGCAAATCATCATATCAGAATGATTTTTGAAGGATCCTGCGACACTGAAGACTGGAGTAATGAAGTAATGATGCTGAAAATTCAGCTTTGATCACTGGAATAAATTACAGTTTACTATATTCACATAGAAAACAGATATTTTATATTGTAATAATATTTCACAATATTTTTACTGTAAGGGTGAATTTATTTGATCAAAAATAGGCTTCAGACTGTAGCTGTTTTTGATCAAATAAATTCAACCTTCTTTCAAAAACATAAAAAATTCTTAATTATTTCAAACTTTTGACCACCAGTGTAGATAGCTATATATAAAACAATGTGAACCAATTACCAAATAATATTTTAAATAGGCTGACACTTTCCTAATCATGGACTTAAAGTGAAAGTCGTCAGATTTAGCCTGCTCCAGTGTAAGTTTGAGAATAATATTTTGAGTTTTATTATTTTCTTAGACAAGTGAAATTACTGAAGAAAGCCTGGAAACAGATACATACATTCACTCTTATCTTCTGTCTGACTCTGATATAGGGGTGCACCGAAAGTCAGCACCGTCTCAAGCGCCCTCTTTACGTTCGTCCTAATGCCTGTTTAGTTGTCCGTGGATTTGCCTATATTTGGTGTTGAATTAACGATTCAATGAACACTTATGTCTCAAAAATCAAACAGGATTTTTTCACAAAAGTGACAGCCCTATACGAGAGGACACCAAAGTTGCAATATGTAACATTTGTTCTGCAAAAATCTCCTAAATTGTGGATTTTTTTTGCACAACTTTTAAAAAACGATATTATTTGATGGAACATAAAACTTGAAGAATAATATTATTTGGTATTATTATTTATATTTATAATTAAAAATATTTTATGTTTTGTTATGTAACTGTTAATAAAAGTTTGATTATTATATTGTGATTTTTCATTTCAGATCCATTTTCAAGCAATTTAAATATAAATCGTTTTTAAAAGAAGCCATTTTCGGCTTCAGTTTCGGTTTTCGGCCAAGTGCAGCCTAAATTTTCGGTTTCGGCCCAGAATTTTCATTTCGGTGCATCACTACTCTGATATGCTGAAAACTGTAATGTTTCTTTGTGCATTAGTGACAAATAACATAAGCATGAGATGGCCAGTAGTAGTTTACATCCAATTAATGTTGGTCGTTTAACTTTTTTTAAATTAATTTTTTTATCGCAAGCATTTGGCAAATGATGATGTATTGTCTCGCCGTGTTCAGCTGCTTATCTTAATACCTCAGCTCAGATTCTTCAAGCATTAAAAAGTGTTGCGCTGCTCGGATTCTGTGGACCGTAAATCCAGCCTTCTTCGATTTGATTGGCTATCAAACATTTCGACATTGATGAGCCGCTGCACTGAGACTGAGCACGCAAAATTTTTGACACAAGTGGGCCATTCGTCTGGGCTGACGGAAAGATAGGCTATGTACATTTTCTATAATTCGTTCTTTATATATATTTATGTAGCAATGGACCAAACCAAGTTGTACGGCACACCGGGAAAAGGCCAGGTGAACCAGATGCCCAGTCTGCCCCAGCCAGGAGTGTGTCCAAGCAGAAGATATAAACCAGGAAAGTGTGCCCGGATACGTTTCGTGTCGTGTGCCGATGACAGTGACTGTGCCAACAATGAGAAATGCTGCAACAATGGATGTGGACTTCAGTGTATGGCTCCAGTTACAGGTATTATATTATATTATATTATATTATATTATATTATATTATATTATATTATAAAAAGTGGCACTGGACTTTCTGGCACAGAGCGGCCCACCACAACCGGTCCACAACAAATCACACCATAAACCCACCAGCTCATTATGCACAGAGCAATTTTTAACAGCACTTACTAATATAAAAATATAACACAATACAGAAATATAAATGCTATTTTTTTTTTTTTTTATTGAAATGCTTATTAACATTAATGAATAATGATTAATAAATTGGTCTTTCCTGGTGTATATGGCAACTAGTAAATGCTCTGGTATGGTCCAGAACAGTGTTTCCCAACCTTTTATCAGTCACGGCACCCTTTGAAATTTTTTCACAAATTTGTGGCACACTACACTACTGTTGTCACGATACTACTTTGATATGATACCTTGAAATGGATCAATTTTCAATACCACAGGGAAGAACCGCAGGGAAGAATGAACTACTGTCATATAGATATTTGTAATATTGAAAAATGTGTCCCTCCGTTGAAAGTCTAAGAATTTCTTCTGAAGAGATCACTTTATATGATGACATATTTGATTATGGCTTTTATTAATATATAAACATTGTTCAATTACCATTTCAAATCTCACCTAAATGTTTGTTTACTGTGTATTTGTGTTTTTATATGGGGATCATTTTGTTATAATTGCACAAGATAGCTTGTTTACATTTTTTTTTTTTATGTAATCATTTCACAGTTAAAGGACAAGTTCGGTATTTTACACTTAAAGCCCTGTTTTCAGATGGTTTCTGATGAAATACAATGGTTAAGATTGAACTTTGGACAAATGCTGCTGTCCCGAGAATTTTAGGTTTTTGTGTTAACACCCCCCCACCTCCACAATGGTTGCATAGGTGCACTGGAATAATCCTTCCTAAAACGCATTAAACTTTCGTTTACAAAGACGTGAAACTCACCGAGTGGTCAGGGGTGTTCACTGATATGCTCACACAAAAATCGCTGCAAAAGATGCTTTCCAACAGGTTTTATCGTAGTTTTTGTCCAACTCCATTGACTTATATAGGACGTGCTGTGAGACCGCAGCACCTTTACGGTATTACTCCGCCGCTTCTTCTTCTGCTTCTTCTGTGTATTCAATGAAAGGCCAGTGGTTTGCTTGCAATTGGCAAAGGTGCATTATCACCACCAACTGGGCTGGAGAGTCTATTATTCAAGCTCTCAACGGAAGAATGTACGGCTGTGAGGCGTTTGGAAAAATAGGTCCACAGTTTTACAACGAATGGTAAAACACCTGTTTGAAAGCATCTTTTGCAGCGATTTTTGTGTGAGCAAATCAGTGAACACTCCTGACCACTCGGTGAGTTTCACGTCTTTGTAAACGAACGATTTTTCCAGTGCACCTATGCAACCGTTGGATAGGTGGGGGGGTGCTACCACAAAAACCTAAAATTCTCGGGACAGCAGCATTTGTCCAAATTTCAATCTTAACCATTGTATTTCATCAGAAACTATCTGAAAACAGGGCTTTAAGTGTAAAATACCGAACTTGTCCTTTAATCTTCAAATTAATAAATATAACAACTGTTAATTAAAGTGAACTTAAAACAATCCTCACATAAGTCCAAAATAAATGTCATATTTAACTGTGCCCTTTCTACCTAACAGGTAGAAAATACACAGAAATTGAATACAGTTATCAAATACTTAACAGTCTTCACTGCATAAATTATAAATGAAATATAGATGAATCCTTAAAGCTACAAGCGTTCTTTAGTCAAGAGTAGTGAGTGATTTTCTCTGTTACCTGCATGTGTTTCTTTGATTCTGCTGTCACGGCTGCACACGTGGAGCACGCGTCCCATTTTCTCACAACTCTTTACGTTCCTTTAGGACTTTAACTCATTTAAGACTGCTCTTATGAGGATACTCAACAAAACGGACATTTTGGCATAATTGTGTATTATTATTCGTTCAAGCGCGAAAGAGAACTCGATTCTGGCGCGCGTCTATCTGTGCGCCCTGAGTGTGAAAGGACATTCACAGGCAGCGCGCTCTCTTTTGTCTTTTCACGCTTGCATGGTTTAAAAGCATTTGCATGAAGAAGAACGTGTAACACTAAAGTCAAGGGTCACATAAATAAATGAGGAGGGATCAATCACCATTTACCAACAGTTATATTTCCCTTAAGTACAGTATACATTTTTAGATCATACAAAATGTCTTGACAAAATTACATGAGGCAGAGCATTTGGAAGTAAAATCTTATAAATGTACACCCAATATTAAAGTCCAGAGTTACCACAAATGTCCTTGGTCCATCACACCATTGTAGATGTTTAAGATGTTAAAATAACATCATCCACATTTGTTCAATCAAGGGTTAATCCAAGGAAAAAGTGTCTTTTCGTTCAGGAGTTCGGATATACTTCCACGTTGAAGACAATAACACAAAGAACTTGAACCAGTTGAGAAGCCCTCAATATCAAGCAGATACCAAAACCCTCTGATTAAAATAAAACAAACAATACAACATGAGGTTCAACATGCAAAATACTTTCGCATTATAAACCTTTGTTAACCCTCTGGGGTCTGAGTGGTTTTTGGGGTCCTTGAGATGTTCTGACATGCCCTGACATTTGTGCTTTTTTCAGTTGCTTATAAACATATTAATGGCAAAGGTATAATTACACTCTATTTAGCACAAACAGGGCTACCATAATATGTGAGCAACATGCATGTACATGTTTGTATTTTTGAGAGAATAATGTTTATGCATGGTTATTGAAAAAAACTAAAAACTAAAGTTTCTGAAATAAGGCCACAAAACACATACTAAATATGTGACAATAAGACTTTTGACTAATTGATGTCATTGCCTAGAGTTTTTTCTTCAAAATGATGTGAAAATCATCCTGCCCTTATCATTCACATAACACAATACATTGATTTAAATCTTGTAAAACACTTTTTGTTTGTAAAGACAATATGCGCAAGGGGCGACAACCATTCAACAGCATCATGCATATGTAGTGATTCACACCTGAGGAGACAATGGGGCCCGCATACTTAATGAGCCATTCATTCAGGTGTGTCACCTATAGCCACAAGAAAGAATGCAAGAGCAATATATATATATATATATATATATATATATATATATATATATATATATATTCTACCAAATTGATTCACAGTTGGAAGCATTTCAATTTTTTTTATTTTTTTTTTTGCACAAATTTTGCTTGCAAATTGTATAATATCCAAGGAAAACATGTCTAGTAATTGTGCAGTTAATTCTCATACTGTATTTTCAGTTTTGGAATATGTATCCTCTCCCCAAATTTGTCAATAATAAAACACAATAAAAATTATTTAAAGAAAAGGCTTATATTTACCTTTTAAAATTTGTTTACATCTACCTTGTAAATATATTTTTTTATTAAAAAGGTTACAATTACAACAACAATCGAAGTGTAATCTTTCTTTGTAAAAACTAAAGTATACATTTTATCATATATATTTCAAAGTTAAGGATTCATTACTTCGAATATAGCCTACATTGACAAAACATACTATATTTAACATATTAGCAAAAATTGGCAAACAAAAGCTTATTTGAGGTGGCAGATATTTTACAGTAAAAATGTGTAATCTATCCAAAACTAATCAACGAAATGTTGTCTTTCATTTGTCTGTAACATAGGTCTTTCGTTTTTATTATAAGGAATATAAATGTTAATTTGCAATTTAATACGTTGCTTATACAAATACATTTTATTTCAACACATTTCAGTTGTGGTAAACAGCGCATCGCTGCCGTTCATTCATTCACACAGAAACGCGATTTAGCCTACTTGAGAATGAAAAAAAACTTACTACAGTATTCCATCTGTTGCTCCTCGAAATACCAGCACTTCTGAGGTACGTTTTCCATTATTATTATTCCTCACAGCGCTGCGAGACAGTGTAGACAACTACACTTATCATCTGAATAAACTTGTGTTTTCTCGAGCTGATATGGGGGCGTTCACAGTTTGTATGGGATCGTCTCAGTCATTTGCGTTTGAATAGCGCGCGCTCTCCGTGGGCGGGGCCGATTATAACGTAATGAGCTGAGATGAGCTCGACTGGAATCGCTCTCTTTTAACACAGATTTCACAAGATGAGAATATTTGTTTTTTATATAAATTACTTCATTTAAAAGAAGAGAATTCAAGCTTCATGCCTGTGTGTCTGTATGCCTGTTTGACTGAGTATTCGCTGAGTTATTGTTCATTTTCGGACGCGTTTCAGAATGGACTTCACTGGCAGAGAGAAGGCAGAACTCGCTTCGTGTTTATTTTTCTTTATTTGGCAAAAAGCACAACACTTTGTTTTTATTGTGAGTATACACAAAAATAATACACATTTAACAGAATCGATTGATGTATGAAACTCCTATGGAAAATCAAAGTCAACTGAGTATTTATGAGTTTCTTTTACACTGATTAAAAAAAAGCGAGCTGGTATCGCCGGCGATACCTCCGACCTCAGGGGGTTAATGTTAAAGAAACAAATAAATCAACTCACATTGAGATATTGAACACAGATGTTCCTCAACAGGGTTTTCCAAATGAAAGCATGGAAAGAGCATGTGCTCTCAGCTAACAGGTATTCCTAACTCACACTTCCCTCTTCCTTTAACTATCTGGCCTGGAGAGATCTCCCAGATAATGGCTCCCTATTGCCCTCTAATGGCAGGGAGTGAAATTACAACTTGCATTCAACATAGGAGACAGGTAACAGTTTACTAGAACTGTTACACACCCCCCCTCTCTGAAGAAGGCCTGACCTGGCCGTAAAACCTTTTCAGATTTTCTACATGGTATGTCTCAACTTGTTTAGGTTCGGTTGACAGCTCAACTCTGTAGTTTACGTTATTCAACTGTTTCAAGACTTTGGCTGGCCCATGCCACTTAGGAGCTAGTTTGGCCATAAAGGCATCCTTTGCATGAGACAACGGGTGAGTACGAACCCAGACGAGTTCCCCTTCCTGGAAGGTCTCTTGCCGCCTCTTCAGGTTGTAGTACCTCTGTTGTCTGCTTTGGGCTCTCACAACATTCTCCTTTACTCTCTCCAGAAGTGCTTGCTGACGTTCAACAACTTCATACGCAGATTGGTCAGGATCAGGCGAACGATATTGAAATAGTTCAAGGGGTCCTTTCAACTTGCGTCCCAGAGCGATTTCCGCTGGGGTATACTTCGTACTCTCCTGCCAAGCTGAATTGATTGTAAACCTGAACTCATGGATCCATTGGTCCCAATTCCGATGATTGTCCTTGACATAGGAGGCAATCATAGTCTTGAGAGTTTTGTTTACCCTTTCTGTCAGGTTAGTCTGCGGATGGTATGCAGTGGTAAGTTTTTGAATGGCACCCCATTGTCTGCAGGTAGCGTTCAGAAGTTGTGAGGTAAATTGTGGTTCTCGGTCTGATACCAAATACGTAGGTACCCCCCAACGGGTAAAGATATCTTTGATAAGGATGTTAGTTATCAAAGGTGTCTTTGCTGACCGCAAAGGGAACACCTCGACCCACTTGCTACAGTAATCCACAGAAACCAATAAATACTCATTCAACTTCGTGCTCCTTGGAAATGGTCCCATAAGATCAATGCCTATCATAAACTCAGCAAAAAAAGAAACATCCCTTTTTCAGGACTGTGTATTTCAACAATAATGTTGTAAAAATCCAAATAACTTTACAGATCTTCATTGTAAAGGGTTTAAACAATGTTTTCCATGCATGTTCAATTAACCATAATCAATTAATTTAACATGCACCTGTGGAATGGTCGTTAAGACCTTAACAGCTTACAGAGAGTAGGCATTTAAGGTCACAGTTCTAAAAATGCAGGACACTAAAGAGACTTGTCTACCGACTGTGAAAAACACCCAAAGAAAGATGCCCAGGGTCCCTGCCAGGGTGAACGTGCATTAGGCATGCTGCAGGGAGGCATGAGGACTGCTGATGTGGCCAGGGCAATAAATTGCCACGTCCGCACTGTTAGACGCCTAAGACAGCGCTACAGGGAGACAGGAAGGACAGCTGATCATCCTCGCAGTGGAAGACCACGTGTAACAACACCTGCACAGGATCGGTACATCCGAATATCACACCTGTGTGACAGGTACAGGATGGCCACAACAACTGCCCGAGTCACACCAGGAACACACAATCCCTCCATCAGTGCTCAGACTGTCCGCAATAGGCTGAGAGAGGCTGGACTGAGGGCTTGTAGGCCTGTTGTAAGGCAGGTCCTTACCAGACATCACCAGCAACAATGCCGCCTATGGGCACAAACCCACCTTTGCTGGACCAGACAGGAGTGGCAAAAAGTGCTCTTCACTGATGAGTCACGGTTTTGTCTCGCCAGGGGTGATGGACGGATTCGTGTTTATCGTCGAAGGAATGAGCGTTACACCGAGGCCTGTATCCTGGAGCGGGATCGATTTGGAGGTGGGAGGTCCGTCATGGTCTGGGGCGGTATATCACATCACCATCGGACTGAGCTTGTTGTCATTGCAGGCAATCTCAATGCCTTGCGGTACAGGTAAGACATCCTCCTCCCTCATGTGGTACCCTTTATGCATGCTCATCCGGACATGATCCTCCAGCAGGACAATGCCACCAGCCATACTGCTCGTTCTGTGCGTGAGTTTCTGCATGACAGCAATGTCAGTGTGCTGCCATGGCCAGTGAAGAGCCCGGATCTCAATCCCATTGAGCACGTCTGGGACCTGTTGGATCGCAGGGTGAGGGCTAGGGCCATTCCCCCCAGAAATGTCCAGGAACTTGCAAGTGCCTTGGTGGAAGAGTGGGGTAACATCTCACAGCAAGAACTGACAAATCTGGTCCAGTCCATGAGGAGGAGATGCACTGCAGTACTTCAAGCAGCTGGTGGCCACACCAGATACTGATTGGTACTTTTGATTTTGAGCCTCCCTTCATTCAGGGACACATTATTCTATTTCTGTTAGTCACATGTCTGTGAAACATTTTTAGTTTATGTCTTATGGTGTTGACTCTTTTAGTGTTCATACAAATATTTACACACATTAAGTTTACTGAAAGTAAAAACAGTTGAAAGTCAGAGGACGTTTCTTTTTTTGCTGAGTTTATATCCGGGTTCTTTTACCGGAGTGGATTGAAGGGTTCCAGAAAGCTTGGATATACGTGGCTTGTATTGCTGACAGGTTTGGCATTGTTTGCAGTGATCCCATACATCTCGCTGGATTTCTGGCCAGTACCCCACGTTGAGTAGTCTCCGCAATGTTTTCATGCGTCCAAGATGCCCACTTAAAGGATTGTCATGCGCAAACTGGAGAAATTGCTGCCGGAGATCCTTTGGGATGACTACTTGCAAAGTATGACCCTTTTGACTTCCAGGGACACATCTGAACAGAAAGCTGTTCTGTACAACATAATGGATACGTTGGGGGTCAATAGGGTTAAGCTTTGCTTCATCCCACAGAGGCTGCAATGATTGATCACTTTTTTGGCTTCGACCAAGTTCTTCCCAGTTGATCGGTAAGTCTCCATTCACATCCTTTGCCTGGCATACCGCAACACTTCCCAGTGGCTCTCCCTCAGGCAATGCACGGGACAACGAATCAGGCACAACATTACATCTCCCTTTTCGGTATCTCACAGTAAAGTCAAATCCCTGGAGTCGGATAGCCCACCTAGTAAGTCTTGATGTTGGACGAGGATGGTTGAATACCCAAGTGAGTGCGGCATGATCAATCAGAACTTCAAAGGGTTTCCCTTCTAGGTACTGTCGCCACTTCTCAACCGCCCAGACAACCGCGAGGCATTCCTTCTCTGAAACAGCATATGTTTTTTCAGCTCCTTGAAGCAGACGGGATGCATAGGCGATGACGTGTTCTCCCTTTTCCGAATCCTGAGTCAGGACAGCTCCAAGTCCTAAGTCGCTTGCATCGGTCTGCACTTTAAATGATTTACTTGAGTCTGGGGGCACCAGAACTGGGGTCTTTTGAAGGGCATCCTTCAAATCTTCAAAAGAATGTTGGCACTCCTTAGTCCAGTTCCATGGTACACCCTTCCTCTTAAGTGCATGAAGTGGAGCAGCACGTTCTGAAAAATATGGAATAAATCGGTGATACCACCCAGCAAGACCTAGGAATCGCTCTACTCCCTTAATGTTTTTGGGCACAGGAAAATTCTTGACAGCATCCACTTTGGAATCCTCTGTCTTGATGCCTTCCGCTGAAATGACGTGTCCTAGGTAAGTCAGTGATTTCCTTACCAATTTACATTTCCTAAGGTTGAGGGTTAGGCCAGCCGATTCCAGCCCAACAAACACCTTCTTCAGATCCCGGAAGTGTTGCTGGATGTCTCTGGAGTACACGACAATGTCGTCTATGTACACAAAACAACACTTACCAATAAGATCTTGTAGAACTATGTTCATGAGCCTTTGGAATGTTGCTCCAGCATTTTTCAACCCAAATGGTAGACGAACAAACTCATACTGGTTGTACTTTGTAACAAAAGCAGTTTTTTGGATGCTACTTTCATCCATCACTACTTGCCAGTATCCAGTCTTGAGGTCTAAGGTACTGAATACTGTTGCTCCGTAGACAGACTCCAAGTTCTCTTGTATCTGAGGCATGGGAAAACCATCCAGTGGGGTTTTGGCTTTCAGTGCTCGAAAATCCACACAGAAACGTATACCCCCGTCCTTCTTGGGCACTAGCACTACTGGAGCTGCCCATGGGGAGACAGATGGTCGTATTATACCTTTATTCAGCATGGCTTTGACTTCCTCATCAATGAAGTTTTGCTTATTGATTGGAACAGGATATGCTCTTTTCCGTATTGGAACGGGGTCATTAGTTATAATCTGGTGCTTAATGATAGAAGTTTTACCTAATGTATCTGTACAGACAGTCGGCCAATTAAACAGCAACCCCTCTAAACGCCTCTTCTCTGTACGGGAGGCATCCGCAAGACCCACCAAATCCTTGATGGCAGCTGTGGTATCACTAGATACTTGCACTATCGGCAGTGCACAGTGTATGTTAACTGATGGTGGTTGGTCATAACAAGAGAAAGGATGTACTGTTTCTTTCTCTCCAGGCAATGAATATGTGGAGGAGTCAAAATCCAACTTGACTCTGCATGTTACCAGGAACTCAAGGCCTAATATGAGCTGAAAGGCTAAGTCCTCATCTATCATGATGAATAGTCGCAACGGGTTTGTGCATCCTTGCAGGGCACACTCCCAAGTAACTTCACCCAATGCCCTCTGGATATGGCCATTGGCAAGGGTAAACGTCTGTCCCCGACTGGACCGCCAAGACTCCGTCTCATCCTTCCATCTCCTCCACAATGACTCCTGGATCAATGAGTAGGAGCTGCCTGTATCCAGGATGGCTTCACACGGTTGGCTACGCAAAGTTATAGTCAAGGTTAGAAGCTTGACATTACCTCTGGTCACTAATGCCATGCTGTGACTTCCAGGTTTACCTCTGCTGTACTTATCTTGGCCTCCTCTTCTGGAAGACTGTTCAGCCTGACATTGCTTCCAGAAGGCCCTCTCCTCAGCAATGCCCCGCTCTACCAAAGCTCCTGTGCGCACCAAGTCATCAAAGGTAGTCACTGTTCCTCTCAAAATACTAGCAATACGGGGATTACAGTTTCTTAAGGCAGCCTGTAGAATCTCTCTCTCAGACATCGTTGGTTTCAGTCTAAGGCATAAGGCTCGATACTGGAAAGCGAATGTTCGAAGATCCTCATCAATCCCTTGTTTTCTCTCTCTTATCCTCCTTTCCGCTTCAACCTCATGATCATCGGGTAAAAAGGACTGCAAAAAGGCAGTTTTGAACTGACTCCATGTTTTAACTTGTGCTTTTTCAGCCACCCACCAATCCTTGGCGGTATGTGTCAGTACCGATGGCAGAGTTGCTAATATTTCAGCGTCACTCATGGGTCGGACAGCTAGATACTCTGCACATTTTTCCAGATAAGCTATCGGGTCTTCAGCTCCTGTGCTCCCAAACTTAGGGAACTCGATTTTAACGGCCATTCTATAAGGCAGCTGGTGCAGCATGGGAGTTGAGTGTACATCTGGTGCTGAGGTGGTAGTTGGTGTGGAAGTAGCTCCAGGTGTAAGACAAAGCAAAGACTTAAGATGGTTGTCTCTTCTTTTCATGCAATCCATCACAGCTTTACCCATCTCTTGTAGCTAGTTTTCTAGGGTTTTCTTCAGGCGGCCACTCTTTTCTTCTACTGAATCAACAAGCTCTTCCTCCAACTTCTTCAAACTTTGGTTAAGTGATGATTGAGTGGTCATTAGCTTTATCAAGTCTGGCATCAGCCCCTCTATAGCAATCAAACGACGGTCATATTGCTGAAGATAATTCTGAATAGGGGTGTCCACTCCATGAACACGTTCTATACTCTCTTTCTCCATCTTCTCCATTCTGATCTTCAGTTGTCTCACCTTTGTCGCAATAGTAAGACTGATCAGACTTTCATCCTCCTCTTCAGGTGGTGGTGGAGGGGGTAGATAACTTGAGTCATTGTCTTCTTCTGGAACAGCCACTCCTCCTTCTGACTCTAAATACAAGCTGTCAAATGAACATATCAGCTCTCGAACTGGTTCACGTCGGGTTAAAAAAGGTTCAGAAGTATAGTCTGGATCCATTTTGGGACTAGACTCAACGTTGTCTCATGCCAGAGCCTCAGCCAAGTCTTAAACCCAAATACGAGGAAGTTATCGGTCACAACCCGTTCATATATTCTTAAATAATTGCAACCAAGCACTTGGGTAAACACAAATGGGGGAAAAATAAGCTTATCTAAAGACAGCATATATTTCAAAAAAGCATACTCTCATTTCAATCTTGAGGAAAATTGTTGGGATGGTGATTAAGGTCCCTGTTCGGGCGCCAAAATATGTAACACTAAAGTCAAGGGTCACATAAATAAATGAGGAGGGATCAATCACCATTTACCAACAGTTATATTTCCCTTAAGTACAGTATACATTTTTAGATCATACAAAATGTCTTGACAAAATTACATGAGGCAGAGCATTTGGAAGTAAAATCTTATAAATGTACACCCAATATTAAAGTCCAGAGTTACCACAAATATCCTTGGTCCATCACACCATTGTAGATGTTTAAGATGTTAAAATAACATCATCCACATTTGTTCAAACAAGGGTTAATCCAAGGAAAAAGTGTCTTTTCGTTCAGGAGTTCGGATATACTTCCACGTTGAAGACAATAACACAAAGAACTTGAACCAGTTGAGAAGCCCTCAATATCAAGCAGATACCAAAACCCTCTGATTAAAATAAAACAAACAATACAACATGAGGTTCAACAAGCAAAATACTTTCGCATTATAAACCTTTGTTAATGTTAAAGAAACAAATAAATCAACTCACATTGAGATATTGAACACAGATGTTCCTCAACAGGGTTTTCCAAATGAAAGCATGGAAAGAGCATGTGCTCTCAGCTAACAGGTATTCCTAACTCACACTTCCCTCTTCCTTTAACTATCTGGCCTGGAGAGATCTCCCAGATAATGGCTCCCTATTGCCCTCTAATGGCAGGGAGTGAAATTACATCAACTGTTGAACTGAAAAACATGAATCGCATGCGTTGACAGCACGGACATAACCGGACATGGAAAACATACGATTTGCACTTTTATTATAAATTTGTGTGCGTAATTTGTTGTTATTAGAGACATCCGAGATTGATACACCTTTTTTTTTTATATTTTTTTTTTTACACATTTTAGAAATGTAAAAATGTTTGATGGTGTTTTTACACGAAACCCCTGCTCTCCGGTTGGGAAACGCTGGTTTAGAACAGGGGTGTTCAATCCTGGTCCTCCTAGGGACCCACCAATCATGCACTTTTTATGTGTCTCTATCTGACAGTCTTAGAACAGTTCTCATCTAATTAGCTGATGAATGCTTGACTTTGATTGGTTGACGAAGATTCTAAGGTGTGTAATTATTTTCAGGGAAACACACTGCAAAAGTAGTTCCAGGCAGGTCTTGACCGCATTACATGTCACGATATCATACAATATCACTTCGCCAAATGATTTCAGTTATTTCAAAGGTCCTTAAAGCAAATAATTTCCTTGTATTTTGGAAATAATGATTAGCAGAATAATTGACTCTGGTCTGCTGCATTTTGAGAAAATAATGCACACCCGAGGTGTTCGTTGCTGTAAAACGTATTCCAATAATATACAACTTACAAAAATATTTATTTACATTGAAAAAAAAAAAAACATTCAGCGTTCAGTGATATGGCTTCTCTGTCATGTGTCTGTTTAACAGTAAAGCCAGGAGTGTGTCCAAGCACAAATCATGAAGCAGCAATGTGTGCCATGAGGGGTTCAGCGCTGTGTGCCGACGACAGTGAGTGTCCCAACAATGAGAAATGCTGCACCAATGCATGCGGTCGACGTCAGTGTACAGCTCCAGTTACAGGTATAATATAATATAATATTATATTATTATACTACAGGTCTGTTGAATGCTTTAATCTGATTGGTTGACAAAGATTCTAAGGTGTGCAATTATTTTCAGGGAAACACACGGCTAAAGTAGTTCCAGGCAGGTCTTGACCGCATTACCTGTTGAAATTCTTATTAACATTAATGAATAATTATTAATAAATGTGTCTTTCCTGGTGTATATGGCAAATAGTTAATTATCTGGTATGGTCTAGAACCGGGGTTTTCAAAGTGGGGGGCGCCAGGGTAAGGAAGCAAGTAAGGAAAAAAAGTTTTAAAAAAAGACAAAAAGTGAAAAACCGTAAAAAATATTTGTTAATATGAGTATTGTTATGAAATAGCATTATAATAATTTGATGCATAGCCTATGTGAACATTATACTATTAATGCTAATCTTTTAGAGATGAACTGATTGATCGGCTGGTGACCAGAATTGGCCGATTTTCACGTGATTTTCAGTCTGACATATGGCGATTCAATGCCAGTCAAATGCACTCGGGCGCCACATGATTAACTTCGTGCAACATCAGCATCACACGTGCACACGGAACGCACATGTAGGAAACCCTTGTGAATTACGGCCGTTTCAGACCGTGAGCGTGAGGAGCGCAGATTTTTTTCGCCGTGCATGTTCAGTGAGTTCATTCACATCGCGAGCAGGAGCGTCACGTGAACAGCAGTGAAGCGGAGGGTTTTGGCGCCGAGTCTATTTTTGCTGCGCTGTTCACGCTCAATTAAAGTGAAAGCACACTTTTGATGGACAAAATAAATATGATTTCACACAAAAATGACCTAAAATGCACATAATTTGCATGTATAGTGTGTTTTAACAAGAACTGGATTAGGTTATGTCAGAAAAGAAAATGAAGACTCAAAAATATTTATAGAAAATGTATCCATTTAAACTTGTTTTTATTAATCAGTTTGGGTAAAAGTGGTGTTTTATAAAAATATATATATAGAAAATAAATATTTGTGTGTGCTGTAAAGTGGTTAGAAAAAATGAAATCGGAATCGGCTAAAATCTGTATCGGCAGGTCAAACTCAATGAAAAATCGGAATCGGCCTAGAAAATTGTAATCGGGGCATCTCTATAATCTTTCTGATTGGCTGGTATCAAACACCATCACATAATCTGATGTTCACCTAGATGTTTTATTTATTTATTTCTACATTTGCTGTAGTATTGTCGATGGGTTCAATAACACATCCTGCAAAAGGGGGGCCTTGGCCAGAACCTAGTAGTATTTGGGGGGCCTTGTCATGGAAAAGTTTGGGAACCCCTGGTCTAGAACAGTGTTTCCCAACCTTTTTTCAGTCACGGCACCCTGAAAATGAATGTCGGTCGTTTAACTTTTTTTTTTTTTTGTAAATATTCGGCAAATATTGATGTATTGTCTCACCGTGTTCAGCGGCCTATCTTAATACCTCAGCTCAGATTCTTCAAGCATTCAAAAGTGTTGCGCTGCTCGGATTCTGTGGACAGTAAATCCAGCCTTCTTCGATTTGATTGGCTATCAAACATTTCGACATTGACGAGCCGCTGCACTGAGACTGAGCACGCTAAATTTTTGACAAGTGGGCCATTCGTCTGGGCTGACGGAAAGATAGGCTATGCACATTTTCTATAATTCGTTCTTTATATACATTTACGTAGCAATGGACCAAACCAAGTTGTACGGCACACCCGGAAAAGTCCAGGTGAACCAGATGCCCAGTCTGCCCCAGCCAGGAGTGTGTCCAAGCAGAAAATATAAACCAGGAATGTGTGCCCGGATACGTTTCGTGTCGTGTGCCGATGACAGTGACTGTGCCAACAATGAGAAATGCTGCAACAATGGATGTGGACTTCAGTGTATGGCTCCAGTTACAGGTATTATATTATATTATATTATATTATATTATATTATATTATATTATATTATATTATAGGGCTAAAAAGTGGCCCTGGACCCACCACAACCGGTCCACAACAAATCACACCATAAACCCACCAGCTCATTATGCACAGAGCAATTTTTAACAGCACTTACTAACATAAAAAATATAACACTATACAGAAATATATATGCTATTTATTTATTTTTAATTGAAATGCTTATCATTAACATTAATGAATAATAGTTAATACATGTTTCTTTCCTGGTGTATATGGCAACTAGTAAATGCTCTGGGCTGGGTTTCCCGATAACGTTTTCTCTTAGAAAACGAAGAGAATCTGCACGAAGAACGCGCTACGAAGACTCTTAAGGTATAACTTAACTAAAGGTATACCATTACTAGGCGTGTTCCCCGAACCATACCTTATGAAGCTGCTTAAGATATACCCTCTTACGTGCGACGTTACCCGGTGCTGTCCGTGGCGATGGTGCTGAATTGGTTGATATCGACGGCTCAAGAATCAATTATTCTCTCGTGCAGGGGCTGTTTCACTGCGTTATGCGAGAAAGCGGTGTTCTTTATAAAATAAGCACTTCAGAAATAGTGTACTGGAGTACTCTGGGTTCGGGCCGAACTCCGAGCTCGGAGCCCTCGCCCCGGACAGCACGCCAAATACGCATTAAACTTTACCCCCTCAAATTGTATGCAAGTGTGAACTCGTGAACCCATTTTTGTTCGCTGAGGTGGAGCTGCGATGAAATATTGTTCTTGTAAATAATTTCCAGCATTTCAGTTATAAAAGTGTACATCTTACGGTGCTCGGCAGTGATCAAAAAGGATTTAAACAGTGGATTTTGAATCTCTTCTTGTAAACTCAGAGATGTGGATTCAGACGGCAATTAAATTCTCACAGGATTTTGTTAAAAAAACAATTTGGCCAGGGATTTTTACGTGGGCTGGGTGAGAAAAAACACTGACATTATGGATTCGGACGGCAATAAAATCACTTACCCCTGTAAATGTTTAAAATACCGTACGAGCCCATGAGAAACAATTAGCATCCGAATAGAACTTAACTGACAGTAGCCTATGCTTTCACTGGCCTTTGAAAGCGCTCCGCAGATGGCGCCGTCTTTTAGAACAACTATTCGCTGTATCGCTGTCATAGTTTGAGCAAACTCCCCACCACAATCATTCCCTTTAAATAGACTATTTAAGGGGTCATATAATGCCATTTTTGTACAAGCTAATATGATTCTTTAGGGTCTAAATTAAAAGTTTGTAATATACTTTAATTAAAAATTCTCATTAGGATTGTAAGAAAACACTCATTTTACCTGGTCAAAAACAGCTCTGTTTTTAGCACACCATTTAAGTGCATGTGTCTTTAAATGATAATGAGCTTTGCTCACCCCGCCCCTCTGTTCTGTGCGTACACTGTTTGTAATAACACAATAACCATAACGCGTTGCTCATTACCGTAAAACTTCAAATAATAGCCGAGTCCCAAATAGACGCCTGTCTCTTTTACAAACCTGGTGTGGCTACAGGTTTGGATAAATAAAGGCCGGTATCAAATAGAAGCCCGGTCTGTTTTTTAGTTTCGGGTTGTATTTAATCTTCTAAAACCCGTCAGATCGTCTGTTAACCCTCTGAGGTCGGCAAACGCGCCCCCGCGTTTTGCTGGATTTTCTTCACATTGTAGCACAATAAACTTAAATTACTCCGTCATTTATGGTCATACAGAAAAAATAAATATAAAAATAGAATCTGTGATATTTCTACTTTTGTATGTGTCCACTTACAATCAAATCAAAACATTGTACTTTTGTAAAATAAAGAAAATAAACAGGGTGTGCGTTCTGCCTCTCCGTCGCGGTAAACTTTTTTTTCTTGAGCACGTCTATAAACTGAAACAAAACTCAGCGAATACTTGTCACACATTTATGAGCCATATACCTTTATACACATTTAAGTGTGTACTTTTAAATGATCGGATTCAAACTGAAAACAAATATTCTCTGTTTAAGTAATTTGTATAAAACCAACAGGATGTCCAGTATCTCAAACGCTTGCTAATTACTTTTAATTCGACCACGCCCACTCGCGCAAAAGAGATTCACATGCAAATCTCCACATGGGACGCGAACGCCCTCGTTACCTCAAACACAAAACACCAAAACACTTCACAAGTCATTGGATTTACCTCAGAAGAAGAAGAACGCGATTTGAAGACAAGAAAGATGTAAGGTAAGAAATTCTTACTTATTAGTTTATGGTAGAGATGCACCGATTGATCGGCTGGTGACCGGAATTGGCAGATTTTCACGTGATCGGCGGTGACCGGCGACCGGCCGGTCAGTCTGACAAATGCAGATTTTGTGCCGGTCAAATGCACTCGGGCGCCGCATCAGCATCACACGTGCACACGGAACTCACATGTAGGAAACCTCGTGAATTACGTCCGTTCAGACCGCAAACGTGCATGTTAAATGCATTCACAACGGGAGCAGGAGCAGCGCGTGAGTGTCAAGCAGGAGCGTCGCGAGCAGTGAAGCGCGTGTTTCGGCGCCGAGTCTATTTGCTGCACTGCTCACGCACAATTAAAGGGAAAGCACACTTTTGATGGACAAAATAGCCTTAATAGGGTTTCACAAAAAAAAGTGCCCAAAATGCATGTTTTAACCATAGACTGTAAAAAATATGGACAAAGCGTCTGTGACGTCACCCATAGACTTCTGAAGAACGGTTTTGAGGCCGTTTATGGGGGGTATGGGCGGCGCCATATTTCAATACAAATGTTCAGAAAGGATAACTTACAGGTATGATGTGTTGTGTCAGATCATGGCCGAGACGTAAAATTTCAGGAATTCCACTCGGCGCAGCCTATGCTCGTTGTCAGCTGTCAATCAAGCAGTCAATCGCGCCCTTATCTGTCATACATTTTATATCTAGGGCTGGGTACCGAGTTCGATACTTTTTAGGTACCGACCGAATTGCCTCGATACTATCGAGTATCGAAAAATGACTTGTTTTTCGGTACCATATTTCGATACCTAAGGGGTTAACTCGTCAACGTCAGTGCTCAAACAAATACATATGAAATGCACAACAACACGCCTAAAGTCGCTCGCGCACATGCACGTGAACTCTACACACACGAGACGCGCGGAACTCTCTGCGCACATACTCATATGAGACGCGCGCGCGCACACAAACTGTCCACGCACATTCTCATATGAGACTCGAGCGCACACACACAAACTCGCGCACATACTCAATGAGACGCGAGCACACACACTCACAATACCCTAAAGATGTCGATCAAAAGTGTGGATACATTTCTCCAGGCTCGATGCCAACAGCGCGCGATGCAGTATTTGTGGTAAAATAATTGCTGCAAAGACGGTACCGCGACAGATATGATGAAGCCCTTGACAGTGCACGAGTAAACATAAGAGCAGAAAGTTGCTCCGTCTTCGACTGGTAAATGAAGATATACCTTGTTGATCACTCTGACTGTGTTTATATTGCAATAATGACCTACTGAGTGTACACTGCCGTTCAATAATGTGTTGGTTGGGTCAGAATTTTTTTTTCAGTATGATGCATTAACCCTCTGGAGTCTGAGCGTTTTTTTGGGCCCTGGGGGTGTTCTGACATGCTCTGACATTTGTGCTTTTTTCAGTTGCTTATAAACATATTAATGGCAAAGGTGTAAATTCACTCTATATAGCACAAACAGGACTACAATAATATGTGAGCCACATGTATGTACATGTTTTCATTTTTGAGAGAATAATGTTTATGCGTGGTTATCGAAAAAACTAAAAATTAAAGTTTTTGAAATAAGGCCACAAAACACATACTAAATATGTGGCAATAAGACTTTTGACTAATGGATGTCCTCGCCTATAGTTTTTTCTTCAAAATTATGTGAAAATAGTCTTGCTTTATCGTTCACATAAAACCATACATTGATTTAAATTGATGTAAAACAGGTTTTGCTTGGAAAGCCAATATGCGAGGGGGCGTGAACGAGGAGTGGTTTACACCTTAGAATACACCCACTCTGCATAATTAGCCATTCACTCAGGTGTGACACTGACTGAGCCACAATGCAATGACAAAAGATATATTTAGAAGAAGACTTATATTGACCATTTAAGATTTTGCTTACATCTATCTTGTAAATATGTTTTGCTATTTTATTAAAACGGTTACAATTACAACAATAATTACAATTTCAACAATATTTCAAGTGTACTCTTTCTTTGTAAAAAAAATGATTAGGCCTATAGGCCTACATTTTATCTATGTATTCATTAGTTTGAATATAACCAACATTGGCACAGCTAACATCTTAGTTGATGACTTTATTTTTGACAAAAATAGTATTTTATATATAGAAATTGCTAAACAAAAGCTTATTTGATGTGGCAGTATATTCTACAGTAAAAACTGTACCCAAATCTAGTCAACAAAATGTTGTCTTTCATATTTCGTCTGACTGTAACGTTGTTTTCATGAAATATTAGGGCATATTGTTAATTTTGCAGTTTAATACGTTGCTTATACAAATAGCCTACATTTTATTTCAACATTCAGTCGATGTTTACTTATCTCAGTATAGCAATACAGTTTGCTAAAACATCATCATTCATTCACACACGCGATTTAAATTTAAACTGTCTTTGCCAGCTGTGGTAAACAGCGCGCATCTGTGCCGTTCATTCATTCATAAACAGAAACCCACGTGAAGAAATTCACGTGAGAAGGAAAAAACTTACTAGTATTCCTCAGCTCGCTCCTCGATATACCCGCACTTCTGAGGGACATTTTCCATTAGTATTATTCCTCACAGCGCTGCAAGACGGTGTAAACAATGATCTAAATAAACTTGTGTGTTTTCTCGAGCTGTTCACAGGATTGCCCCAGCCATTTGCGTTTGAATAGCGCGCGCTCTCCGTGGGCGGGGCCGATTATAACGTAATGAGATGAGATGAGCTCGACTGGAATCACTCTCTTTTAATACAGATTTCACAAGATGAGAATATTAGCTTTTTATATAAATGACTTCATTTAAAAGAAGATAATTCAAGCTTCATGCCTGTGTGCCTGTATGTCTGTTTGACTGAGTATTCGCTGAGTTATTGTTAATTTTCGGACGCGTTTCAGAATGGACTTCACTGGCAGAGAGAAGGCAGAACTCGCTTCGTGTTTATTTTTCTTTATTTGGCAAAAAGCACAACACTTTGTTTTTATTGTGAGTATACACAAAAATAATACACATTTAACAGAATCGATTGATGTATGAAACTCCTATGGAAAATCAAAGTCAACAGAGTATTTATGAGTTTCTTTTACACTAATAAAAAAAAAGCGAGCTGGTATCGCCGGCGATACCGTAGACCTCAGGGGGTTAAAGTGATCAATAATGACCTTAAAACATGTGTAATGTTACAAAAGATTTCTTTTTTTAAAAATAAATTCTGTTCTTTTGAATGTTTTATTCATCAAAGAATCATGAAAAAATGTATCGTAGTTTCCAAAAACTGTTTTCATATTTCTGGAGGATCATGTGACACTGAAGTAATGATTTTGAAAATTCAGCTTTGACAACACAGGAATAAATTACATTTTGAAATATATTCAAATAAGATTTTAAATTGTAATACTATTCCACAATATTACAAGTTTTATTGTATCTTTGATCAGACAAATTCAGCTTTGGTGAGCATGAGCTCTTTATAAAAAAAAAATATTTTGTTCCTTATGTATATGTATAAGGAATATTTTGTTCCTTTGTGCTTTTTTTGTTCCTTTGTGCACTGGCTAAGGAGCATGAGTCAAACTGAAAAAATAACACCAAGTTTTTCTGAGGTAATGTGTTATGTAATCTTGTTAAAATGGATTTCATAAAATTGGTATTGAAAAAAGTATCGTTTAGGAACCGGTATCGAAATCAAGGTATCGGTATCGGTATTGGTATCGAAATTTTTTGAACGATACCCAGCCCTATTTATATCTAAATACGATCTAAACTAACGAGTTAGAAAAAAATTCACCCCCCTCACAGTTGTCAGGCACTCGGAACCTATCGAAAAATACAATATAAGTCCATGGGACCAACCTGTAAAAACAAGAATTTATGCTGTGAAAACGGACATTTTAACATGGGGGTGTATGGACATTTGCTCCCTTTTGGGACCTGCCCCTAGCGGATTTTCGATGTATTGCAGTTTTTCACACTTCCGGGTAGGCTTCATTTTTCAGATTAGAATGTTGCCGCTTGGGTTTAACAAGAACTGGAGTAGGCTATGTCAGAAAAGGAAACGAAGACTAATATTTATATAAATTGTACCCATTTAAACTTGTTTTATTATTCAGTTTGTACAGGTGATTGCAATAGGCCTGTGTGTGTGTGTGCTTTGAGAAATATCTTTATACTGCAAGGCTATATTTATTTTATTTTTTATTTATATATTATTTTATTGCCATTCCCTGTTTTCATAAAGATGTTTAGTTTGCTAAAATACATATATAAAAAAATTATTGGATATTGAATGTGAAAAGGAAATGGTTCTTCCATAACACTGCACTTGTGTGTGAATTACCCACACCTGGAGTAATTTCTATAGTTCTATTTTATAGCGTTTATCTGTTCAAAAAAATATGTACTATGCAAATTGTAAAATGTTCTATTACAGAGAAGATATAAAATAAATATTTGTGTGTGCTGTAAAGTGGTTAGAAAAAATGAAATCGGAATCGGCTAAAATCGGTATCGGCAGGTCAAACTTAATGAAAAATCGGAATCGGCCCAGAAAATTGTAATCGGTGCATCTCTAGTTTATGGTATTGTTGCATAAACTTCACATTGCAGTTGAACTGTTGCTAGATATATGGTGAATATTATACTATTTAGACCCGTGTTTACTGTTAAATACTGTTTGTGGATATCTGCTCAAACATAGATATGTATAACCATAATGTTTAATATTTTGGAGCGCGATCGCGTTTGAATGTATCATATTTTGGAGCGCGATCCCGTTTGAATGTATCATATTTTGGAGCGCGATCCCGTTTGAATGTATCATATTTTGGAGCGCGATCCCGTTTGAATGTATCATATTTTGGAGCGCAATCGCGTTTGAATGTATCATATTTTGGAGCGCGATCGCGTTTGAATGTATCATATTTTGGAGCGCGCTGTGGGTTTGAATGTATCATATTTTGGGGCGATTGCGTTTGAAAGGAAAAGTGCACCAAACATTAGGCTTTATGTTTTTACTATTATCTCATTTCATATCATCATAACGAATGGAAACATTTGAAGTAACATAAGATAATCAATATATTTTTCTCTAGCATTGTTACTGAAATCTTTTGGAAGATTTATAGGCTGCTATAGGTTATTGTTATTATTATTTTATGCAGTACTGCACATAGCTTGTGCCTACAAGGCACAACAAACATGGTGTTCATTATATTATATATTGTTGGAAACATTTGTGTGTGTGTGTGTGTGTGTGTGTATTCTGTGAATTTTAAAAAGCAATTTTAACCAGAATAATCTAAAATTTATTCCCAAAATCGTGCAGGCCTAGTTTCTCTTGATACCAGTATGTTCACTTTTTTTCTTTTCTTTCAGGGACCAGATGCAACTGAGTCCTGCTAATTTCAACATTCACATGAGTCTCTGTATATGAACTAGGGGTGTAACGATACATCGATATGGATCGATGCATCGATATAACGTCTAACGATACGATGCATCGATTCCACTCTTAAAATATCGATATACACCTTTATTTTGACACTCCACATTCTCACGTAACATCCTTCCGCCAAAGCGCACATTTTCGTTTACTCACCAACCGCCTGCCGGTGTGTCTTTATAACGTTAATCTCCTCATCTGAAACAGACGCCTGACAAGACTGACTAAACCCTAAGGTTTTTCACAAAAGCCGGTTGTCCGCTGTCAAGGCATCGCGAGTTCATGTTTTACAGAGCAGAGACAAGCACTCGCACCCTTGTTGGTGAACGCGAGTCCGTTTTAGCTACTCAGCGCGCAGTATTCAGGTCAGATGTCACTTTGAAAAGACGCGCTGGCTAAGAGGAGTTTCGTCAAAGCTGACTAAGTGATCGAGGGTGGATAATTTCAATGAACTCGTGATATCTTCTTCAGGGCGTAAAAGGAAAATAAAACCGGAAACATTTTCACAGAACCTTACTAAAGCAGTTCGTTTAGTGGTGAGAGAAAAGCTCTCTGTACTGCGTGTACGTTATTACAACAACAAAGTTTGTCAGGCGTCTATGTCAGCTGAGGAGATTAACGTTACGAAGATTAAACGAGTGTTGTATTATTTATCATAGCAATTACTTGATTTTGTTTGACTCAGAGAAATGTGAATCTGCTCTGCAAAAAAAACAAAAAACTTTTAACATATTAACCCTCTGAGGTCGGCAAACGCGCCCCCGCGTTTTGCTGGATTTTCTTCACATTGTAGTACAATAAACTTAAATTACTCCGTCATTTATGGTTATACAGAAAAAAGAAATATAAAAAAAGAATCTGTGATATTTCTACTTTTGTATGTGTCCACTTACAATCAAATCAAAACATTGTGCTTTTGTAAAATAAAGAAAATAAACAGGGTGTGCGTTCTGCCTTTCCATCGCGGTGAACTTTTTTTTCTTGAGCACGTCTATAAACTGAAACAAAACTCAGCGAATACTTCTCACACATTTATGAGCCATATACCTTTATACACATTTAAGTGTGTACTTTTAAATGATCGGATTCAAACTGAAAACAAATATTCTCTGTTTAAGTAATTTGTATTAAACCAACAGGATGTCCAGTATCTCAAACGCTTGCTAATTACTTTTAATTCGACCACGCCCACTCGCGCAAAAGTGATTCACATGCAAATCGTCCACATGGGACGCGAACGCCCTCGTTACCTCAAACACAAAACACCAAAAAAACTTCACAAGTCTCTGCTTTTCGTCGAGTTTGGAAGACACGTCTGAGCTTACATTGGATTTACCCCCAGAAGAAGAAGAACGCGATTTGAAGACAAGAAAGATGTAAGGTAAGAAATTCTTACTTATTAGTTTACATAAACTTCACATTGCAGTTGAACTGTTTCTAGATATATGGTGAATATTATACTATTTAGACCCGTGTTTACTGTTAAATACTGTTTGTGGATATCTGCTCAAACATAGATATGTATAACCATAATGTTTAATATTTTGGAGCGCGATGGCGTTTGAATGTATCATATTTTGGAGCGCGCTGTGGGTTTGAATGCATCATATTTTGGAGCGCGCTGTGCGTTTGAATGTATCATATTTTGGAGCGCGCTGTGCGTTTGAATGTATCATATTTTGGAGCGCGCTGTGGGTTTGAATGTATCATATTTTGGGGCGATTGCGTTTGAAAGGAAAAATGCACCAAACATTAGGCTTTATGTTTTTACTATTATCTCATTTCATATCATCATAACGAATGGAAACATTTGAAGTAACATAAGATAATCAATATATTTTTCTCTAGCATTGTTACTGAAATCTTTTGGAAGATTTATAGGCTGCTATAGGTTATTGTTATAAGTATTTTATGCAGTACTGCACATAGCGTATGCCTACAAGGCACAACAAACATGGTGTTCATTATATTATATATTGTTGGAAACATTTGTGTGTGTGTATTCTGTGAATTTTAAAAAGCAATTTTAACCAGAAAAATCTAAAAATGTATTCCCAAAATCGTGCAGGCCTAGTTTCTCTTGATACCAGTATGTTCACTTTTTTTCTTTTCTTTCAGGGACCAGATGCAACTGAGTCCTGCTAATTTCTGTTGAATTCCTGCAGACTTCAACATTCACATGAGTCTCTGTACATGAACATGGTAAAGTGAAAATCAAACACCTTGGAAATGAAAGGTATGTACAATGTTTTTAGGAATGGCACAAAGGTCTCTGTCTTTGGATCATTGTTTTCAATGTGCTCTTTTGTCATTTGTATTTTTGGATTATGTTGTGTTGTAAATAAATCCAAACAATCTAAAAGCCATTCTTTTTTAAATCTCCTCATTCTTTGTGCAAGGTTGCTCTGAATGACAGGGCCTGATCGCTTCTAATAGGGCAGTTAGGGGAGTGTCTTTGTCTTTCTCAGGTGTTGAAGGCTTACATATTCATGAGATGATCACGCCTCTTCGCATATGGCTCTTCACACAAAACACGTCTTAGAAATTTTAAATCAATATATTGTCTTATCTGAATGAGCAGTCAGGGTGATTTTCACATAGTTTTGGAGCAAATATTCTAGGCTACGTGATACAATTTTCAAAAGTCTTGTGAAGAAATAATCAGTATGGGTTTCATGGCCTTATTTCAGTGACAATTTTTTTGGGTATTATCACAAACCACGCATAAATGTCATTATCTCAAAACTACAAACTTTTACATACATGCTGCTGATATATTATTGTAGCAGAGTTTGTGCTGAATACAGTGTAATCAGACTTTAGCCATGACAATGTCACAAGTAACAGAAATAAGCACAAATGTCAGAGCATGTCAGAACACCTCCAGGGCCAGAAAACAGCTCAGACCTCAGAGGGTTAAAGCATACTTTCAATTAACTTTGATTTTGTAATTTACCTGTATTTAAGTTGTTATTATTATTATTATTATTATTAATCAAAACAACCCAGCTGCAGTTTGATTGATATTACTTGGAATGCACAATAATAATAATAAAAAACATGATTTATGAAAATGAACAAGAACGGAGTACTTGCAAATGACCTCTTCTGTTGTAAATGTCCCAATTGGGAGAGGGTGTGCAATTTTCAAAGAGTTTAATTAAACATTCATGTTATATATTTTGGTTGCATTTGTGAGTTGTTAAAAACATAACTGGTTGTGTGAACATAATATCTAAATATCGATTAATCGATCGATATAGCCCTGAATCGAATCGTATCGTAGAATTTTTTGAAGTATCAGCAAATATCGTATCGCTGGCTGAGAGAATCGATATCGTATCGTATCGTGATGAACTGTCCGATTTACACCCCTAATATGAACATGGTAAAGTGAAAATCAAACACCTTGGAAATGAAAGGTATGTACAATGTTTTTAGGAATGGCATAAAGGTCTCTGTCTTTGGATCATTGTTTTCAATGTGCTCTTTTGTCATTTGTTGTGTATCTTTGGATTATGTTGTGTTGTAAATAAATCCAAACAATCTAAAAGCCATTATTTTTTAAATCTCCTCATTCTTTGTGCAAGGTTGCTCTGAATGACAGGGCCTGATCGCTCCTAATAGGGCAGTTAGGGGAGTGTCTTTGTCTTTCTCAGGTGTTGAAGGCTTACATATTCATGAGATGATCACACCTCTTCGCATAAGGCTTTTTCACACAAAACACGTCTTAGAAATTTTAAATCAATATATTGTCTTATCTGAACGAGCGGTCAGGGTGATTTTCACATAGTTTTGGAGCAAATATTCTAGGCTACGTGATACAATTTTCAAAAGTCTTGTGAAGAAATAATCAGTATGGGTTTAATGGCCTTATTTCAGTGACAATTTTTTTTTGTATTTTCACAAACCACGCATAAATGTCATTATCTCAAAACTAAAAACTTTTACACACATGCTGCTGATATATTATTGTAGAAGAGTTTGTGCTAAATACAGTGTAATAAGACTTTAGCCATGACAATGTCACAAGTAACAGAAATAAGCACAAATGTCAGAGCATGTCAGAACACCTCCAGGGCCAGAAAACAGTTCACACCCCAGAGGGTTAAGCCAGTTCTATGGAGTAGATTGCGCACGCAAGAGAGCCCTGCGCATCTGGGCGGGAGCTGTTAGCGCAAGCAAGGCAAGCAGAGTTCTGTTTCTGGCAACTAGTTCATAGGCTCGATGGATATTACCGGTAACTTGTATTGTTCAGCCCATGGCTGTCACATCGTTTCGTTTTTTTATGCTGCCAATAATCTAAAGGGGGTCGCACACCGGACGAGAAGCGCAGCGCCGTGTCGCGTCTATGACAACTCGAGGTATCGCACACCGGACGCGCACTTTGTCAGTTTATGGCCAGCAATATAGTTATGTTTAAGGATATTATGGAATTAAGATAATGTCTGTACTATGTTATGATTGTACTGTACAATTAAATACAATCGTTGCTTAGTCTACAGTCTGAAATCACTTTACCTCAGAGCGTCCGTTAACTGAATGAATTGAGAATATCACCTGAAAATCCGATAACATCAGCAATTTGCATTCAAGCAGCTGATTTCTGTAAATGAAGGTAAAACTGAATGTATATTGCAGCACAGGGTGAAGTCAGTATATACATTAACGACGATTTGAGACAATGTACACTCATAGAGAATAATGTGTTCGAATTTGAAAGACGTGGCGCTGCGTGTGCGAATCGTTTTAGACATAAGGAAATATAGTAGGCTAATTCTGACATTAACTGATCTGTTAAACACAAACACAGATTTAGTAACCTCCTACTGTCATGCTTTCCGTCTATCAGCCTATTTGGATCTTTATCTCTAAGCCTACACTCAATGAACAACATCTCAACACTAAATCTTTTTAGGTATTAATATATCTCAACACTAAATTAAAGGCCTGTCTCATATAGGAGCCTGTCTCAAATACAAGCTGGTGCAGTTCGGCGATTTGGGAAAATAAAAGCCCGGGCTATTATTTGAAGTTTTACGGTATAAACGTGGGATTATGAATTATATTGAGAACGTCGTACATAGAAAACATGCCATAATGTACCCTGAGTGTAAAAATAGTCGTGAAGCGTGCTAGCGATTTGCAAAGATTAATATAAATATTAATATAAAGGTTAATAAAACGTTACACTCACTTCTTCTGGAGGTGCAGCAGGAACACGAATAGTTGATCCGATCCTTTTTTCAGGAGCAGCTTCTTAGCAAAAGCAGCTTTCTACTGACCCTCGTTTGTAAAGCAGTCTGGTGTGTGAAATGATTCGCGCAAACATGAAAGCATTGACGTTGATCGTGGGGAATATTCCCTTCGAAAACAAACTCAGCCACTGCGTCTTCAGCGGTTCGGATTTAGGAAAATCAAAATGACTGCTGTGTTCCTTATTACACCCAAGAACAGAACACCACACTCGCTTAGACGCCATTCTGCTCATAGACAGTATCAACAATGACGCGCGGACTATGATGACAGACAGCTCGCTCACGAGCGAGGGCGGGTCTGTGTTGAAACGCTGCTGTCAATCAACAATCGTGGGAGGGGCGTCCGACCGTGTGACGTCACTAGGTCGAACGGCTGATTTGAGAGATTGGAAAACATAAGGAGATTTAAAAAAAAAACACTGGATGGATTTTTATCATTTTATGATGGTTGTGTACAGGCACTGCCAACACACATTTCAGTACAATCAACTTGTAAAAGTGCATGTACCATTATATGACCCCTTTAAGCCTTTAATGGTTCGCCAGCTGATGTACCTTTGGATAATATATTTAAAAATCGAACAACAATCAGTGTAATGACAATTTTATTCTTTGCATGAAAACACTTGAATTAGCCTAATTGAACACGGTCTGGGTGTATTAAAACTTCAGAATTATATTCGTATAGACCTGCAACAGTGATAAGGTAAAGCTAAGAGTGGTCCAGACCAACCTTCCGAACGTTTGGCTTACAGAAGGTATACTTAATGTTTTGGGAAACACGTATTAACGATAAGGTGCAGCTTAAGGAGTAACTTAAGAACGACGAAGCGTTAAGAAGGTTTCGGGAAACCCACCAGTTCATTATGCACAGAGCAATTTTTAACAGCACTTACTAACATAAAAATATAACACAATACAGAAATATAAATACTATATTTTTTTATTTTATTGGAAATGCTTATTAACATTAATGAATAATGATTAATAAATGTGTCTTTCCTGTTATATATGGCAACTAGTAAATGCTCTGGTATGGTCTAGAACAGTGTTTCCCATCCTTTTTTCAGTCACGGCACCCTTTGAATAAAAAAAACATTTGTGGCACCCTCCACTACTGTTGTCACGACACTACTTTGATACGATACCTTGAAATGTATCAATTTTCAATATCACAGGGAAGAACTGCCTACTGTCATATAGATATTTGTAATATTATCTAAAAAAAATTGTCCATCCATTGAAAGTCTAAGAATTTCTTCTGAAGAGATCACTTTATATGATGACATATTTGATTATGGCTTTTATTCATATATAAACATTGTTCAATTACCATTGCAAATCTCACCTAAATGTTTGTTTACGGTGTATTTGTGTTTTTATATGGGGATCATTTTGTTATAATTGCACAAGATAGCTTGTTTTAATATATTTTTTAATGTAATCATTTCACAGTTAATCTTCAAATTAATGTAGAAACAACATAAAGACAGTATATTTTAAATAATTGTTTAATGGCATCTTTTTATGAATGAAGGCCAGTATCACTGATACCAATACTGCTACTGATGTCTTCAATTATTTATTTATTTAAAATTTTAAACATTAATTATCGCCATTCAACACTACAGTATAATTGAAAGCTATCAATTTTAACATTTATTTGGTTCCAAAAAATATAACAACTGTTAATTTAAGTTAACTTAAAACAATCCTCACATAAGTTCATAATAAATGTCATATGTAACTGTGCCCTTCCTACCTAACAGGTAGAAAATACACAGAAATTGAATACAGTTATCAAATACTTCAGTCTTCACTGCATAAATTATAAATTAAATATAGGTTAATCCTTATTAAAGCTACAAGCGTTCTTTAGTCAAGAGTAGTGAGTGATTTTCTCTGTTACCTGCATGTGTTTCTTTGATTCTGCTGTCACGGCTGCACACGTGGAGCACGCGTCCCATTTTCTCACAACTCTTTACGTTCCTTTAGGACTTTAACTCATTTAAGACTGCTCTTATGAGGATACTCAACAAAACGGACATTTTGGCATAATTGTGTGTTATTATTCGTTCAAGCACGAAAGAGAACTCGATTCTGGCGCGCGTCTATCTGTGCGCCCTGTGTGTGAAAGGACATTCACAGGCAGCGCGCTCTCTTGTCTTTTCACGCTTGCATGGTTTAAAAGCATTTGCATGAAGAAGAACGTGATCATATAATGTAACGCCAGCCAAAGGATGACAGAAAAAACGGATGCTGCGTGAATTGCGTTAATAACGCGTTGAATTGAAAAACATGAAATCGCATGCGTTACCGTTGACAGCACGGACATAACCGGACATGGAAAACGTACGATTTGCACTTTTATTATAAATTTGTGTGCGTAATTTGTTGTTATTAGAGACATCCGAGATTGATACATCTTTTTTCTTTTTTTTATGCATTTTAGAAATGTAAAAATGTTTGATGGTGTTTTTACACAAAACCCCTGCTCTCCGGTTGGGAAACGCTGGTTTAGAACAGGGGTGTTCAATCCTGGTCCTCCTAGGGACCCACCAATCTGCACTTTCTGTGTCTCTATCTGACAGTCTTAGAACAGTTCTCATCTAATGAGCTGATGAATGCTTGACTTTGATTGGTTGACAAAGATTATAAGGTGTGCAATTATTTTCAGGTAAACACACTGCAAAAGTAGTTCCAGGCAGGTCTTGACCGCATTACATGTCCATATCACTTCGCCAAATGATTTCAGTTATTTCAAAGGTCCTTACAGCAAATTATTTCCTTGTTTTTTGGAAAAAATGATTAGCAGAATAATTGACTCTGGTCTGTTGCATTTTGAGAAAATAATGCACACCCGAGGTGTTCGTTGCTGTAAAACGTATTCCAATAATATATACAACTTACAAATATATTTATTTACATTGAAAAAAAATAATAACATTCAGCGTTCAGTGATATGACTTCTCTGTCATGTGTCTGTTTAACAGTAAAGCCAGGAGTGTGTCCAAGCACAAATCATGAAGCAGCAAAGTGTGCCATGAGGGGTTCAGCGCTGTGTGCCGACGACAGTGAGTGTCCCAACAATGAGAAATGCTGCAGCAATGCATGCGGTGGACGTCAGTGTACAGCTCCAGTTACAGGTATAATATAATATAATATAATATTATTATACTACAGATCTGTTGAATGCTTGAATCTGATTGGTTGACAAAGATTCTAAGGTGTGCAATTATTTTCAGGGAAACGCACAACTAAAGTAGTTCCAGGCAGGTCTTGACCGCATTACCTATTGAAATGGTTAATGAATAATGATTAATAAATGTGTCTTTCCTGGTGTATATGGCAAATAGTATATTATCTGGTATGGTCTAGATTAGAACCAGGGTTTTCAAAGTGGGGGGCCGCAGCAAGTAAGGAAAAAAAGCTACAAAAAAAAAGTTAAAAAACGTAAATGATATGAAATAGCATTATAATAATTTGATGCATAGCCTATGTGAACATTATACTATTAATGCTAATCTTTTAGAGATGAACTGATTGATCGGCTGGTGACCAGGGTGATTTTCAGTCTGACATATGGCGATTCAATGCCAGTCAAATGCACTCGGGCGCCACATGATTAACATCGCGCAACATCAGCATCACACGTGCACATGTAGGAAACCCTTGTGAATTACGGCGGTTTCAGACCATGAGCGCGAGGAGCGCAGATTTTTTTCGCCGTGCATGTTCAGTGAGTTCATTCACATCGCGAGCAGGAGCAGTGCGTGAGCGTCAAGCAGGAGCGTCGCGTGAACAGCAGCAAAGCGGAGGGTTTCGGCGCCGAGTCTATTTTTGCTGCGCTGCTCACGCTCAATTAAATTTAAAGCACACTTTTGATGGACAAAATAAATATGATTTCACACAAAAATTACCTAAAATGCACATCATTTGCATTTACAGTGTGTTTTAACAAGAACTGGAGTAGGCCATGTCAGAAAAGAAAATGAAGACTCAAAAATATTTATAGAAAATGTATCCATTTAAACTTGTTTTTATTAATCAGTTTGGGTAAAAGTGGTGTTTTATAAAAATATATACATAGAAAATAAATATTTGTGTGTGCTGTAAAGTGGTTAGAAAAAATGAAATCGGAATCGGCTAAAATCTGTATCGGCAGGTCAAACTCAATGAAAAATCGGAATCGGCCTAGAAAATTGTAATCGGGGCATCTCTATAATCTTTCTGATTGGCTGGTATCAAACACCATCACATAATCTGATGTTCACCTAGATGTTTTATTTATTTATTTCTACATTTGCTGTAGTATTGTCGATGGGTTCAATAACACATCCTGCAAAAGGGGGGCCTTGGCCAGAACCTAGTGGTATTTGGGGGGCCTTGTCATGGAAAAGTTTGGGAACCCCTGGTCTAGAACAGTGTTTCCCAACCTTTTTTCAGTCACGGCACCCTGAAAATGAATGTCGGTCGTTTAACTTTTTTTTTTTTTGTAAATATTCGGCAAATATTGATGTATTGTCTCACCGTGTTCAGCGGCCTATCTTAATACCTCAGCTCAGATTCTTCAAGCATTCAAAAGTGTTGCGCTGCTCGGATTCTGTGGACAGTAAATCCAGCCTTCTTCGATTTGATTGGCTATCAAACATTTCGACATTGACGAGCCGCTGCACTGAGACTGAGCACGCTAAATTTTTGACAAGTGGGCCATTCGTCTGGGCTGACGGAAAGATAGGCTATGTACATTTTCGATAATTCGTTCTTTATATATATTTACGTAGCAATGGACCAAACCAAGTTGTACGGCACACCGGGAAAAGTCCAGGTGAACCAGATGCCCAGTCTGCCCCAGCCAGGAGTGTGTCCAAGCAGAAAATATAAACCAGGAATGTGTGCCCGGATACGGATAAATTTATGCCAGCCAGCAGCCATATCACCCTGTAGCCCAAGACTGGTTGCCCCCTGAAGCTAAGCAGGGCTGAGCCTGGTTAGTACCTGGATGGGAGACCTCCTGAGAAAACCAGGTTTCTGCTGGAAGAGGTGTTAGTGAGGCCAGCAGGGGGCGCTCACCCTGTGGTCTGTGTGGGTCCTAACACCCCAGTGTAGTGATGGGGACACTATACTGTCAAAGAGCACCGTCCTTCGGATGAGACGTAAAACCGAGGTCCTGACTCTCTGTGGTCATTAAAAATCCCATGGCATTTCTCGTAAAGAGTAGGGGTTTGGGTTAAACCATGTCCTGGCCACATTCCACCCATTAGCCCTTACCAATCATGGCCTCCTAATAATCCCCTTACATTGAATTGGCTATCACTCTCTCTCCTCTCTCCACCTATAGCTGGTGTGTGGTGAGTGCAATGGCACCGTTGTACTGTGGCTGCCGTCGCATCATCCAAGTGGATGCTACACACTGGTGGTGGTTGAGGAGAGATCCCCTGATATGATTGTAAAGCGCTTTGGGTGTACAGTAGTACATATGAAAGCGCTATATAAATGCCTCATTCTATTCTTCTTCTATTCTATTCTATTCTAATTATCGCCATTCAACACTACAGTATAATTGAAAGCTATCAATTTGAACATTTATTTGGTTCCAAAAAATATAACAACTGTTAATTAAAGTGAACTTAAAACAATCCTCACATAAGTTCATAATAAATGTCATATGTAACTGTGCCCTTCCTACCTAACAGGTAGAAAATACACAGAAATTGAATACAGTTATCAAATACTTCAGTCTTCACTGCATAAATTATAAATTAAATATAGGTTAATCCTTATTAAAGCTACAAGCGTTCTTTAGTCAAGAGCAGTGAGTGATTTTCTCTGTTACCTGCATGTGTTTCTTTGATTCTGCTGTCACGGCTGCACACGTAGAGCACGCGTCCCATTTTCTCACAACTCTTTACGTTCCTTTAGGACTTTAACTCATTTAAGACTGCTCTTATGAGGATACTCAACAAAACTGACATTTTAACATAATTGTGTGTTATTATTCGTTCAAGCACGAAAGAGAACTCGATTCTGGCGCGCGTCTATCTGTGCGCCCTGTGTGCAGTGGTGGACGAAGTACACATACCATGTACTTGAGTTAAAGTAAAGATACTCAAGGTAAAATATTACTCAAGTAAAAGTAGAAGTGCTGCCTTTAAACATTCACTTGAGTAAAAGTACAAAAGTATTTGCCTTCAAATGTACTTAAGTATCCAAGTACTATGATTTTTTTATTGCTATAATGTCCTATTATAATTTTTGTCACAAGACTCTTGCTTAACTCAGTCTACGTGAAGACTCTGTCACTCTTGGCACATCAATCTATTAATAAAATGACATTAATTAGTCTATATATATATATATTTGAATTGAATAAATTTTTTGTGTGTTTAATTTTGGACTGAAGGGGACTGATCCCATAAGGTATAATACATTTACAGTATTTACTGTACATATTTTTCACAAGCGTCTATGGTCATAATTATAAACATCCTAATGTTATGATACATTCACATAAACCTGCACAATGCCATTGAATATATACACACTACATTATGGGAGCAGCCAATTTCCCTACAAAATTAAACTCCAAAACGTATTAATGCAGTGTTTCTGCTACTCCTCAGAAAAAAAAATGCTATTATATGCAAGTCATTTTAGTGTCAAGGTAATAAGCAATGTTCATTATGCGTCAGTATTTACCGATAATTGCTGCAATAATAGCTGCTGCTCTCTGCCCTGCTTAAAATGATTGGCAACACAAATTGTTTGGAACTATTGAGAGCTACACGAATCACGTGACCGCGCGGCGGCGAGATCACAGTAGGCTTGTTCGACTTGAAACGGCACACTGCACAGACCAATCGGTGAATGACATTAAAATACCGCAAGAGCGATTAGAGAGTAGACGGCTCTGTATGCTTTTCAATCGCTCTCGCGATTTCGCTCTATACTTTGATGTCATAAACTGATCGGTCTGTGCAGCGCCGATTCAAGTCGAACAAGCCGTGTGTGTCGCAACCTCTTATAGACTGTCTATGGTCGCAACTCTCATATTTAACGGCTCTGGTTCGCGCTTAGTAGATACCACCAAGGCAAGTTCAAAACAAAGTGCGCACGTTGTAGGCTACTGTGATAGGTGGCTCGTTTGACCAGTTAAGTTTTTATCCACTCATAAATAAAAAGGAACGACTGATTTTGAAAATGTAGTAGAGTAAAAAGTAAGATATTTGACTTTGAAATGTAGTGGAGTTAAAGTAAAAGTCTTCCCAAATTTAAATACTTCAGTAAAGTACAGATACGCAAAAAAGCTACTTAAGTACAGTAACGAATTACATTTACTTCGTTACTGTCCACCACTGCCTGTGTGTGGAAGGACATTCACAGGCAGCGCGCTCTCTTTTGTCTTTTCACGCTTGCATGGTTTAAAAGCATTTGCATGAAGAAGAACGTGATCATATAATGTAACGCCAGCCAAAGGATGACAGAAAAAAACGGATGCTGCGTGAATTGCGTTGAACTGAAAAACATGAATCGCATGCGTTACCGTTGACAGCACGGACATAACCGGACATGGAAAACGTACGATTTGCACTTTTATTATAAATTTGTGTGCGTACATTTTTTGACCTTCCCTTTACAAAGTATGCAAATACAATATAGGCGTCAGCTCGTTACCAGAATTTCCGCAGCTCTGATCTCATCAGCATAACAGTGATGCAATCAGCCTGACTAGATCGCCCATACATTAACATTATCATAGAGACAAAAGCACAGCTGTACATTGAGCTTAATGGTCAGGAAATGCATAAAGAGAAAGGGTGAGGGTGAGAGTCTCAGCAATTGACTCATTTAGGGCGCTTTCACACTGGCAGTTTAGTGCGGACCGGGGCACGGTTCGCATGAAAAATCGCTAATGTGAACGCTGTCATCGGACCCGGGTGCGCACTAGAGTACCGAACCCGAGACTACCTGGAGGAGGTGGTCTGAGCTCGGTTGCTCCCGAACCGTGGCGCGGTTCGTGTTAATGTGCAAGCAACACGGACTCGGGTGCGCGCTTGTTCAGGAAGTATAGTATCCCGCGCATGCGTATCACTGTCGATATCATTGTTTCCTCACACACGACAACCATGAGTGGCAGGGGGACGTTGTGGGACACTGAAGAGGTGATGTCTCTCACTATGTTGTGCATAATAGCACCAAAAAAACAGACAAATTACAGCTATGCTCAGTCGAGTTGTATTATCCATGCATTTTCCGTGTGCGTTTGCGATGACGTAAGATCACTGCAAACGCACCTGGGTTCGATACAACTAATTGAGTGTGAAACCAGACCAACGCTGCGGGGGGCGCCGGGAAAGAGGGCACTCGGGTTCGGACCGCAGCAAACGAACCCAGTGGAAAAACGCCCTTAGAGAACAGGACTGGCAGGAATCTCTTGATATAATCATCAGCTGCTAAACTTTCTCAGTTTATATTGGAAACTAAATTAAAACCTCAAATGCTAAAATCAGTATTCTTCATCGTGATGTTTATGTAAGGAAGCATATCTGAAATAGATTCTTAAATTTGTAATCCTTCAGGACCCACCAATCTGCACTTTTTATGTGTCTCTATCTGACAGTCTTAGAACAGTTCTCATCTAATGAGCTGATGAATGCTTGACTTTGATTGGTTGACGAAGATTCTAAGGTGTGCAATTATTTTCAGGTAAACACACTGCAAAAGTAGTTCCAGGCAGGTCTTGACCGCATTACATGTCCATATCACTTCGCCAAATGATTTCAGTTATTTCAAAGGTCCTTACAGCAAATTATTTCCTTGTTTTTTGGAAACAATGATTAGCAGAATAATTGACTCTGGTCTGTTGCATTTTTAGAAAACAATGCACACCCGAGGTGTTCGTTGCTGTAAAACGTATTCCAATAATATATACAACTTACAAAAATATTCTTTTACATTGAAAAAAAAAGAAACATTCAGCGTTCAGTGATATGGCTTCTCTGTCATGTGTCTGTTTAACAGTAAAGCCAGGTGTGTGTCCAAGCACAAATCATGAAGCAGCAATGTGTTTCATGATGGGTTTAGCGCTGTGTGCCGACGACAGTGAGTGTCCCAACAATGAGAAATGCTGCAGCAGTGCATGCGGTGGACGTCAGTGTACAGCTCCAGTTACAGGTATTATATTATATTATATTATATTATATTATATTATATTATATTATATTATATTATATTATATTATAGGTCTGTTGAATGCTTTAATCTGATTGGTTGACAAAGATTCTAAGGTGTGCAATTATTTTCAGGGAAACGCACAGCTAAAGTAGTTCCAGGCAGGTCTTGACCGCATTACATGTCCATATCACTTCGCCAAATGATTTCAGTTATTTCAAAGTTCCTTACAGCAACAACAGCAAAATAACCAAAAACCCCAGTGAAAAAGACATTCAGCATTCAGTGATATGGCTTCTCTGTCATGTGTCTGTGTAACAGCAAACCCAGGAGTGTGTCCAGTCAGAACATATGAACCAGGAAAGTGTGCCCGGATACGTTTCGTGTCGTGTGCCGATGACAGTGACTGTGCCAACAATGAGAAATGCTGCAACAATGGATGTGGACTTCAGTGTATGGCTGCAGATACAGGTATTTTAATATTATATTATATTATCTATACTATTCACCTTATTCCACCCCGCCAAATTTTAATACTTCGCGCTTCCGCATTTTGTCATCCGACTTCCGCTAAACTGACACGGCACATCCGGTAGCTAGTTCAGTAGTTAGAAAATTGTTTATAGTTAGCCAAAACTTTAGCAAAATGACAAATAACGTTAATACCGTAAATGTTTAAAAATTGGGAGCACGGAGAAAACTTCGTACGACGATCAGTTGGTCTCACATTGTCTCATCCATCGTCATTGTTAACGTGGCCAGAGGTAACCTATGGGGACATATTTAACTACTTTGTCCTGTCAGAAGGAGTTGATGGAGCAGCAATGAAAAATTATTTGTAAATAAGAAGGAATGAAAATATTTATGGTTAAGGATAGGAGATTAGGTAATTGGTTAAATATAAATGATTAAATAAGTTGTATAAAATCAGTTGTAAGAGGTGTTTTTTTATGTTTTCAGGAAGCTAGAGACACTTTCTAGCAGGGGCGGAGTGGGACCAAAAAAATCTACCGGGAAATTTCGTAGACCACCGGCCCTCGGTGGTCCAAAAAAAAATAAATATATATATATATATATATATATATATATATATATATATATATATATATATATATAAATAGCGGTGAATGAGAGAATATTAAATAGGCCTATATTTTTTGTTCCCATTACTCAAATAGCAAAAGAAAAACTCCTCTATAGTTTTTTCACAACTTTCAAAAAGAGGAAAAAAAATGCGAGAGATGGATAACGGCAGTCAGAACTCCGAAGAGAGAAATATATGTCAATTTGTCATCACTCCCACAGACGCTGTATAAGAAACCCTCACAGCAGCATTAACTAGTTTTTTGTCATTTTATAAAAAGGTAATATAATATAAAGTATAGTGAGAGAATTTTTAACGCATGTGCTGAGGGGGTGCTAGATCATTGACAGGGGGAGCTATATACTAATAATAATTCAGCAAAACTTGGCCACTAAATATGTAATATTCAATTATTTTAATGATCACAATTAAAGTTTTAATTTTATAAAATTGAACAAGCGCAACATTCAGCATTCAATCAAATATTCTAAAAGATGTATTATTAATAATAAGGTTATTTCAACATAATATCTCATTATTTCGACATAATATGTGTGCGTGCAACAAGCAAGATGTGTATTTGTAAATCCGGTGACGCGTGAATTGATTTTTATTAATAAACTGTTTTCTGACAGTGTCGACTGCAAAGATGAAGTTGACGATCGCCGTATCCGTAGTGAACGCGCCTATAGAGAGAAATGCACATAATGGATTACATATTCAGAGAGTAGCCTTTTTCTTTTCGTTTTGAATTATTTCGTTTAAAGACATTTCAAGCTTTGTGTATTTGATGTATTTCTCATGTCTGTGTGAGGCATACACTGAGTTTCGTTAAGTTAGGATGAGATGTGCTCCATTTATCGTGCAATGCAATTGACCGCGCGAGCGCCTCCATGATTATATTGCCTGTATTTGCTTCTTATTTATTAAATCCAGGCCATTGGTTGATGAAAAATTGATTAAAATTAAGATACAATTTATACAAAACGAAATTCACTTTAAAGAAAGGTTTTCTACAAAACAAAACTTAATGAAGTGGTCAAAATCATGTCTTACCCGCTCCATGTCTGTCTTACTCATGCTGTTAACTTTCCATAATCAACTTAGATGGAAAAAAACCCCCATTATAATATTTTAACAAATATGAAACTAAATGTGCTTATTTAATGGCTACAACAGTATAATAGGCCTACAGATTCTCTATTTGTACAAATTGCTGCGCATTCATTTAATTCTGAATTTTGCACACACAAGTTGAAAGGCATTTGTTCAAATCAAGTTCACGGATAATTGTGTGTGCATTTATTAATCATTATGATACTAAAATCATAACAAAGTAGGCTGCTATGTACAAAAAATCAGATGAGCCCAGAATATGAATGCAACGTTTAACATTAAGCATTTTCCTCCCATAGAAAACCATTATAAGAACGCTTAATGTGGCTTAATGCAGATTAGAATGTCCCCTTATTATGTCGAAATAACGAGATATTATGTCGAAATAACGACTTATTATGTCGAAATAACGAGATATTATGTTGAAATAACGACTTAATATCTCGAAATAACAAGATAAGTTTTCTTTTTTTTTTCTTCAAAATGCGGTTCAGGGCTTCCATAGAACATATGGCGGGCCGGAAGGTCCAAAAATAGGACTAATGATTTGTCGTGGGAAGTCACTATACTAGCCCCTAGCTACTCACTTTCCCACTGATGTGCCAGCGCTGGATCTGTATACGTACTCTCGTCCTCTCCTCACACAGCGAGCGACTCACTTTCCTCACACAGCGAGCGACTCGCTTTCCTCACACAGCGAGCAACTCACTCTCCTCAGCGAGCGACTCACTTTCCTCACACAGCGAGCGACTCACTTTCCTCACACAGCGAGCGACTCAGCGAGCGACTCACTTTCCTCAGCGAGCGACTCACTTTCCTCAGCGAGCGACTCACTTTCCTCAGTTGGCGACTCACTTTCCTCACACAGCGAGCGACTCACTTTCCTCAGCTGGCGACTCAGTCTCCTCACACATTGAGCGACTCACTTTCCTCAGCTGGCGACTCAGTCTCCTCACACAGCGAGCGACTCACTTTCCTCAGCTGGCGACTCAGTCTCCTCACACAGCGAGCGACTCACTTTCCTCAGCTGGCGACTCAGTCTCCTCACACAGCGAGCGACTCACTTTCCTCAGCTGGCGACTCAGTCTCCTCACACAGCGAGCGACTCACTTTCCTCAGCTGGCGACTCAGTCTCCTCACACAGCGAGCGACTCACTTTCCTCACGCAGCGAGCTACTCAGTCATGTACATTGGCCTAATATTATAATAAAATCTCTACCCTTTCAAGTACTGTATTGGTGCAATAACTAACTACTTCAGTAAAGTGTTCAATTTTTGTGTTGTATAAAAGTCATTTATTCTGAACCAATAATCTTACATTGATTCTCATTGCATTTATTTTATTTTTTTTACATTTATAAAGGCAATTTCCCCCTAACTGTCATCTTTCAAGTCAAATTCTATACATCTTAAGTCACTATATTGCTTTTACCAATCAAATTGACTAGTAGCCTATCAACAAAAAAAAATGTTTCCCACTGCAGAGAAAACTTATATTTATAAAAATTTTAATATGCAAAACAAGCATAAAAAACACGGTTTAACCACTTTAAAATAAACACCTGTAAAGCTTTTGTTGATTTTATAAATTATCTTTAAAATAGAATATTCTGAAAAAGTGACATTTCCATTTTTGCTGATTCACATTGGTATCAAAATAGGTAAAACACATTTCAAAGTTACATACACCATTATGTTTTTGTAAAGATCACATTAGTTAACTGTAAATTACCTGCATGTTGTTTTTCTCTATCAGATTATAACAGATTATTATTTGATGACACCATTCAAAAGAATATTCAACATGAATGCCCCATTATGTTTTATGATTATTTTTTGTTTTTGAACTCCAATTGTATTCATAAGTTTTATTGGCTTTTTTATTGGCCAGCAGCAGTCCTTAAACAAACATAAAATACACATAATATTTTTTTCATTTTTGCCCCATGCATTCATGTTGAATAATGTTTTGTTTTTTATGCTTGTTTTGCATATTCAACTTTTTATAAATGCCACCTCTGATGCAGATTCTGTTTTCTCTACAGTGGGAAAAAAAATTTTTGTTGATACTAGTCAATTTGATTGGTAAAAGCAATATAGTGACTTAAAATGTATAGAATTTGACTTGAAAGATAAGGGGAAATTGCCTTTTATAAATGTAAAAAAAAAAAAAAAATGCAATGAGAATCAATGTAAGATTATTGGTTCAGAATAAATTACTTTTACAACACAAAAATTGAACACTTTACTGAAGTAGTTAGTTATTGCACCAATACAGTACTTGAAAGGGTAGAGATTTTATTATAATATTAGGCCAATGTACATGACTGAGTAGCTCGCTGCGTGAGGAAAGTGAGTCGCTCGAGACTGAGTCGCCAGCTGAGGAAAGTGAGTCGCTCGCTGTGTGAGGAGACGGAGTCGCCAGCTGAGGAAAGTGAGTCGCCAGCTGAGGAAAGTGAGTCGCTCGCTGTGTGAGGAGAGTGAGTCGCTCGCTGAGGAAAGTGAGTCGCTAAGTGAGTCGCTCGCTGAGGAAAGTGAGTCGCTCGCTGAGGAAAGTGAGTCGCTAAATGAGTCGCTCGCTGAGGAGAGTGAGTCGCTAAGTGAGTCGCTCGCTGTGTGAGGAGGGCGAGTCGCTCGCTGAGGAAAGTGAGTCGCTCGCTGTGTGAGGGGGGCGAGTCGCTCGCTGAGGAAAGTGAGTCGCTCGCTGTGTGAGGAGGGTGAGTCGCTCGCTGAGGAAAGTGAGTCGCTCGCTGTGTGAGGAGGGTGAGTCGCTCGCTGTGTGAGGAGGGTGAGTCGCTCGCTGTGTGAGGAGGGTGAGTCGCTCGCTGAGGAAAGTGAGTCGCTCGCTGTGTGAGGAGGGTGAGTCGCTCGCTGTGTGAGGAGGGTGAGTCGCTCGCTGAGGAAAGTGAGTCGCTCGCTGAGGAGAGCGAGACGCTCGCTGTGTGAGGAGAGTACGTATACAGATCCACCGCTGGCATATCAGTGGGAAAGTGAGTAGCTAGGGGCTATAGTATAGTGACTTCCCACGACAAATCATTAGTCCTATTTTTGGACCTTCCGGCCCGCCATAAGAACACAGCCTGAATATAATTGCTTCCAGAAATGATTTTTGGGGGTGCTATCGGGGTGCTTTGGTCTTTCTTGGGGGTGCTGAAACACCTGCTAGCGCCGCCCATGCCGCCACCTTTCAGTTTTCTTTTTTGCCTTTCCATCATTTAACTCACTCACACGGACATTAGACTTCCAAAACGTGACAAGGAAAAAGAGGTGTTCGGCGGCTTTTTATATCAAAGGCCGGCCCGACAGGCTATGCCATTTGGGGAGGGGCCGCTCACTGATTCCCCTATGTTTTTGAAAATCCTTGACATGGTTGGACCTGCCGAACGGGTTGAGCACTTTTATATCGCTACTGTGTTGAGCAGAGAGGCTGCACAGTTTGACCAGCGGGAAGCGGCCGCACATCAGGCCGCCAGATTCTGTTGCTAATATAACTCGCAATGTATAACGTCGTTAACTATTATCAGACCGGCCCTTGCGGCCTCAAAACACTACCGGCCCACCGGGAAAAGTCCCGACTCTCCCGATTGCCACTCCGCCCCTGCCTTCTACTGACCTTCATGTAGATACATTTCCCCATTTAAATTTCATAAGTAATAAACAGGTAATATCTGGTCATGTTACACCCCTGAAAAAGGGGAGAAATAATCACGAGAGTGATACGGTTAGGTTTCCTCACTGAAAAATTCAGTGTTATGAGGAACACACCGCGATTTCCCCGGAAACTTGGTTGGAGACAAAAGCAATCGATCAAAGGCGCATAGATTAAGATCACTTTGTCGATCACAGATTAACACTTTTACCCTTAAATTAGCCACTACAAAATGAAGTAATCAATATAACGTTTACACATTCCTCTTACAATTTTTTCCCTTTGTACACATGACAGATTTGAACTTTTTAACACAATTATATGAATTGTATCAATCCCTATTAACTAGTACTGAATGCATGAACTTTTTAACCTTAGATATTTTAAGATCCTCACATCCTATTAACTCAATAAAACCTTTTAGCCCATAACAGTTCAATAACAGTACAATAAGTATTTCCTTTAACCTGTCACAGTCACATTGTAAAGGTTTATAAAAATAACTATTCATAACAGGTAATATCTGCTCACACTGTAAAGGTTTATAAAAATAACTATTCATAACAGCCAGGTAACATCTGGTCACATTGTAAAGGTTCACTTTATACAAATAACTATTTATAACAGCCAGGTAACATCTGGTCACATTGTAAATGTTTATACAAATAACTATTCATAACAGGTAACATCTGGTCACATTGTAAAGGTTTATAAAAATAACTATTCATAACAGGGAACATCTGGTCACATTGTAAAGGTTTATACAAATAACTATTCATAACAGGTAACATCTGGTCACATTGTAAAGGTTTATAAAAATAACTATTCATAACAGGGAACATCTGGTCACATTGTAAAGGTTTATACAAATAACTATTCATAACAGGTAACATCTGGTCACATTGTAAAGGGTTAGTTCACCCAAAAATGAAAATTCTGTCAGTAAGTACTCACCCTCATGTTGTTCCAACTAGGGATGTCCCGATACCACTTTTTGCAGAACGAGTCCGATACCGATACTGTAATTTTTGGTACTCGCCGATACCGATACCGTAACCGATACCTGAATTTTCACTGCATTTGTAATTTTTAAATGTATTAGTAGATAAACCAAAAGATTATAAATCATATTAGTTGGCTTAATTTGTTCATCAAATATATATATTTCTTTCAGTTATTTTCATGCTTAATTAAGCCTGCTAAAATGCATTGTATGCGTTTCTGTAAGCCTACTGTCACTGTTCATTCTATTGCTCTATCATATTTTATCTTTCATTTAATAGCACAGCACATATTTAGAGCTGCTTCAGCAGGGCTCAGTGCTGAGGACTGGGTCAGCGGTTCAAATGTTTGTCAAAACCAGTGAAATATCAATTATTTAATCCAATTTTGATACTACAACAAAAACTAGCAGCCTAATTAATGTGAATTTAAAACAAGTAAGCAGTCAGTAACAAAATAAAAACAAACAATCGAATTACAAATAGGACAAATATATACAATATAGAACAAAGAAAGGCTACAAATGAAATAAACAGTGTTTTTAGAGTTTTTCGGGTATCTAACAGTACAGAAATTTGAATAAAGTAATCAAATGTGAAAAAAGCATATTCATTACTGTATGAATTATATATAGATGGATATTTTCTAAAGTTGAAAAGGGTAGCCTATTTAGTCAAGAGCAGTGAGTATTTATTTCTCCTTTGTTTGATTAGCATTAAAACACAGAAGCAGGTTTATCAAACTGCTGCCCCTTTAAGACCGAACGCACAGACCGCACTTGAACATGCTACGTTCATTTGAGATATAACCGACTTTGTTTACTATAGGATACTCACCAAGACGGGCGTTATTACATTGTGTGTGAATTCGTCCGTACAAGCGCAAGACGTGAAAGACAATTTAATTCAGTATTCGCGCTGAGACGCTGGTTTGTGGGGCGCGCGCTTCGGATGTTTGCGTTCATGAAACTTCTTAACCTGCACACGTCCTGTAATAACGTAGGGAACCACTCGTTATACTTCAGTCAGGTAACAGTTCATGTTTTACTTTACTTAGGCTACATATACGATTTAGTTTTCATCCAAATAACATGTGCTGAGTGAACGATCAGCAATCAAGAGCATTCAACAGAAGTGCGCTCGCTCTCTCTCTGTCTCTCTCTCTCGTCAGTTAACGTTAATAATAAGCTAAAGCTACATGCCTCGTTTAATTTCGTTGCCATTGACATCCGACTGAACAAACTTTCCACTGATGTCTCGTCTGTTTAAACTAAGGCATGTGCTCGACCAGCTCGCGCGTCTATGCCTCAGTTCACCTCGACAAAGCACTCGCGGCGGCCAGTTTCGTTTCGCAAAATGGACGTGGTATCGGTGCGTGGTATCGGCGAATTTTTATGAGTACGAGTACGAGTATTTGAGGACAGTATCGGCCCGATCCCCGATGCCAGTATCGGTATCGGGCCATCCCTAGTTCCAACCCCGTAAGACCTTCGTTCATCTTCGGAACACAAATTAAGATATCAAAACAATTTGGAAAAAATCCAAGTCCAGACACTCAGTAGGTTACGAAAAAGTAAAAAAGCCTTTATTAATTAGTAGAGGGCTAAAACATTGAAGATAAAAACACCAACGCGTATCGGCCCACTGGCCTTCATCAGGGTGTTGGTAACAAACAGACAAACACAAGCAGTACTTATAATTGCATTGGTTTCAGGTGTGCCACTCTGGCACCTGCAACACTATTTTTTGGCCACTAGAGGCAAAAGTTAAAGTCATGCCTGATGTCAGAGGTTACGTCATACAAGTACAAGGCAAAATAAGAGATCTCCAAGTGGAAAAACATCATTTCAAACAACTAGTGTACTCCACACAATATGTGAAGTCAATAAGTATAAATAGGCTAATGTTATCCCTCATAATTCTAATTTCATAGACAAGATGGTTCAAAACAAAATAAACAAGAAATGAGCATTACATTCACAAACAGCAATACACTGTACCTATTGGGACACAACAATTACAGAAAAGGTGAGAGGTCAAAATCCTCATTGAGACCTGGATGCCTGGTGGCCCTCAAGGAATAGATCCAGTATGTCTCCCTTTGTTTAAGGCGTTTGATTATATCCCCACCCCTGGCATCAAGGCGAATAGCCATTGGATAATTAATATTTCCAGTCCAGATGGCATACCTATGCTCAGCTACCCTGTCTCATAAGCTGTGTCCCAATGTTGAAGGCTGCATCCTTCGAAGGACGCAGACTTCAAGGATGCAGCCTATGCGTCCTCTGAAGGACGCTCCATGTAGCCTTCCTTGGATTTCCTAATTGCGCAGCCAGGTGTTCCCGATCACCGCTCCTGGCGCCAAGCAACAGTGCGAGAGGACAGCTACTATCCTGATCATTCATTTTGATACAGTAAACAGCTATGGAGCCAGAATTGGCTATTGTCATTCATTTTTATGTTTTATATTTTACTTGAGGACATGGTGAGGATGTTTTAGCCCCGGCGCTGCCAGGTCATGTATTTTCGGTTTAGCCCTGTTTGAATACAAAACCCAATTGAATATAAAAAGTCCAGTATTTCTCGCGCTCGTCATTGGCAGCTGTCACAGTTGCCAGGCGACAAGAACAGTCCTTCGTAGGCTAGACCGGTCCGAGCGCGTCAGATGCGCCCTTTGATATGGGACGCTGCTGTAGTGAGCAACAATTTGTTAATATTGTGACTAATTTTGTTACTTTAATTTTCGGAACTGCATATTTCGTTAAGTATTCACTTACAAATGTGAAGTAACCTACTGAAGTACTTTTTTCCTCACATCACAATATGATTACATTAAACTACACAAAAGTAGCTATATAATGTAACAACCAGATATTACTGTATATTGAAAATATACAGAAGTAAAATGCAACATATACGCAGTAATGCAGTAGTAGCCTAATATAAATGCAGTAGTTATTAAAAGTACTTTTTTCAGAAAGCCGTCGATTGAATCAGCCCTGCAAACCTGTTGGTAGACAACTTAGTGGATAGTGGAAATATGCACTCAAACGCTCTGGAGACAATCCCAGATGATGTCCCACCAGCAGGAGGCCTTAGGGGCAGCCCATCCCGGTCCAGCAGCTCAGCTCAATAGAGTCTACATCATTTTTTTTCTTATTTTATGTATTGTAAAATTAAATGTTTATGTTGATTTTGATATGTTTAACGTATTTTGTAAATAGTTGGAAAAAGTGCTTTAATGTAGCCTATAGAACAAATGATTTTCATTTACCAATTTTATTTGAAAAAATAAAAAGGTATAGAATTTGTTTCATGCAGAAAGTATTACTGTCATTACAAAAATAAACAATGTCCAGAACAATTCATTCTCTTTTATTTACACAATTAAAGTAGCATAAAAATAAATGTACATAATTTTTCTTTTAAAAAATAAAAGTGAAAAAAGTTAAACAAGAATATGTAGAACATTTTTCAATCATTCTCTCAAGAAGAGAAAACAGCCTGTCCATCCTCTCCCTTCTTTCCTGTGCACTCCTCGCCTCTGCCTCCCTCTGTAGTTGCATTTCTTCTCTGATCAAGTTCAAAAACCCGTCCTGTCTCGCCACCTTCGTGCTGGTGCTCCTGCTGGTGCTACTGGTGGTGCTGGTGCTGCTGCCCCTGGCTCCTCCTCACCGTGGGCACCCACTACTGAACTCGGCCCTGGTGTGTCCTCAGGGATTGAGGCGATGAGGACAGGGGGGTTGGTGCATTGCCTCTGTCCCAAAACCTCATCCATGAGGACAAACCAGGGCCAAGTTTCAGCAGTGGGTTTCCCACTCACACTCTCACCTGTCCCAGGACACTTGCAATCCTAAAGGCAGAGCAAATGAACCATGGCTTGTTAACAACAACAGGACAATACATTTCAGCAAAGATGTGTGTATTACTTTTCTTATATATATATATATATATATATATATATATATATATATATATAAACCCATTTTTTCCTGAATTGTTCTAAAAAAGCAGAAAAGGGTACTTAACACAGAGGAGCAATCTTAAGTGCATTGTTAACACTGCAAAATATGACACATCAAGACATGCATACAAAATACTTAAGAAATCATATTTCTGTATACTAAAATTTGGTTAAAACCAAATAGCATGACAGCACTACAAAAACACATAAAAGTGAAACCCCATTGCCTTATCTACTGCTTTTCTTATTGTTTTGGGCTTTATTGGGTGAGTGATATTTCTTATAATACACAAGTGCAAATATTACAAATAGGTCGTTAAACTAATAACGTTATTACCACAAGTTTTGCCTAAAACTACATGATAAATGTAGCCACGCAATGGTGACGAAGGAGTTAAGAAGAAGTTTATAAGAAATTTAACTCTGGTTTCGCTAGCTATTTGAGTAAATTAAAACATAATACTTACATTTAAATGTGAATTTGCTGTCCACCACCGATCTCTAGTCTCGACCGCCTTTAAAAATAAGTAAATAAATGCTGTCGTCAACGGCGCGCAATGACTTATGGGGTAGAATAGGCCGCTAAGTGTCCATTTATGTATCCTTCTTTTCACGGGGAAACGAAGGGTGCATTTGGCGTCGCTTTTGAATCAGGGAAGCCTTCGTCGCGGCGCGATGACGCAACCGGCCTTCAAATGCGGACTTCGGAGGATGCAGAACTGAATTGGGACAGCCTTCATCGAGCCGCGTGACGCAATCGGCCTTCAAATGCGACCTTCCAAGGATGCAGCCTTTGAATTGGGACGTCCTTCGTCGCGCCGCGGTGACGCAATCGGCCTTCAAATACGGCCTTCGGAGGATGCAGCCTTCACTTTGGGACACAGCTTTAGTCTCCTTTTAGTGAGGCCTACGTAAAAACAACCACAAGTACATTCTAAACGATAGACAACATGGGTAGTATTGCAATTTTTAAAACTTTTAACAGTGTACGTCTTATTGCTAAAAACATCAATAAACATATCAGTTTTAGTCATATTTTCACAATAATTACAATTGCCACAAGGAAAGTTTCCCTTGGGTTGACGAAGCCAGATTTCACGTTTAGGAGCAGGGAGGTAACTTTTTACTAACTTGTCTTTAATTGTGGGGGCCCTCCTAAAGCCGATCCCAGGGGGTTCCGTGAATATTTCCCGTAAAGTAGGGTCACATTCAATAATATTCCAGTTTTTCTTTATAATATGTTTAATCTGGACAGCCTCCTTGCTGTAATAAGTGACAAAGTAGGGTTTCTGAGTTGACACTCTTTTGGGTCTAGACTGAAGCAGGCTCTTCCTTTCAAGTGATTGGGCTCTACTATGAGCTTGAATGAGAGTTTGTGTTCGATATCCTCTCTGTCGAAAACGCTGCTGCATATCCATTAGGGGTGTGAACCGACACTGGTCTCACGGTTCAGTTCGATTACGATTATCATGTCATCGATTCAGTTCAATTCGATATCGCGATGCATCACGATGCACTGCATCCTCAATTTTAAATTTTACTTCAAAAGTGATGTGCGCGTGTGTGTGCGTGTGCTCGCCTGTTCGGGATGTCACAGTGACATTACAGTTTAAGTTTCAAGGGAGTAAAGCTTGTTTATGCCATTAAGAAAAGGAAAATCTGTCAAATAAATTTTGTTTTAAAGAAATGTTCATTTAAAAGCAGCGCTCATTAATCAGTGTATTATGTTACCATAGAGATGCGCGCATCAACCGTCGCCGAGTCCACTGTTGAAGGTGACGATCATCCATTTATAATCACAGAATAATTGTAATTTGACCATCGGGTGCGGATACTTAAATCAGAGAAAATTATTGGGGCGGGTGGATGATTTGTTGTTGGCTGCGGATTCGGGTGACGTTGGAGCTCATCCGCTTACTCTAGCAGTCAGACTCTGCCAGGCGTTAACAGCTCGGGGTGAAAACGGCTAACGTGGTTTATCAAGTTTGTGGTATTACCTCCTGCATATTCTATTTGTGCGTGACATGAGCGCACACAGCGCGTGTCTTCTGCAGGTCGTGCTTACCAGGTTGTTCATCAAAGCCGAAATGTGCCCAGATGTAGGCTTTTAAAGTAGTTGGAGCATTTTTTATTTTCTCGCACTCGCGTCTCACCTCCCTCTGCCATCGTATGCTACCGCAACAAAGCACGTATGCGACAAATGACGTCAGAAAAGCATCAGTACATTGTAATCGGTTATGGTCTATTACTGAACCGATACCGAATCGTCCTCGTCTGCATCGCAATGCATCGTAGAAACGATTAATTTTGACACCCCTAATATCCATAGATTGATTTTGGAAATCCTGATCTGAATCACATATACGCCTTAGTCTCTGGATCTGTCCAAAGGGTATGTTATCAATAAGCCATGGAGGATGAAAGCTATTTGCATGCAATAAGGTATTATGATCAGTTGCCTCTCTGAAGATAGATGTATGCAAGAATCCCTCATTATCCTTTGAGATCCGTAGATCCAGAAAGTTTATGGCGTGTAGGTCATAGTCTAGACTAAATTTAAGATTCTCATTTAAACGACAAGTTCGGTATTTTACACTTAAAGCCCTGTTTTCAGATCGTTTCTGATGAAATACAATGGTTAAGATTGAAATTTGGACAAATGCTGCTGGCCCGAGAATTTTCGGTTTCTGTGGTAGCACCCCCCCACCTCCACAATGGTTGCATAGGTGCACTGGAATAATCCTTCCTAAAACGCATTAAACTTTCGTTTACAAAGACGTGAAACTCAAAGAGTGGTCAGGGGTGTTCACTGATATGCTCACATAGGGGTGTGCGATATGACGATTTTTGATCGTGGACGATTAAAATGTCTCCATGATCTGCTTTTGAAGAAATATCGTAGTATCGCGCATTCTCAGTTGCTGTTCTGGCGCCTCTGTCCCAACATACTGAACAACGCGACGTATATTCAGATCAAATGTTAACGCAGCGGAACGGGACACTACAGTTCACAAAAGTTCATAATTTGCATGTGCTTTAATGCCTTGTCGGTTAAACATTTAATTCGCGTGCTGATGCGCTGTTCTAACGTGTGCGTTTCTCAGCGTGTAAGTTACATGCGAAGCTCACATGCACTAAAAGCCTGTCTTACCAGCGCCTTGATACTGGACTAAGTTATCTTTCGAGTCTTATTGTGCTTATACTGTCAAATACACACAAGGTTTACATAAACAAAGTCGGTGATGTCTAAAGTGAAAGCAAACTTGAGAAAATTGAGAGAAAATCTGCTTGTCAAATGCGTGTGTAAAAGACGCGTCGAGTGCAGCTCTTAAAGAGACAGTAGTAATAGTAAACACGCTGCCGTTTGTCCTTAAAGGGATAGTTCACCCAAAAATAAAAATTATCTCATTATTTCCGCGCTATAATGTTGTTCCAAGCCTGTATTAATTTCCTTCTAATATTTTCTAATATTTTTCTAATATTAATATTTTGAAGAATGTGGCTATACAAACAGTAGCTGGTCCCCATTGACTTCCATAGGAGAAAAATATACTATGGAAGTCACTTTCTTCCAAATAACTTTTATTTTCAACAGAAGAAAGAAACTTATTCGAGTTTAAAACAACTTGAGAGAGTAAATTATGACAATTTGAATTTTTAGGAGAACTATCCCTTTATTGTTAATAAAACAAAAAAATGCAAAGAGAAAATCACTCACTGCTCTTGACTGATAACTTTAATAGTAGCTTTAATAAGTATCAATTTATAATTTATACAATGAAGTCTATGTTTTGTTTTATTTTCATATTTGTTCATTTAATTACTTTCTTCAATGCTGCTGTTAAATACACCTGTAGCTGAAAACAAAGCACTGTTTATTTAATTTGTATATTAAGTTGTGTGTGTAATGTGTATCTTTGATCTTAATATTTAATAACAAAGAAAATAATGACAAATATTTTTTATCTTCGCCCCGTCTGCCATTCTTTTTTATTTTATATTTTGTTACCTAAGGCTTTGTTTTTAAAATAATGGACATTAGTTTGGCTGTAATGCTCAGTCACAAAATAGTAAAACCAACATAAAAAAGAATCGTGATAAAATCGTTAATCGTGATTTTCCTGAAAAAAATCGTGATATGATATTTTTACCATATCGCCCACCCCTATGCTCACACAAAAATCGCTGCAAAAGATGCTTTCCAACAGGTTTTATCGTAGTTTTTCATCCAATACAAGTCAATGGAGTTGGACAAAAACTACGATAAAACCTGTTGGAAAGCATCTTTTGCAGCGATTTTTGTGTGAGCATATCAGTAACACCCCTGACCACTCGGTGAGTTTCACGTCTTTGTAAACGAAAGTTTAATGCGTTTTAGGAAGGATTATTCCAGTGCACCTATGCAACCATTGTGGAGGTGGGGGGGTGCTACCACAGAAACCGAAAATTCTCGGGCCAGCAGCATTTGTCCAAATTTCAATCTTAACCATTGTATTTCATCAGAAACGATCTGAAAACAGGGCTTTAAGTGTAAAATACCGAACTTGTCCTTTAAGCTGTTAACATAAACATGAAAGTCTAAAAGTTCTTTTTCTGACCCTGAAAACATAAGAATCACATCATCAATATATCTACCCCACCACAAGACTTTATCTTTAACCCTCTGAGGTCTGAGCTGTTTTCTGGCCCTGGAGGTGTTCTGACATGCTCTGACATTTGTGCTTATTTCTGTTACTTGTGACATTGTCATGGCTAAAGTCTTATTACACTGTATTCAGCACAAACTCTGCTACAATAATATATCAGCAGCATGTATGTAAAAGTTTGTAGTTTTGAGATAATGACAATTATGCGTGGTTTGTGAAAATACCAACAAAAAAAATTGTCACTGAAATAAGGCCATGAAACCCATACTGATTATTTCTTCACAAGACTTTTGAAAATTGTATCACGTAGCCTAGAATATTTGCTCCAAAACTATGTGAAAATCACCCTGACTGCTCATTCAGATAAGACAATATATTGATTTAAAATTTCTAAGACGTGTTTTGTGTGAGAAAGCCTTATGCGAAGAGGCGTGATCATCTCATGAATATGTAAGCCTTCAACACCTGAGAAAGACAAAGACACTCCCCTAATTGCCCTATTAGGAGCGATCAGGCCCTGTCATTCAGAGCAACCTTGCACAAAGAATGAGGAGATTTAAAAAATAATGGCTTTTAGATTGTTTGGATTTATTTACAACACAACATAATCCAAAAATACACAACAGATGACAAAAGAGCACATTGAAAACAATGAGCCAAAGACAGAGACCTTTGTGCCATTCATACATACCTTTCATTTCCAAGGTGTTTGATTTTCACTTTACCATGTTCATGTACAGAGACTCAGAGCAGGACTCAGTTGCATCTGGTCCCTGAAAGAAAAGAAAAAAAGTGAACATACTGGTATCAAGAGAAACTAGGCCTGCACGATTTTGGGAATACATTTTAGATTTTTCTGGTTAAAATTGCTTTTTAAAATTCACAGAATACACACACACACACACAAATGTTTCCAACAATATATAATATAATGAACACCAGGTTTGTTGTGCCTTGTAGGCATAGGCTATGCGCAGTGCTGCATAAAATAATAATAACAATAACCTATAGCAGCCTATAAATCTTTCATAAATCTAAGAATTTCAGTAGCAACTATGCTAGAGAAAAATATATTGATTATCATATGTTACTTCAAATGTTTCCATTCGTTATGATGATATGAAATGAGATAATAGTAAAAATATAAAGCCTATTGTTTGGTGCATTTTGCTTTTCAAACACGATCATGCTCCAAAATATGATACATTCAAACGCGATCGCGCTCCAAAATATGATACATTCAAACGCGATCGCTCTCCAAAATATGATACATTCAAACGCGATCGCGCTCCAATATATGAAACATTATGGTTACCATATTTAACATATCTACGTTTGAGCAGATATCCACAAATAGTATTTAACAGTAAACACGGGTCTAAATATTATAATATTCACCATATATCTAGCAACAGTTCAACTGCAATGTGAAGTTTATGCAACAATACCATAAACTAATAAGTAAGAATTTCTTACCTTACATCTTTCTTGTCTTCAAATCGCGTTCTTCTTCTTCTGGGGGTAAATCCAATGTAAGCTCAGACGTGTCTTCCAAACTCGACGAAAAGCAGAGACTTGTGAAGTGTTTTGGTGTTTTGTATTTGAGGTAACGAGGGCGTTCACGTTCCATGTGGAGATTTGCATGTGAATCTCTTTTGCGCGAGTGGGCGTGGTCGAATAAAAAAATAATTAGCAAGCGTTTGAGATACTGAACATCCTGTTGGTTTTATACAAATTACATAAACAGAGAATATTTGTTTTCAGTTTGAATCCGATCATTTAAAAGTACACACTTAAATGTGTATAAAGGTATATGGCTCATAAATGTGTGAGAAGTATTCGCTGAGTTTTGTTTCAGTTTATAGACGTGCTCAAGAAAAAAAAGTTCACCGCGACGGAGAGGCAGAACGCACACCCTGTTTATTTTCTTTATTTTACAAAAGCACAATGTTTTGATTTGATTGTAAGTGGACACATACAAAAGTAAAAATATCACAGATTCTTTTTTTATATTTCTTTTTTCTGTATGACCATAAATGACGGAGTAATTTAAGTTTATTGTGCTACAACGCGGGGGCGCGTTTGCCGACCTCAGAGGGTTAAAAGGGTTACCTCCTCCCACAAGCCTAAAAACAGATTGGCATAATTGGGAGCAAAAGACGCGCCCATTGCAGTCCCCTTTTCTTGTTTGTACAATTTGTCTTGAAAGAGAAAGATGTTATTCTTTAAAGTCCACTCAGTAAGTTGCACTATAAAGTCACTGGGAGGCATCAAATGTTCAGGTCTAGATGAGAGATAGTGTTTTAAAGCCTCTAGACCCTCGTCATGTACAATATTGCTATATAAAAGACTCCACATCCATTGTGGCCATAATACAAGAGCCTATGTTACCTATTTGCTAAATTTTCTTTAAAACCTGCGTAGTATCTTGAATATAAGAAGGCAAATCTGCAACAAATGGCTTAATGAAATAATCCACAAACTTGGAGGCAGGTTCTGTTATTGAATCATTCTCACTGATTATCGGTCTACCAGGTGGATTTTCCAGATCCTTGTGGACTTTGGGGAGCATATAAAAAGAAGAATAACGTGGGTGTTGACAGAGCAAAAACTCATATTCTTTCTTAGTAATCCAATTATGTAATTTTGCCTCATTAACCCTCTGAGGTCTGAGCTGTTTTCTGGCCCTGGAGGTGTTCTGACATGCTCTGACATTTGTGCTTATTTCTGTTACTTGTGACATTGTCATGGCTAAAGTCTTATTACACTGTATTTAGCACAAACTCTGCTACAATAATATATCAGCAGCATGTAAAAGTTTGTAGTTTTGAGATAATGACATTTATGCGTGGTTTGTGAAAATACCAAAAAAAAATTCACTGAAATAAGGCCATGAAACCCATACTGATTATTTCTTCACAAGACTTTTGAAAATTGTATCACGTAGCCTAGAATATTTGCTCCAAAACTATGTGAAAATCACCCTGACTGCTCATTCAGATAAGACAATATATTGATTTAAAATTTCTAAGACGTGTTTTGTGTGAGAAAGCCATATGCGAAGAGGCGTGATCATCTCATGAATATGTAAGCCTTCAACACCTGAGAAAGACAAAGACACTCCCCTAACTGCCCTATTAGGAGCGATCAGGCCCTGTCATTCAGAGCAACCTTGCACAAAGAATGAGGAGATTTAAAAAAGAATGGCTTTTAGATTGTTTGGATTTATTTACAACACAACATAATCCAAAAATACACAACAAATGACAAAAGAGCACATTGAAAACAATGATCCAAAGACAGAGACCTTTGTGCCATTCCTAAAAACATTGTACATACCTTTCATTTCCAAGGTGTTTGATTTTCACTTTACCATGTTCATGTACAGAGACTCAGAGCAGGACTCAGTGGAGCATCTGGTCCCTGAAAGAAAAGAAAAAAAGTGAACATACTGGTATCAAGAGAAACTAGGCCTGCACAATTTTGGGAATACATTTTAGATTTTTCTGGTTAAAATTGCTTTTTAAAATTCACAGAATACACACACACACACACACACACAAATGTTTCCAACAATATATAATATAATGAACACCATGTTTGTTATGCCTTGTAGGCATAAGCTATGTGCAGTACTGCATAAAATAATTATAACAATAACCTATAGCAGCCTATAAATCTTCCAAAAGATTTCAGTAACAATGCTAGAGAAAAATATATTGATTATCTTATGTTACTTCAAATGTTTCCATTCGTTATGATGATATGAAATGAGATAATAGTAAAAACATAAAGCCTAATGTTTGGTGCATTTTTCCTTTCAAACGCGATCGCGCTCCAAAATATGACACATTCAAACCCACAGCGCGCTCCAAAATATGATACATTCAAACGCGATCGCGCTCCAAAATATGATACATTCAAACGCGATCGCGCTCCAAAATATTAAACATTATGGTTATACATATCTATGTTTGAAGCAGATATCCACAAACAGTATTTAACAGTAAACACGGGTCTAAATAGTATAATATTCACCATATATCTAGCAACAGTTCAACTGCAATGTGAAGTTTATGCAACAATACCATAAACTAATAAGTAAGAATTTCTTACCTTACATCTTTCTTGTCTTCAAATCGCATTCTTCTTCTTCTGAGTTAAATCCAATGTAAGCTCAGACGTGTCTTCCAAACTCGACGAAAAGCAGAGACTTGTGAAGTGTTTTGGTGTTTTGTGTTTGAGGTAACGAGGGAGTTCGCGTTCCATGTGGACGATTTGCATGTGAATCACTTTTGCGCGAGTGGGCGTGGTCGAATTAAAAGTAATTAGCAAGCGTTTGAGATACTGGACATCCTGTTGGTTTTATACAAATTACTTAAACAGAGAAAATTTGTTTTCAGTTTGAATCCGATCATTTAAAAGTACACACTTAAATGTGTATAAAGGTATATGGCTCATAAATGTGTGAAGTATTCGCTGAGTTTTGTTTCAGTTTATAGACGTGCTCAAGAAAAAAAAGTTCACCGCGACGGAGAGGCGCACCCTGTTTATTTTCTTTATTTTACAAAAGCACAATGTTTTGATTTGATTGTAAGTGGACACATACAAAAGTAGAAATATCACAGATTCTTTTTTTATATTTCTTTTTTCTGTATGACCATAAATGAAGGAGTAATTTAAGTTTATTGTGCTACAATGTGAAGAAAATCCAGCAAAACGCGGGGGCGCGTTTGCCGACCTCAGAGGGTTAAGTAATTGCTCCAGGTCTCTTCTCATAGTGTCCATTGGATTGGATGAGGGCTTTGAGTAGTACTGAGTATTGTCGAGTTGGCGAAGAGCTTCACTTATATATTTCTTCTTGTCCCACACACAAACAGCACCCCCCTTATCAGCACTTTTTATGATTATGTCATCTCTCTCCGAAAGCCATTTAAGTGCTTGAGATTCATTTTTTGTGAGATTATGCTGTGTGATCTTTTTTTGCTTACTGTAAAGCTTTTCTACTTCATAGGTAACCTTTTTGGTGAAAGTAGTCAATATGGGGTTTATAGTACAAGGTGTAAAGGTAGACTTAGGCCGAAAAGAAGAGTTTACCGTGGTAGTTGAGTAGGTAGTTGTACCCTGTGCATTTTGGGAGTACCAGGCCTTAAGATGTAAACTCCTATAGAATCGATAGAGATCCACTTTGGTGTCAAATGGTCTACCTGAGTGTGTAGGAGAAAATGAGAGACCCTTGGACAAGACAGAAACGCAGTCATCAGAGAGGGGGAGGTCTGAAATATTGATTACGGCCGATGCTTCAACCGTCTCCTTGTTACTGGTGGTTCCTGAAAGTGGGTTCCGCCGCTTTCCACCCCTCCTCGTTTTCCTCTTCCTCTAGGAGTACACTAATTGTTTGAAGTGATGTTTTTCCACTTGGAGATCTCTTATTTTGCCTTGTACTTGTATGACGTAACCTCTGACATCAGGCATGACTTTAACTTTTGCCTCTAGTGGCCAAAAAATAGTGTTGCAAGTGCCAGAGTGGCACACCTGAAACCAATGCAATTATAAGTACTGCTTGTGTTTGTCTGTTTGTTACCAACACCCTGATGAAGGCCAGTGGGCCGATACGCGTTGGTGTTTTTATCTTCAATGTTTTAGCCCTCTACTAATTAATAAAGGCTTTTTTACTTTTTCGTAACCTACTGAGTGCCTGGACTTGGATTTTTTCCAATTTTTTTTGAACATTTAACGCTTCCAAGAGCACCAGAGGATACAAGGGATACCAGCAGCGCTCCAGTTCCCCTTTGTCTAGACAAATTAAGATATTTTTGATTAAATCTGAGAGCTATCTCACTCCTCCATAGGCTTCTAAGGGACTGAAACTTGCTGGCCCAGAAAATGCATTAAAGACATCGTTAATATAGTCCAAGTGACTACAGTGGCTCAAACGTAAGTTACACAAATACTTTTTGTGCGCAAAAAAACACAAAAAGAACGACTTTATTCCACTATTCATTTCCTTCTCTCTGGGCCTCGAGTCATTTCACGTAGTGTTTTAACGCAGCGCGTCTGTGTTGCACGTCACCACGTAGGCTCACTATTGGCCGACGCTGGTCATGTGGTGATGCGTGTGGCGTATAACACAGACGCGCTGCGTTAAAACGCTACGTGAAATAACTCGAGGCCCAGAGAGAAGAAAATGAATAGTGGAATAAAGTCGTTATTTTTGTTTGTTTTTTGCGCACAAAAAGTATTCTCGTCGCTTTATAAACTTAAGTTTGAGCCACTGTAGTCACTTGGACTATATTAACGATGTCTTTAATGCATTTTCTGGGCCAGCAAGTTTCAGTTCCTTAGAAGCCTATGGAGGAGTGAGATAGCTCTCAGATTTAATAAAAAATATCTTAATTTGTGTTCTGAAGATGAACGAAGGTCTTACGGGGTTGGAACAACATGAGGGTGAGTAATTACTGACAGAATTTTCATTTTTGGGTGAACTAACCCTTTAAGGTTTGTAAAAAAATAACTATTCACAACAGGGAACATCTGGTCACATTGTTAAGGTTTATAAAAATAAAAAAATATTCATAACAGGGAACATCTGGTCACATTGTACATATAACTATTCATAACAGGGAACATCTGGTCACATTCTAAAAGTTTACAGGAAGGACAAGTTTCACCTTCCTTTCATAGAGGAGATCGGTAATGGTGAAGCCTCTGTCTGCCATTACTTCATCGCCTGGACGAAGTTATTAAGTGCACGATATTGAAGAAAAATGCGATATGCGATAACTCATTAAACAATGCGATATTCGATATGCGATACGATAATGCTCAAAGTATATAAAATTAACTTAAACGTACACTATGGAATTTTTTCTCCACTAGGGGTCGCTAACATATTTACAATAACAAAGGCGTAGTTTGATGACGCAACATTTGCTAAGAATTATGGATCTTGTCGTCAACGTCAAGCCGACCGATCTAATAATGTTTATGGATGACTGAATACATAGATGCTTTTATCATGACTGTGATATGAAGCAGTTCGGGGTTGCTAAGAGACAGCTATCAGCTCCACACGCGACGCGAGTCCCGCGGATATAAAAGGAATGGACATCTCATTCTACCGAACTACACGCAAGTGCAGAATTACAACTCACAGGTCAGTTTATTAGACAAATTAAACTTGTGAGGTAACGCAGCGTTGTTTCACTTGGTCTACCATTACACTATCACACTAAACTGTTGAAATGTATGTGTTAGTTTGTCTGTATGAGACTAGCAGTAAGCTAGATCAACATTAGAATAACATACAGATCATATTCTGACATTTTATCATTGTTGAACTATATAACATTGATTAGTTTTATGTAAATGTGCTCACCTGTTTAATAAAGTACATGTAGGAGCGGTTGAAGTCTCGGACGTGGAGCTCTCGTTTATATAACGTTACTGTCTATGGGAGCTCTCGGCATCTCGAAAACACCGCGCTGATATTGATTCTCAGTTTAGTTCTCCTTTTTTATCCAAAGTCTGCTTGCCATGGTCCATAATGTTTGAACGAAATAACAACAGCGTGCAGATAGTCATTGCGAACTACAGTGGTCCACGTCTGTTGTCTTGGTTACTATCAGAGGGCTCTGGTTCATAGCTCTGGTTACCATGGCAGTACAAGCGGAAACCAGGGACAACGCGGATATGACGCCATTGACTGCGACAAAACGGAAATAAAGAAACGTGCCGTGTCTTCGAATTAAATTAAAATTTCTCCTGGTTTGAAAGTTGTTGGAAACAGTCGGGATAATGTAAGTACACAACTAAAAAATATATATAACATAGATATAGTGATTTTTGCTATTTTTAAAGCAAAAAAATTACATATTGTGCCTTTAAATTAGATTTAAAATTATATAACCTACATACGTGTTTCACATTCTTTTTGTGACAAGAAAACATCCCTTCAACTTGTGAAAGTGAACAGCAGTGTTTTACTGTAGCATAAGAAGTGTTATTTTAACATCAGTGTAAACCACTGGGTTTAGGGGTTCAGGTTATCCTACATTAGGGTTATTTAACAACAGACACTGAATAATCAATTGTAAAAATAAAACACTGCTTAGTTTTCACTGTATGAATTAAATATATAAATACTGATTCTTATTAAACCTAAAAAAAGTTATGCATATTGCGATATATACATTTGCGATATTTTGATATATGTGCAGCCCTACATGTTGTGTTTGGAAATTGCTCTCTGAAACACTTCTCCTCCATGATGTCAAGCCAACGTGAAATCACCTTGCACTCAGTGGACTGAGAAACACCAAACCTTTCAGCAAGATCACCCTGCAATAAATTAAGACGCAGCTTCATCAGAGTCATCAGGAGCTAATCCCAAGTGTGTAGCTGAAAGCTGTTGGTGTATGAACTAGTAAGGTGCTCGGCAACTGAATGGAATGCATCCAATGTCGACCCTGTGTAGAGCTGACAAAGGTGGTTGTTTCTCAGCAGAGTTATGTAGTATGGCGCTGGCTCAATGCATTGTGTTCCCATTTCAGATGTAGGTGGCTTCAGGTTGAGTTGAGATTTTGGAGCGTAGTTGTGGTCAGAGACAGATGGATCCTCCCATTGTGTTCTCCCATCTGCATCACAGGTCTGGGGCATGTGGATATGATCATCCTCACAGTTGTCCACTGCAACACTGACGCTCATTGATGCATCTATGGAAATAATATAACCATAAACATTCATATATTAGTACTTAAAATAGATAATGAGAATTAAAGCCACAATATGTAACTTTTTTGCTTTAAAAATAGCAAAAATCACTATATCTATGTTATATATATTTTTTGTGTACTTACATTATCCCGACTGTTTCCAACAACTTTCAAACCAGGAGAAATTTGTAATTTAATTAGAGAAACGTCCCGTTTCTTTATTTTCGTTTTGTCGCCGTCAATGGCGTCATATCCGCGTTGTCCCTGGTTTCCGCTCGTACTGCCATGGCAACCAGAGCTATGAACTAGAGCCCTCTGTAACCAAAGCGACTGACGGTAGTTCGCAATGTCTATTTGCACGCTGTTGTTGTTTCGTTCAAACATTATGGACCATGGCAAGCAGACTTTGGATACAAAAGGAGAACTAAAACGAGAATCAATATCAGCGCGGTGTTTTCGAGATGCCGAGAGCTCCCATAGACAGTATATAAACGAGAGCTCCACGTCCGAGACTTCGACCGCTTCTACATGTACTTTATTAAACAGGTGAGCACATTTACATAAAACTAATCAATGTTATATAGTTCAACAATGATAAAATGTCAGAATATGATCTGTATGTTATTCTAATGTTGATCTAGCTTACTGCTAGTCTCATACAGACAAACTAACACATACATTTCAACACATTCAAATGCAGTTTAGTGTGATAGTGTAATGTTAGACCAAGTGAAACAACGCTGCGTTACCTCACAAGTTTAATTTGTCTAATAAACTGACCTGTGACTGTGAGTAGTAATTCTGCACTCGCGTGTAACGTTAGTTCGGTAGAATGAAATGTCCATATTCCTTATATGATAGCTGATACCTGTCTCTTAGCAATCCCAAACTGCTTCATATCACAGTCATGATAAAAGCATCGATGTATTCAGTCATCCATAAACATTATTAGATCCATAGATTAGATCGGTCGGCTTGACGTTGACGACAAGATCCATAATTCTTAGCAAATGTTGCGTCATCAAACTACGCCTTTGTTATTGTAAATAGGTTAGCGACCCCTAGTGGCGAAAAATTCCATACTGTACGTTTAATTTATGATGGCACTCATACTTAGAACAGTGTGAAAAAGAGAGATGCATTAAAAACGAGACAGTATACACACTAGAGTTCTCAACGGGCCGGAAAATTACAACCCGACCCGACCCGGCCCGTGGCTTTTAAAGCCCGGACCCGTGTAACCCGACACATCAACATGAATTATCTGCCCGAACCCGGCCCGCGGCCCGACGTATTTTTTTCTCATACACGTATTATCATGACCAGCAGACGGGAATTCAAATCAACCTTTAATGTTCACGCCTTTTAACAATACAAACAATACAAACAACTGAAACAATAAACTTTAAATATATAAATAGGCTATATAAAAATCTTCACACAATAATAAATAAAAAGACCCTGTTTTTTTGCTGTCATATTTCATCAGCACCTTGCATTTTGAGCATTGCACATGACCTGTAGAATTTCCCATCGGTGAACAGCAGCGATGATTAATAAAAAAAATTCACTGAGCGGAAAAGATTAAGCCCGTGGTCCGACCCGACCCGAGTCATTTGCTTATATTTTCGACCCGAACCCGCGGGTCCCGTCGGGTTTGTCGGGCTGACCCGACCCGTTGAGAACTCTAGTACACACAATCTCCCAACTCTACGTAGGTCAATATCAATATCTGAATGAGAGATTTAGCTAGCTGGCCTGCTTACAGGAATAATGTGAGCTATTGTAAGAGTGTAATGTACCATAATATAATGGTACTATCGTGAATATTCATTCATTCATTCATTCTTTATTTCAGACCCTTAGGTCCATATCACAAAGTAAACGAAATATGACATAAAGGTGGGCAATGGTAATCATGCAAGATTCATTGTGTTTTGTTAACGGCTCCTTACTGATCTTAAATGTATTCATAGAACGGACTTCACGAATCTAACGTTAGGCTAACAAGCACATAGATAGGTAAGTTAGGTAACAACAATTAGGTAAGTTAGCTTACCTGAATCTGACAACCTGTTCAGCACCCAGCGGGACTTCTTTACCAGAACATCGTAGCCGAGCCATTTCTCGGGGTAAGGGTGTTCGTCAGTCAGCTCCCCGTCCATAAAATGGTACGAACACACAAGTGCGCTTGGGTGGGCACTTCAAGTTTAGCGCCTTCCGTCACTGCCTCAGGTGCTCCTCGTCTTTAGGTGGTGGTGGGTGTAAATCGTAAAGTACACCACAACATTCCGATCGCTTTACATTGTGTTCGTAACACCGTTGGTTAAATTGTTCTATCCTCTTAATCCAATTGTTATGGCAGCCCCTAACTGAGCATATAATACTTAACATATTTTACCGTTACAACTATAGAATTACATCTAGAAACTAGCGTAGGTCCTTTCAGCCGGAAGTTGAAGTCCCTCTCAGCCGGAAGTAAGATGACAAAATAAACATAATGGCGTCACCCTTGTTGTCGTGGAAAATAAGGTGAATAGCCTACTACAGGGGTTCCCAAACTTTTCCATGACAAGGCCCCCCAAAGACCACTAGGTTCTGGCCAAGGCCCCCCTTTTGCAGGATGTGTTATTGAATCCATCGACAATACTACGGCAAATGTAGAAATAAATAAATAAAACATCTAGGTGAACATCAGATTATGTGATGGTGTTTGATACCAGCCAATCAGAAAGATTATAGAGATGCCCCGATTACAATTTTCTAGGCCGATTCCGATTTTTCATTGAGTTTGACCTGCCGATACAGATTTTAGCCGATTCCGATTTCATTTTTTCTAACCACTTTACAGCACACACAAATATTTATTTTCTATATATATTTTTTTTATAAAACACCACTTTTACCCAAACTGATTAATAAAAACAAGTTTAAATGGGTACATTTTCTATAATTATTTTTGAGTCTTCATTTTCTTTTCTGACATGGCCTACTCCAGTTCTTGTTAAAACACACTATAAATGCAAATTATGTGCATTTTAGGCATCATATTTTGTCCATCAAAAGTGTGCTTTCACTTTAATTGAGCGTGAACAGCGCAGCAAAAATAGATTCGGCGCCGAAACCCTCCGCTTCACTGCTGTTCACACGACCCTCCTGCTTGACACTCACGCGCTGCTCCTGCTCGCGGTGTGAATGCAATCACATGTACGCCGGAAAAATCACGCGCCGCTCGCGCTTGCGGTCTGAAACGGCCGTAATTCACAAGGTTTCCTACATGTGCGTTCCCGTGTGTACGTGTGATGCTGATGTTGCGCGATGTTAATCATGCGGCGCCCGAGTGCATTGCAGATAGGGGTGGAACGGTACACAGAAGTCACGGTTCGGTTCATACCTCGGTTCAGACATCACGGTTTGGTACGAGTTCGGTACAATGGAGGGAAAAGCAAAACAAAAATGTAGAAAGCCAATTTTTTTATTGTGCATGTCTGTAGGCTGTTCCACCAAAGGAAAATAAATGTTTTAAGCCTTGTATTTTTTAAATAAGTTTTATTAATAAAGTAAAGGCATAGAACCAGTTTAGTTGTAGTGCATTGCCAATAGTTTTATATAATTAGTTTATTAATTAAATTAATAAAAAGACAAAAAGACCTTGAGATATGTTTGGTAATTGTACCTGAATGAATTTTAAATTAATTTGCTATATTTCAGATCAATATATTTGTTTTCCTTAAAATTTTAATAACACTAAGGCTGCGTCCGAAATCGTGTACTATGTGAGTAGGCACTACATTTAAATTAGAACGTACTTCGCGACCGTTAAAAAAGTACGTTCTATATAGTATGAATACCGTTAGTATGAATGGAGTCCGGACGTAGGTATTGTCACGTAACATGCGCGGTCACATCAGCGCGAAAATTTAAAGAGCCCGTTCCACTGACTGCAATGTTTTTAGTTCTTCTTTCCGCTTTCGTCTGCGTTTACGCCGTTCGTGCTCACAATTCAGAGTCGTCAGTTGCTCACACACACACACACACACACACCTGTGAACAATGACAGATGTTGATTTTTGGTAAGGAAAAAGTAATTTATTTGCTTGTGAAATTACCATCAATGAATAAACAGGAATGAATCAATAGTATGTGTTTATCTCTGTTGATTCATTCATGGATGGCAATATCACAGTGTGTGTGTGTGTATATATTATATATTATAAATAATATACAAAAATAAAGCAAATACATTTTAAAGGTGTCTGGAGTGTGTGGGTATTTCTCTATAGTGCAGCACTCATATTTTTAAGATATACCTGCAATTTGCTTGTTTCAAAAAACATCTGGAATCTGCCACAAAATAAGTGCACACACAACACCCTTTAAAAATATTAATTACTCAATGCCACATATTAAACACTTTACAACTGACAATCTAACTAATGTAAATCCCTGGGAATTAAGTGTTTTTGTAATAAAACTTGCTAAAACAGCATTACAAAATGAACTTACTAACAAATAAATGGAAAGAGAGTGTGAAACATTTGTTTTCTTTATTATAATTTTTTTTAGCAATTTTTTCTAAAAGCTGAAGGAATCTTTCCCCTCTCTCTCTCGTCGCTCTTTCTTTTCTTTCCTCTCTTTCATTAGCCACTCCCCACTCTGTAAGAACACAGGTGTGTTCATCAGCCCCCTGCAAAATCAACACAGAATTTAACATTAGTGATGACCATGGTCAATCTATTATTATATTAATATTACATGGACAAGTTGAGGTATGTTACACTTGAAACAGTAGCTTGCTACGTAGCCAACACATATTACATATCAACACTGGTAAAGGAGAAATAAAATCGTTGTAAAATAAAAAAAATTAAGTTTTGTAACTCTCTCATTTTACTGAGAAACAAAGTCGTTGTTAACTAGCTGACAGGAATTAGGCTAGCTCGTTCTGTTCGGTAATAATAATAATGATAAAATTGTCATTTTGCAGCCAATTCACAAACTTGTACCCTCAATTTACATTATTTAAACTTTTAACAAGTCAATCGTTTACTTATATGATGTTAAACGAATACAATTTAACCTCAAATAAACAAAAAGTGTTTTGTAAAGTACTTACACTTGAAAACAGCCGCGTCTCCGTTTTCCGCCATTTTCAAATATAACGACGACAACTCCTCTCCCGTGGCATCATGGGATAGTAAAGTGTCCATCGTATGCACACTTCAGAATCTCGCCGGATGTAGTAGGTTACTGTTTTTCGAATTCTATGATTTCGGACATACTACTCTGCTCGCGTACTGTTTTTCGCATACTATATAGTAGGGAAGTATTCGATTTCGGACGCAGCCTAACTTTATTCTCATCTGAATTATAAATTATTTCTGTATAAAATAATACTACCATTAAAAACAAATTTGATTTTCTTTTAATCAATGTAGAATGTGTAACTTACTGTGTTGGGTGACAGTTGTAGGTTACAGTTTGACAAGAGTTTACAGTTTGACAAAAGCACAATGCGTGCGTGTGTGTGTGTGTGTGTGTGTGTGTGTGTGTGTGTGTGTGTGTGTGTGTGTGTGTGTGTGTGTGTGTGTGTGTGTGTGTGTTCAGAGAGGCGCAGGCGGCCGGGCACGATCGAACAGTGGAAACATAAACAGGGTCTCCGCGGATCCTTAAAAAGTCTTAAAAGGTCTTAAATTAGATTTTTCAAATTTAAGGCCATAAAAAGCCTTACAAATCTTAAAATAAGTATTTTTACTTATGAACGGTCTTAAATTTTAGATGACACTTTGACTTATACTTATCTAAATGCTTTCGAAATTAAAACTATCTAATTAGCGTAGGCCTATTATTTTTTTTAATCTATCTTGGTGGATTTTCTTGTTCACGTGACAATTCGCGTCACTTACGGCAGTATCAGCCTGCGTCTGTCTCCTCCATAGACAGTATATAAGGTCTCCTCCTGCACGCGAGAGGAGAGAAGAAAACGAGTAAATGTCAGTTCGATTGTAAGTTCAGTCTTTATGTGCTTAGGAGTGTGCGATGAATCTATGAATATGAACTATGATGATATTGTAATCATTGTTTTAACTATGTACGAGGCACTGCGAGTGCGAGCTGGCATCGCGTTTGTCTCTCATACTTGCTTTCACTGCGTGATGTGTCAGTGCAGTTATAGATGTCCCCAAATGAGTTTTTGTCTTATATTTATATCATATTATGTTGTTATATTAGAATATCACATGAGCAAGAGTGCCGTTTTCCTGTGCACAATTGCAAATACAACAGTTAAATTAAAAATAAAGTTAACATTGTGTTACTTTTTGGACACAATATTGTCAATTTTCACTTTATATCACCGACGAGAATTTCATAATGAAGCCGTGGTCCAACAGACAGCCATGATTTTTTTTTTTTTTTTTTTTACTGAAATCCGCGTTTTGAACGAATCATTTCAACGATTCAATGAACAATCACTTGTTTTTCTGAATGAATCAGCCGTTTGAACAAATCCGTTGACTCCAACAACTCGCTTATTGAGACAGTGACTTGCTGCCACCTACTGGTGGTTTTAGTTTCATATTTAAAGTATCCTAAAATGTTAAAATTATAAATCATTTCATATTTAAATATTGAATAGCTTTATTTATGCAATTGTAAATGAAGTGTAAATATAGTAGGCTAATGCCAGTTTTGATGCCGCTTCTGTGTCACCTCTGCACTGCAAGGATGGATTTTAATTGAATGATTTATTTTGACATTGGTACTGTGTTATTCTAATATAATTTTGAATATATTATTTTATATATATTTATATATTTAATATATATTTAATATATTTGAATGTTAGAATTTGACATAAAAGGTGATGCATACCTCTAAATAAGTTTAGAAACAATGTCCATATATAGGGGAAAATGCCCCTGGAAATCAATTTAAGGTGGAAAATATTGCCCCTTAATAAAAATGTTAATTTCGGTCACTATAGAATATAAAAAATATGAATATCTTCGTGGGTCTGCTGTCAACAACAGGCCTAAACCAGCCAGGGTACCAGTACAAAAACACAATCAGTAAAATATAATCTAATTATTATCAACAAAACTTTGAAAATATATAGACATATTTTTGTCAATATTGCACACCCCTAATGTACGGTATTAATTTTGATTTCTTCAGGTCTTAAAAAGGTCTTAAAAAGCCTTAAATTTGACTTTAAAAATTGTGCAGATACCCTGCATAAAAACATACTCATTTTGTTCATTGGACATCATTCAAACTGCAAACTGTTTACTTATATTTGTGTACACTGGTAATAAAACACATTCGACGAGTGTACACTCGTTTTATTACGAGTGTACACAAATATAAGTAAACAGTTTGCAGTTTGAATGATGTCCAATGAACAAAATGAGTATGTTTTTATGTTTCCACTGTTCGATCGCGCCCGCGCCTCTCTGAACACACACACACACACACACACACACACGCGCACGCACGCAGGCACACACACAACATATTCCAGCATTGCAAACTTGACATCGCAGCCTGTCCATTATAGCCTGTCTATGATTATAGCCATAGATATTATGTCTATGATTATAGCCCATAAGTTATAGCCACGGAGCTTCAGAGCTAAGGCGGAGCTACAGATTAGGTGTCCCTAAAGAACCCGCGTATCTAACAGTAGTTCCACATTACATTCATTAATTTGCACGCGAGTTTTGTTTATTTTTATACCGTGTATTCTCCGTGTGTATTCATGAACCGAACCGTGACGCCCGTACCGTCTCGGTTCAATACGAATACATGTACCCTTCCACCCCTAATTGCAGATCACGTGAAAATCGCCCAATTCCGGTCACCAGCCGATCAATCGGTGGCATCTCTGAAAGATTAGAATTAATAGTATAATGTTCAGATAGGCTATGCAAAAAAAAAAAAAAATTGAAATTGAAATGCTTATTAATATTAATTAAAAATAATTAATAAATGTGTCTTTCCTGGTGTATGTGGCAAATAGTAAATGGTCTAGAACAGTGTTTCCCAACCTTTTTTCAGTCACGGCACCCTGGAAATTAATGTCGGTCGATTAACTTTTTTCTTTCTTTTTTTAAATCGTAACCATTCGGCAAATATTGATGTATTGTCTCGGCGTGTTCAGCTGCTTATCTTAATACCTCAGCTCAGATTCTTCAAGCATTAAAAAGTGTTGCGCTGCTTGGATTCTGTGGACAGTAAATTCAGCCTTCTTCGATTTGATTGGCTATCAAACATTTCGACATTGACGAGCCGCTGCACTGAGACTGAGCACGCTAAATTTTTGACATAAGTGGGCCATTCGTCTGGGCTGACGGAAAGATAGGCTATGTACATTTTCTATAATTCGTTCTTTATATATATTTACGTAGCAATGGACCAAACCAAGTTGTACGGCACACCGGGAAAAGGCCAGGTGAACCAGATGCCCAGTCTGCCCCAGCCAGGAGTGTGTCCAAGCAGAAAATATAAACCAGGAATGTGTGCCCGGATACGTTTCGTGTCGTGTGCCGATGACCGTGACTGTGCCAACAATGAGAAATGCTGCAACAATGGATGTGGACTTCAGTGTATGGCTCCAGTTACAGGTATTAATTATATTAGATTAGATTAGATTAATCTGATTTGTTGACAAACGTTCTAAGGTGTGCAATTATTCTCATGGAAACGCACGGCTAAAGTAGTTCCAGGCAGGTCTTGACCGCGTTACATGTCCATATCACTTCGCGAAATGATTTTAGTTATTTCAAAGGTCCTTAAAGGGACTATGTGTAGCTTTTTAGGTATTTTATTATCTAAAATCAATATTTTTATTCATAAATATGCCCTCAATGGTGTACAAATACCTATGCCAATGATCAGACTAATCCTCGTAAACGAAGAATTTATTATCTTTATATACATAAGACGGGTAGGTCCACGGAGGCTTCCATGTAGTTCCGCCATCTTGAAAAACTATAATAGCAGAGAGGGACAAAAAGTACTAGGCCAACACGTTTCCACAACGCGTTTTCGTTCAGAGCCAGCGTCACGTGACTGAAGCCAGCAGAAGCGGAGGAGCAGAGCAGTGAGAGGCGCTTGTCACTGCACCGGCAAGTTTAAAAGGCTGTACTACACGATTATTTATACACCGTTCATTCATACATATGCTGAGTCACAGGATAAGGAGTCCTTGCCGTCGAAAAAGTCCAAAATAGACCGTAAAAGGAAACGTGACCGGAGATTACAAAAACAAGGGTTAATGTCGGGATAGCTAATGCAGGAGAAAGCTTTCAAAAGAGACCCTGAAGTTTCCTGCTTTCTTCTCGACAGGTAAGTCAATGTTACGGTCTTAATTACAAGCTTTTTTTCATTGCTTGGTTGTGTACTTTATTATATAGACAGTAGAACATTTATAGTTAAAAGTTAAACAGGCTCTTTGATGAATAGCAGCTATTGAGTAAAGTAACGTTAGAGAAGGCTCTGATGATGATGATGATATCTAACAATGCACATACTTCAAAAAATATAACGAGTAAAGGCGGCATTACTACTAATTACCATAGTTAATGTTTTTCACAGTCAGTATTGATAACTGTAACATTCTTTTTTTCGTTGTTTCAAGTTTCAGTTTGTTTTAAATAACAAACCTGTTCACCCGATGAAAAACTCGAAGTGCTATTATAAGACATCCTGTCATAGCTTTTTGGTACATAACGGCAACCGTAGATGCAACGCGCATTTGAAAAAGTGAGGCGCTGGAGAGCATTATTCGTTTGAATGCAAAATACAATTTCACCACTAGATGGGAGAAATTCCTACAGACCCTTTAAAGCAACAACAGCAAAAGAACGAAAAACCCCAGTGAAAAAAAACATTTAGTGATATGGCTTCTCTGTCATGTTTCTTTATAACAGAAAAGCCTGGAGTGTGTCCAATCAGATATTACAAAAAACCAATGTGTGACAACGAGTTCTGTGCCGATGACGGTGACTGTCCCAACAATGAGAAATGCTGCAACACAGGATGTGGACATGAATGCATGCCTCCAGTTTCAGGTATTATTTATTATACAAGGTTCCCACGGGTCCTTGAAATCCTTGAAAGTTGTGAATCTGAAAAAAAAAAAAGGCCCTGGAAAGTTTTTGAAAATAAACTTAGATACAGGTCCTTGAAAGAGCTTGAATTTATTTTGTGCAAGAAGATTTCTGGAAAAAAGTCCATATTATTCTCTCCGGTCCGCTAATGTGTTGTTTCACCAACACTTCGTGGCCTATGCATAGCAGTTTGCTTAATTTTCGTTAGTTACGTGCATTTATGCATTACGTTAAGTGTTTCCCGCGTGAGGTACTTTGTGTTTTACGTTGCCATGACGTTCACGCGCGCATGAAACTACTACGATGTAGTAGTAGATAAATACATTGTCCCGTATTTTACACATAGACAGTATATAAACTGGACACAGCGACCCCATAGGTTTCAACGGAGACAAGTGAAGCAAATTAGAAGCACTCACTTCCTGATGGCTGAGCGTACTGCGCAGACTGCGCATTACTGAGGTAAAACACACACCCCTCATTAGCATACAGAGTAATAAATGTAGAAATAAATAAATGTGTAAATAAATAAATGTAGACATAAATACATACATGCATAAATGAATGTGGAAATAAATAAGTGGAAATAAATAAATGCATAAATAAATGAAAAAATAAATAAATGTGGAAAAAATACAATTATACATAAATAAGGAAATAAAAGTATAAATACTCTTTTATTTTAGTTTTTTTTTTACATTTCTTATATTTATGTTTTTTTTTTTACATTAATTCATATATTTATTTATGTATTTATTTATTTATTATTATGTCAGGTCTGGCATTCCATAGTACCGTAAAACTTCAAATAATAGCCGAGTCCCAAATACGTCTCTTTTACACGCCTGGTGTTGCAACAGGTTTGGATAAATAAAGGCCGGTCTCAAATAGAGGCCCGGTCTGTTTTTTAGTTTCGGGTTGTATTTAATCTTCTAAAACCCATCAGATCGTTTGTTTAAGCCAGTTCTATGGAGCAGATTGCGCTGCACATCTGGGCGGGAGCTGTTAGCGCAAGCAAGGCAGGCAGAGTTAGCGGAGGCCGGAGAGGGAAGTGGAGGAGAGCGACGAGGAGGAGGAATTCGCCAACTTGTAGTTGAGGATCGCAGTGATGATGATAGTGATGAATATAGGGTCCTTTTGTATCACATGATTGCAGTTGTTTTACAGGGTAGCCTTCATTCTTTCTTGTTGATGTGTTTCTGGCAACTAGTTCATAGGCTCGATGGATATTACGGGTAACTTGTATTGTTCAGCCCATGGCTATCACATTGTTTCGTTTTTTTATGCTGCCAATAATCTTTTTTTTTTTTCTTTTTTTTTTTTTTACTTAATTTTTATTGTCTTCTTGGATAACAATATAAAAGAGGAAAAGTACAGTACAGATATACATAGCAATACATTCAACACCCTCCGACCCCACCCCTCCTCCCACCCCTACCGCATGGGATACAACATAACTTTCAGTGTAGCACAGTCAGTATTATAGAACAGTCCATTTATTGTCTTTTCAATAAAATGTCCTGAATTCTAGTAATTCCATTGCTCCATGTTTGTATAGTCCGAGATGTAGCGCCGTTGATCTTGGCAGAAGAAAGGTCAAGAAAAAGAATCTCTAAGAACGCATTCAGCCAATGCTTATGGGCTAAGTTGTGGGGTGGAACCCAGACTTGAACAGTGATTTTCTTGGCTGCTGTAAGACCAGCTAACCCAATTTTTCTAGACCTTTCATTCATGTCTTCAAGTTTAGAGTCATCATTGAGAAGATGTAAAACAGGGTCCATAGGGAGCTGGATATCAATCAGATCAGACAATGATTGTAACACCTTATTCCAAAAATCATAAATCTTAGGGCAGTCCCACATCATATGCATAAAAGTCCCCAAAGTATTTTGTGAGCACAAGGTACAAAATAGGTGTGGAGCATGACCAATTAAGTGTCTGATTCTAGGAGTAAGATATGCCCTATGAGATATCTTCATATGAATAAACTGATGATTAGGATTATGAGAGGAGCTACATATATTATCCCTGCTTGTGTTCCAGTCTATTTTTCTATGTCTGAGTGCCATTGCACGATCCCATGCTAATGTACTAGGCTTAGGAGATAAATATGATAGAAACCTGGCATACAGAAAAGAGACGACACTTTTTGGGGCCACCTTTATCCAGCCGACTACTGGATGCTCCTTCATCTCTGAGCCCCATACAACCTTGTGTGCTTTGAAAGCTGACCTAAGTCTGAAGTAAAAGAATAAGGAATGTCTAGGGATACCATAAAGTGAAACCAAGTCATTAAAGTTTAGTAAAGAGTCTTCACCATTTAAGTCTCCAATGACCCATATGCCCTTCTCTGCCCATACATCATGAATGAATGGCTTATTTCCAGATAATAACTTGTTATTACGCCATCCAGGAGATGATTTATGCCATTTTGATGTAAGACCCACTAATCTCTCAACTTGTCTATGCTGCCAATAATCTAAAGGGGGTCGCACACCGTACGAGAAGCGCAGCGCCGCGTCACGTCTATGACAACTCGAGGTAACACTTTGTCAGTTTATGGCCAGCAATATAGTTATGTTTAAGGATATTATGGAATTAAGATAATGTCTGTACTATGTTATGATTGTACTGTACAATTAAATACAATCGTTGCTTAGTCTACAGTCTGAATTCACTTTACCTCAGAGCGTCCGTTAACTGAATGAATTGAGAATATCACCTGAAAATCCGATAACATCAGCAATTTGCATTCAAGCAGCTGATTTCTGTAAATGAATGTAAAACTGAATGTATATTGCAGCACAGGGTGAAGTCAGTATATACATTAACGACGATTTGAGACAATGTACACTCATAGAGAATAATGGGTTCGAATTTTAAAGACGTGGCGCTGCGCTTCTCGTCTGGTGTGCGACCCCCTTTAGACATACGGAAATATAGTAGGCTAATTCTGACATTAACTGATCTGTTAAACACAAACACAGATATGGTAACCTCCTACTGTCATGCTCATCTTGACACTAAATTAAAGGCCTGTCTCATATAGACGCCTGTTTCAAATACAAGCCGGTGCAGTTTGGCAATTTGGGAAAATAAAAGCCCGGGCTATTATTTGAAGTTTTACGGTATTCAAAACGCAGTAGCCTCGTCAGGAAAAGGTGCATATAACTGAGTTGTTGAATGCTTGAATCTGTTTGGTCGACAAACGATCTAAGGTGTGCAATTATTTTCAAATGATTTCAGTTATTTCAAAGGTCCTTACAGCCTACAAAAGAACCAAAACCCACGACGACACTGACCAAGCAAATAAATATAGTAAACAATAACAACAAATTATTTACATGTTTTCTAAAGATTGACAAGCGGAATAGCTAATTGACTCGGGTCCGGTCCGTTGAATTTGAAGAAAATAATGCACATTCGCGTCAGGACTGCATTACCACCTGGGATGTGCATTATTTTCTAATACAATGACGGCCCGTTGTCAATTGTTCCTTACTTAATAAATGCTTAGAAGTATTTTTCATTGTCAGTTCATGTTAACTAATGGAGTAAACTATTGTTAACTTATGGATTGTAAAGTGTTACCATATATTTTATTAATTATATTAATGTTTGGGTCAATAATAATAATAATTCTTATTTTGTTATATTTTCTATGTCAAAAGTACCTGATTTTGGCCTATTGCACTGTCTCTGCCACAGGATGGCTTTACAAAATTAATAAAGATGATGAATAATAAATAGAATGTAATTCACTCTGTAAAGGGGGTAGCGCAGCGCCGCGTCTAGCACAACTCGAGGTATCGCACACCGGACGTGCACTTTCTCAGTTTATGGCAAGCAATATTGTTATGTTTAAGGACATTATGAAATTAAGATAATATCTGTCTATGTTATGATTGTACTGTAGCCTACAATTAAATTCAATCGTTGTTAAGTCTGCAGTCTTCACTTTACCCCTCAGAGTGTCTGTTAACTGAATGAATTGAGAATCTCACCTGAAAATCCGATAACATCAACAATTTTCATTCAAGCAGCTGATTTCTGTAAATGAATGTAAAATTAAATGTATATTGCAGTACAGGGTTAAGTCAGTATAGACAGTATAAGAAAGGGTATATACATTGACGATGATTTGAACTATGTAAATGGCATGACAGGATTTTGAACAAGGTCGTGAGCCGTTGGTGGGCGCCGAGGACAGACGCCGAATGGCGCCGCCGGTGTGTGTACACTCATAGAGAATGTGTTCGAATTTTAAAGACGCGTCGCGCAACGCTTCTCGTCCGGTGTGCGACCCACTCGAGTAAAACTATAGCTTTTCATGCCTTGAGTGTTTTGTGCTGTACATCTGACGCTCAATGTCACTAAATGGCCAGACTAAATCTGAATCTCTATCCATACAGGCTATACACCCTACTGAAGGGAGTCCAGTGTGTGCCGAAAACTGTTCCCATGATGGTTAGTCCCTGCCGGATAGAAATGCTGCTCAACAACTGTAATCATGCATGCAGTGAAACTGCTGACTTAACCACCGGAAAGAGTTGTGAGAATGATTTAGCATAGTACATACTTTCTTTTACATGAATCAATTCAATGCTTAATTTTGTCTCTCTTCTCTTGCATGCTTAATATTTTTATGCTTTTGAGAAAATAAATAAATAAATGTTTTGATAAAATAATAACCCCATGACCTAAGTAACATGCTGAAGTAATAAAAATAAAAAAAAGCTCATTTGCTTTGCCAGGTGTGTTTCTGAATTGCACATATGTAGAACTAATCATATTAGAGAAAGATGATGTAATGAGTCATGTTACCTTTGCCATGTACCTATCCTATATAAACTGTTGTATTCTTTTTTGCCGGTGGGATTCTCAGTGATTGATATGAGGTACTCTCGGCCGTGAATAAAGCATATTCAAAGGCATCATTTTGAGTCTTTCTAATCACTGCTGTGTCTCAGGCTAGACATTAGATATCTTACTTCTATTCTCAAGTGGAACAAGTGGAGAGACGTCTAGTAGAGTACAAATTTGCAGGTGTCTAAAAGGAGACTGTCGGATACAATGCTGTCGGATCCAAATATGGTCATTTCCTTTTTATCAGCAACCAATCGCGAAAGTAAAAGGGCTGAATACGCAATCTCATTGGCTGATGATAAATCTTTAAAGCCCGTTTTCTCAAAATGACCTTTCTCTCATACTCCAAGTCCGAAATCTCCACTTCAGTAGCACCTATATACACCAAACTTTCCAGTCTTGTACCTAGTTATACTGTACATATTGATCAGTGGTACTTTTAGATTAAGAACCAGTGAGTTACTACAAATGCAAAGTAATTCAAACAGAATGGCACAGTTTGAGTGGGATGAAAAAAAATGCTGCAAACAGTTTTCAACACGTTATGGGTTTCCAGTCAGTTTATTATGGGAAACTTAACCCGTGTTAAAGAGCTGCTTCAGTCTCCAGTCTGGTGGTCTTCATGGGGTCAGCCCACATCTGTAGCCAATCTGTGTTTGTGACTCAAAACAAAACAAAAAGTTCAACAAATGTTCAGAACAGTCACTTGGCATCGAGTCCTTCCAGGGCTGAAAAGCATCTTTAAACTCCAGCAGATGCTGTTTTAGAGTCATTATCTTTCAATAGTCACACTATCTATCTTAACATGCACTTGAGTATTTGACTTACAATTTCCAAAGTCAAGTCCAGTCACCTTTATTTATATAGCGCTTTTTACAATACAGATTGTATCAAAGCAGCTTCACAGTGATAACATGAAAATAATACAACAAAGTTTGTTTCTAGAAGAAAATCGTGTTATCGTCCACCTTAAGTAAGTCAGATCAATAATATTGTTGAATATTAAATGTCCCCAACTAAGCAAGCCGAAAGCCAAGGTGACAGTGGCAAGAAACCCAAACTCCATCAGTGACAGAATGGAGGAAGAAAAAAACCTTGCGAGAACCCATACTTTTGTTTCTGTAACTGCATGCTTTGGATTCAGTGCTCTCAATTTTTTTATGTAGTGTCTAACGAATGATCTGTAGTGTTTATAATGTTGGCTCGCTGTGTGTATGATCTGAGAGCATTGTTTGATTATGGGCACAGATAAAATGGTTTTGAGGCATTTGTTTGATTTTGCCAGAAGAGAGTTAGTTGAATGTTGTTTGAAAATTTGGTTTTGTGTTTAAGGTTTTGAGAGAGTGATGGTTTCAAGAAATGTGTTTTAGAAATTCAGAAAAACTGTAAAAGCAACATTGATACAGTGTTGCAGTGAGATAATTAAGAGAATATGTAAGTGATTGTTGAGCATTACTGATGAACACTTGCTGTTAACAAGCAGAATCACTGAAGGAAAGAGGAACAACAAGAACAGAAAATAGAGAAACACAAACTACAACTGACTTCCAACCATTACACATTATTGCACGTATTACTAACCAGTTTTACTTTATTTCTGTCATACGCCTACAGAAGCTCTTATTGAGAATTAACAGATGTTTAAATATTGAAGTTTAATTGAAAATGTTTGGTTTGAGATGATCATTATGGAGATCAGTGTTTGGTTTAGTTGGGCTCTTGACCCTTGACATTTTAACTTCAGTTTTTCTTTCTGACTTCTTTGTGTTTTTGCAAGCCACATTTGTTATAGCGAAAAAAGAAAAGAAAAATGTATGATCATTGAATGCTGATAGTTGATAGTGTTGAATTTGACATAACCATCATCTCTGGATTCTTGTTCTTGTTTCTCTGTTCTTCAGTGATTCTGCTTATCAGGTGTTCATCAGTGTCTCAATTCACTCACTTCTTTTCATTCACTCTGTCAAGTGGACTAGATAACTAATGTAGGGAATAGTGAATGAGGGTATAGGGTGTGATTTGGACACACAGCCTCTGAGTGTCGACTTTGAGCGCTGTTGATTCACAGTATTCCTGAAGGCTATTTTCTCAAAATCGATAAATATTACCCATAATGCATTGTTTGCTATGGTTTTAATGGAAATGTGTGTTACTGTCAGGATTTGGCAAGTTTTTTTTACAAGGTTGTAAAACAATGTTGTTTTTTGAAGCCTAAAAAGCGCATCCATCCATCATAAAAGTAATCCATATGACTCCAGGGTTTAATAAAGGCCTTCCGAAGTGAAGCGGTGCATTTTTGTAAGAAGAATATCTATAGTTATAACTTCATAAACTATAATCATTGGCTTCCGGTAGTGACCGTACACAAGTCTAGTCTAGTTCGTAAGAGTGACCTCTTACCCGACGCATGACGTAGGATGTAGGAGTAGCGTAAGCTTAGGTGAGAGTAGTCGCCCCTCACGGTTCAAACCAATAGGGCTGGGCAACAAACTCAAGCTCCTATGACATTTCTCATTTTAGACTTAAATACGTCAATACGTCATGTAAAGCTTTGAAGAGCTTGGATATTTTTAAATATAACTGTTTGGTTGAAAGAAGAAAGTCATATATGATTAGGGTGCATTAGGGTGAGTAAATTATGGGATCATTTAAATTTTGGGGTGAACTAACCATTTAACTAATGTTTTCATCAAACTATTTAACACATGGGTTATTTCATATCATACCTGAATTAAGATCTGTGTGACATTGTCTACTCTACAGCACTGAATAACACTTTTCACCCCACAATTACTACAAAATTACATCCAAGGTCAAAAAGTAAGGAAAATATATGTCATCATTAAGAGGAGAACTTGTGATCTTGTCTAGTTGTGTTCTGGTACAGTCAGTAAAGCATCCTCTGGATCTCTGTCCACATCCACATTCTGAAACATCACAAGAAGATGATCAGTATCACACAAATTCACATCTCAAACAAAGAAAGGAGGATGCTGAAAAGTAGAAGATAAAATATGGTTATTGTTTGTGAAATCATGCACTTTTTAATCACAAAGAATGTACACAAATACTGCGGTTATATGTTCGTGCAAGCTTACAAATCAGATTAATGTATATATTCTTACTGAAACATCCTTCAAAATGTCCCGGTGAGGCATTGGTGGTTTTTTTTGCAAAGAAAGCAACCCAGGAACAAAGCGTCTTGATATTTACACTCTCACAATGGGGGCAATCAGATCTTAGGTGTGGGCAAGACCCAAGCATTTGGTGCAGCACAGTATTATGGCGTGACAAGTGCTGACAAAAAATACAAAGGAAACCAATAGGGTCTGGTTACAGACTTACACTTGCACTGTAAGACCAGGACAGCATTTAACACTTTTAGACATACACTCGAGAACGTCCCTCAGCACTTCCCCACGGGGGAATCCCCACTGCCATTTTGAAGTGCGTTCAAGTTCGTCAAGTGGACGAGGGAAGTGTATTTGGACAGACCCTCGACCCCTCCATTTTGACAGAGGGAGCGAGTCTACCCAATATGTACAGCAGGTTCGCTTAATTTACTCCCACCCCACACAACTCTAGTGTATGATATTGGAGTTATTTTGGCATTTAACTGCATTTAATACTTGTAGCTACCTTAACCCCTTAAGTGTTTTTTTATAGACATGAAAATGCACATTCCGAACTTAAATGGTTGTAATTCAAGAAAATACTTTGGAATATTGGATAAGATTGGTCTTGTTTTAAAGAAGACATTTGGCAGATTTTTGTAGAAGTGAAATACATTTAGAAAGTGAAACAGAAAAAAAAGTTACAGAAGTTTGAGTTTATGAAAATGTACAATGTAAAAAATTTTAACATTTAATTATTCATATTTTATATGAAATATCTTTTTTCAAAACTTGTTGGACTCTAAAACTGCAAGAACATGAAAGCCAAAAATCTGAACAAGTTGTGTTTCAAATTTTAGGTTGATATCTCAAAAAATTAGCTTTCAGTAAGACTCTGTTTGGGCGCAGTACCAAACTTTTTCACTAGGTGACAACCAGACTCCATTACTGCCCATATAAGGGCGCCTTCATTTCCATATATGTTTTGAGTGATCTGAACCATGTATTTCCACAGTTTTCATACAATTATGAAGTAGACATCCTATTCAGAAGTAGTACGGGAAGTTTGGCAGATTTTGATATTAATTCAACCTCTAATAAACACATAAAAAGAACGGGTTAACCCTTGTTAAGGGTTGTCAATTAAAATAAGTTACCCATAGGTCTATTGTGGACAAAAATTGTCATAAAAATGTTATGCTTGGGAGCACAGACTTAAGTTTAGTCTCATTTTAAAGAAGACTCTTGGCAGATAATCGTTGAAGCAAAAAAAGTTTAAAAAGTGACACAAAAAAGTTATGTTTTAAGTTTAATGTTAAAAGTTATAAAAGTTATGTTAAAAGTTAGGTTTAAGTTTATTAAAATGATTTATGAACATTATTTTATATCAAATATATTTTATGAAGCATGTTGAACTCTAAAACCGTTAGCAAACCAAAGCCATAAATCCAATAATAACTTGTGTTGCAAATTCGAGGATGATATCTAAACAAAAATGAGATATCAGTAAGATTTTGTTTTGGCGCAGTACCAAATTTTCCCCATTAGATGCCAGCAAAGCTCCACTAGTACACAGTGGTTGGATTTGTGATTTGCAGTACAGTAAAGTTTTTCTCTCTCAAATATTACACAGACACACTTTATGAGGACATTCATTGACTCAATGCAATCTCTAGCCGCTTACCCTAACCTTACCCATCACAACTAAGTGCCTAACCCGACCCCTGACCCTAAACCGACCCTTAACCTCATAATAACCTTATCCCTAAAACCCTCAAACAGGCCTTCTTTCCTTCAGTGATTCTGCTTGTTAACAGGCTTATTAAGGCTGAGATGACTCCCTATTTAATTTACACAGATTTTGTGGCTCAGATAAGGTCCAGTTCTGGTTTATTTCTTTGCTCTTGTTACATGTGGCTTTGCTATGGCCCTCTTGTGGGCCGGATCTGGGATGTCACAATGTTGCTATGTGGGATTAAATCTCTTAAGATCTCAGCAGAGGAGCATTAAACAACTCCACAAACAGCATTACCAGCTTCACTTATTACTAACCAGACTGACTTTATTTCAAATTAACAAAGAAGCCTGAAAAGGCAAAAAAAATACAGAAAGTAAGCCTGTAAAAAGCCAAAGTTTTTCATTATACAATAATTGCATATATTCAGATTTTTAACAAACAAACGAAACCAAAGAAGACATTTTCAATACTTAACCCAACAGGCCCTTATCAGTATATATTATGTATGTACTAAGTGAATTTCTGTCCATTGATGTAGCCGGCACCACCTCTGTAGCACACACGTTTCCCGGCTGCTCTCGCTTGTTGTATCTTTGGCCACAATGATGCCCACATCTCCCTATCAGCCTTACAGAGATCTTCGAGGAAGCCGATTCCAAGTTCTTTGCAGATGGTGAGACCCTGAACGCATTTCAGTGTTCATCATCAAATCAAATGCCCCATTGGTTTTGCCATGCTCCAGGTCTGTCACCATGCCATGCTCCAGGCCCACTTCCACTCCATGTGTCTGAACCTCCATCCCTCCCCCTTGTCCTTCATCCACCACCCTCCTGGTATTTTTTGGATTTAAATCTGCTGTTGATATTTGAAATCACTCAGACAAACACGCCCCGACCCAAAAGGACCATGCCCTATCTTACTGCCTCCACCCCACATTCAGGTAACACGCTATGCAACACAAGCAACGACTATGGCGGAATCTGCTGTGCCCTCTGCCCGAGGGTATTATGTCATCAATAAGTGAAAGCTATTTGTGTTACTATGATAATTCAGGACAGGTCGAATGTCTAATTGTTATTTAGCTCCTCTACTCCTTCGATGGCAAAGTCATCCCTTCCATCCCAAAAAACGAACACCATTTTCACGAACAGCTCTCTACATAACACGATAGTCCAAGTAACTAAAATATTACAAATGTGACAAGATTAAGGGGTTATAGTGATCACTAAAAGGAGAACCAAAAGAAAAAACATATATTAGGAGTGTAATCTCACTTTTTGGATGCAGTTTAAGAGGAGCGGAGGAGCGGTAAACAACAAAAACAGCATTACCAGCTTCAGTTTGACTTTATTTCTGTCAGACGTCTACAGAAGTACTTATTGAGAATCAACAGAGGTTTAGATGTTGATGATTTATTGAAAATATTATACAGTTATGATGAAATTTATTTATAAACACCATGATGGAGTTCAGTGTTTGCTTTAGTTGGGCTCTTTTGGCTCTTGAACTTTGACCTTTAATTTTTCTCTGGTTGCTGTAATTGTGTGTTATGCCAAAAATGCTTGGAGAAATTCTGGGGATAATCATCAACAATTAAACTGAGTCACGGATCACTTCCCAAGATATCGAATCAAATATGTGTTAGTTCATAAAATACATTTTAAATATTTTAAAATAAACACTATTTTACCATAACAAAAGATCAATCAGATCGGATCAGACCAATTGTGGTAATCAGATTCTTTTTTTTTTACGCAGAAATGTGTACACATTAGACACATTATGCAAAAAACATTTTGAATTTCTTCTATAGTCACTTTTGCACGCATTGCAGCATGAACATGTCACCGTTGTTGAGATTCATACACTGATTCTTGATGTCTGTGTGTGACTAGATATCACAATAGTTCAAAATGTTTTGAGCACAATGTGTTAAAAAAAAAAAGAGACCTAGGATCCAGTACTTCTGTAGACGTCTGACAGAAATGAAGTCAAACTGTTAGTAATAAGTGGAGCTGGTAATGCTGTTTTTGTTGTTTACTCTCCTCTGCTGAGATCTTGAGAGATCTGTTAGTGTTTAATGTTCTGATGGGAAAGGGTTTCTGTTGTGTGGGTCATCATTGAGCTGGAGAGTAGAGCCTGAGCTTCAGTCCAGCAGAAGAGCACAGACCATTGAGACTATACTGGATGTTGCTTTATCTAAAAGGCATTATTGAATATATTGTAATATATATATATTAGGGTGGCCCTTAAATGTACGAATTTTTTTTTTTAACGTTTTTCTGCAGCCTGACCCGCTAGATTTGTTCCATTTATGCTAAAAACACCCCAGAAAAAAATGGGGCAAAAATATTAATATTTAGAGGTAGCTCAAGCACATCAAAGTTTACGGGTTTTTTTTGGCAATTCTACAAGGCAGCAAAATTCTTCATTCTAAAACGTTTAGCATTGAGCATTGTATTCAATACTATACACAGTTTGCAGAATGCATCAAATCACATAGCCTATTACTTGATCACAGTTCAGTGGGAATACTATATTAATTATTTAACCAAATATATCTTACACAACATACATTTGACTATTGTAAGATAACTGATGATTCGCATCTTTTCACCTTTAGTCCAGGCAAAGTAACTAATTTTGGAGCCAAAAATAGAACTAATTGTAAAATAATTTTTTGCTGCTTAGATCATTTTTATGAGGTGTCCAGAACGACATACTAAAAGTCCTAAGAAATCCTAGTTGAGGAAATATGTTAAATTCTCATCAATCCGAGATGTTTGCCAATAAGGCCAGGCAACAATACACCCCAATGGGGCTATTTTTTTCCTTTACTCCTATCAAAATTAAACTTTACACAATGAAAGTACCCATGAAGAGTCAATTTTTTTGTATTACAAGTTTCTTTGAAAATGAATTTGAATATGCAAATGAGCTATACACTAATCGAATATAGGCTACCCAAAATACACCCGCATAGGCTTCATTTTTTCCTTTACTCCTACCACAATAAAACTTTACACAGTGAAAGTATACATGAAAAGTAACATTTTTGTTTTACAAGTTTCTTTGAAAAATCTATTTTAAATATGCAAATGAGCTCAACACTAGGCCTAATTGACTTATGGCCAAGAAACCATAAAGTCACAAGTAGAAAAAACAGGGGCCAAATAACTAACACATTCATGTCCATTCAGTAAGTTAACCTATGCATAAACACGATAAATTTGAAGTCACTTGCCACACTTACTTGGGTCACTTGCTACAAAAAGACTTATATTGACCTTAAGAATTGATTGCACAATCTTGCCTCCAGTTGCTTTCTAAATTCTTTTTCTTTTTTTTTTGCGAACAAGCCTTACCTAATGACATTCCCCCACAGATAACATCAGAAGAAAGTCAGAATAGCCATCTTAGTCATTAGTAACGTGGTGAGATTAAATTTTGGGCTGGTAGATTTACAAATGATTGGTATTGTTGGTAAGATTACGAGATTACAGGCAGAAGTCATTCTTACCAACTAAACGATTCACTCTCACACAGAAGACAGATGAAAAACTGGATAGACACACTTTCCAGACATTCCAGCTCTTTAAAATAATTTTGCCAGACACCAAAACTGCTTCTCTTTTTGTAGTTAGCAAGTATTTCAGACCAGGCGAGCCACACATCAGACTTCCACCGGTTGTAAAGTAGCTGTGCAGTGTTAGGAGAAGCTAGCAACAGCAATATCTAGGTTAGTTAAAGAAAAAAACTAAACAAAAAACTAAAATCAAAAAAAAATTTTTTTTTAAATAAACCTCCTCATGTTGTTGTTACCTGTTGTCACTGACCCTGAGGACTATACCAGTGGGGGTTATACCCCTGGCAGGTACTACCAAGCCAGGCAGTTTTCAGGTTAGAGGCCGGTCTAAAAGCAGCATTGCCATCACCCATTGGCAGTAGGATGATTGGATGAAGATCGGGTCGATGTATTTGTCATACATATGAATGGTGTTTCTGCCTATATGCAAATTAGGACATATTCAATAAGTGTGGCACTCATGTGCATATTCAAATTCATTTCCAAAGAAACTTGTAATAGTAAAAGAAATGAAAAATATTTTTTTTTGTATGTAAAGTTTTATTGTGGTAGGAGTAAAGGAAAAAATTAAGCCTATTTGGGTGTATTTTGGGCATATTCGATTAGTGTATAGCTCATTTGCATATTAAAATAAATTTTCAAAGAAACTTGTAATACAAAAAATTTTTACTTTTCGTGGGTACTTTCATTGTGTAAAGTTTCATTTTGATAGGAGTAAAGGAAAAAATAGCCTCATTGGGGGTGCATTGTTGCCTGGCCTTATTGGCACACATCTCGGATTGGTGAGAATTTAACATATTTCCTCAACTAGGATTTCTTAGGACTTAGTATGTTGTTCTGGACACCTCATAGAAATGATCTAAGCTGCAAAAAATTATTTTACAGTTAGTCTGTCATAAAACGCTACTTTGCCTGGACTAAGTTTGCACAGTTCAAAGTCAATAGTTCAGAGTTTCTTAACACCACACATTTCTGTGAAAGTGGCTTTGTTAGCCCGTCGTTAACACAATTTATGCTTCTGCAAGAAATGCATAGAATATATTTTGTGCAAAATAGGTGTAAATTCAGAAATAAGCAAGTATGTAATTTAAATAGTTTAGATAAAATTATGCAAGTGGTAATTATCACAAATTGAGCATAATAACTGATTATACAAAATTTCAACGTCATCGAGCCACCTCTAAATATTGTTCAAATGAGCTCATATTTTGCCTGAATAATTTTTTCATGTATTGGAACAACTTGAGGGGGTCAGACAATTATAAATCAAAACTTGAAAAATAAGGGCAACCTTAATATATATATATATATATATATATATATATATATATATATATATATATATATATAACAGAATATATTAATGCAATATAATTTTTTTCAGTATTTACACCATATAATATATTGATCATAAATATATGGCAATATATTTTTGTTCCATAAGGGCAGTGATATCATCATCCAGATCAGTTCAGTTCTCATAGTGTCAATGCAGTCAGATCAATAATATTGTTGAATATTAAGTGTCACCAACTAAGAAAGCCGCAGGCAACAGTGGCAAGGAACCCAAACTCCTTTAGGTGACAGAAATTGAGAAATATAAACCTTGGGGGAACCCAGGCTCAGTCGGAGGAACAGTTCTCTTCTGGCCAAACGAACCAACATGGTGTGATTATGATTTCTGGCTGCATCACAAGTCTGATTGCCGACTGATCATTCAGAATATATAATCCAGTTCCTTTTGCATGAGGATTGAGATACATCATACGCTGGGGGTTGAAGCTGGCCATAGGGTCAGAGGACTTCGACAAGGTCTTCACAGGGGATTTGTCTCTAAGGCTTGTCTAGTCATTGTGGTCTCTGCTAACATCAGGTTTGCCACCCATACCATAAAATACAGGATCGTCCCGTATTTAAAGGTAAAATGATGAGTTCCATATGAAATCATTACAGGACGTGATTTGTCCCCTATTTTTCATACACACAGTTGAATAAACACAAAGATCTTGCAGTGTGGAGAATACTAATAGCAAATATAAAGAAACCAATTTCACAAGTAGTAGAAAACTGGGTTGAGAATGGGTTTGCCTTATTTTGCCACAATGAAGGTGGCAACTCTAATTGATAGTCAAATGTGTTCAAATGAAAGATTAAATTAAATGTTCATTCATTTATGAAAGGCAATTACTGTAAATAAAAGATGAAATTTCAATAAGAGATGAAACCAGATTTAAAGTCAACTAAAAACATGCTGAGTGAGAGTAGTAAGCATTTTGAAAATGTACCAGTTATTTGTAAAAATAGTAATTAAATGAAGAATTTGTGATTTGTTAATTCTCTTGAACCTTTATTTAACTGACAAAAGTACAAAGAAAAAATTTCCATTGTATTCACTAGCCAAATGAATTGCATTTTGTAAACAATTTTTGATTTTGATGGTTGCAACACACTCCAAAAAAGTTGGGACAGAGGCAAAAAAAAAAAGATAAAGATACAGAATATCCAAGTTAAGCTGTTCTGAAACAGTCCATAATAAGCAGGTGAACTGGTCATAGGTGAGGGTACCGTGAACGAGTGTAAAAGGAGCATCCACCAAAAGCTCAGTCTTTGCAAGCAAAGATGGGTCATGGCTCACCACTTTGTGCCAAATTTCATGAGAAATTTCTCAATGCAAGATTGTTCCACAGAGTCGTTTACACGCGCTCTCTCATCTCATACCTGGTAGAACCACCTGTTAAGGTGCAGAAATCTTTTGAATTACTAAGCTATATACAGTATATGATCCGTATATGTATATGACTTACCATGTATAATTTTGTGAAAAGATTCAGGGAGACCAGAGAAATCTCAGTCCGAATAGGGTACGGCAGGAGACCTTCGAGCCTTAAGATGGCATTGCATGAGTAAGCATCATGCTACTGTGTTAAATATAGCCACATGGGCTTTTCTACTTTGGAAAAGCATTGTTGACTTCACACAATCTACTGCTGCATCAAGAAAAGCAACTTGTTACGCAAGGAGAAAGCCATACATCAACTCTATGCAGAGATGCCGCAGAGTTCTCTGGACCCGAGTTCATCTCAGATGCTTTAAAAGACAGTGTAAATCTGTGCTGCGGTCAGATGAATCCACGTTGCAGCATGTTTTGGGGAAAAACGGACATCGAGTTATCAGGTCCAAAGATGAAAGGGACTATACAGAATTTAATTAGTGACAGGTGCAAGAGCAAACATCTGTCATTGTATGGGAGTTCAGCAGTGTAAATATGTGATGGTACCATTGATGTGGAGGAGTAAATAGAGACATATACTGCCATCAAGATGACATCTTTCCTGGGAGGAAAGACACGACACACTCTGATGTAGCATGAGTGAGTGTAGACACTACACTGTAGAATGTATGTGCTTGACTGGCCTATACCTGCAGTCCAGATCTGTCTCGTATTGAAAATGTATGGCCCATCATGAAAAGGAGAATCAAAAAAAGTGGACTATGGACTGCTGAGCAGCTGCTCAATTTTGCAATGCTGTCTGGTATCAGGAGAGATTTGGCAAAAAAATCTACTTGGAAACCTGCAACAATTAGTATCCTCAATTCCCAACTGATTAAAAAGTGTAAGGTGATGTGACAGTTGTAAACATGCCTCTGTCCTAACTTTTTTGAAGTGTGTTGTAGCCATCAAGTTGGTCAGTGAAAACATTGAGAATCGTTTCTTTGTACTTATGTCAGTTAAATAAAGGTTCAAGAGAATTAACAAATCACAGTCTCTTGATTTTATTGCCATTTACAAAATGTCCCAATGTTTCTAGAAATGGGGTTGTACTGTACCAAACTGATTAAAAACCCCTGTAACTGGAGAATTGCACTGCTCTTTATTTCAGAAGTGCTACAGTATGAGAGTATTACTGTGCTCACCACAGGTCTGTCTCTGTGTGTGTTCACTGCTTCAACTTTCAGGAAAATGGACTCAACATCACAGCCTGGAAACACAATAGAAAAATGTATAATTTTACGATCTAATTGATCTTTATGTAAACAGTTATATTGCAGAAGAGAGTAAGAGAGTCTGACCATAGGCAACAGGAGTGAGTTTCATCACTGTGTGCAGAGGACACTTCAGATAAGGCAGCTCATCTAGAGGGACGTCAGGGCAGAGCAGTAGTTAAAAAGACTCTGTTCAGCCAAATGTACATGTACAAGAAGGAGGAAAACTGTAAATATCAGTGATCGACATTTCTGCATGAATTACTGATGGTCTGTTCAGCTAAGTCATAATTATACACAAGCACAATCTGACTTACAACACTCAAGCAGTTTTTTATTGAAGACCATAAATTATCATTGAATTTAACAATTTGTAGTTCTTCACCCAAACAAATCTTTCCTGTTGCTGCTTATGAAATCTACACCACATTGAAGATGAATTTCGTAACACCCCCCTATAAAACAACTTTCACTTCATCAGTATTTCTTTGTTTTCTTTTCTGTCTGTCATTTTCGAAGTTTTGTCGAAATACTGACATGGGGGTCGCCCTTGAGAGCCCCAAACACCTCCAACGTATTCAGAAAAGGCCAGTGGCGTGTGGAATTTGCAGAGCACGCCCCAGACATATGGGTATATAAGGCACACACACACTTCAGCTTTGTTCTTCAAGGTCTCTTGATTCTAAAGAGAAACTATTTCCATCCACCTCTGCAAAGAGACAGTAGGTGCTGGATCGTCGGCACAGAACAGTGCTCTCCCTCCAGTGTGCACGGATAAGTGCAGAGAGCTCCCCTGGGTGGATCAGCAGCGTTCCGATAGAGGCAATTTCCTTAATAAAAGAGCAAATTCCCCTAAAAGAGCTGCACGGCGGATCGCGTCTTTTTAAAGATGCCTGAGGGTGAGACAGAGGCTGATGCAGAGTTGCTTTCCCGGGCAGCCGTGAGCATCAGACTTAAGTGGTCTCCGCCGCCCTGTCCCGAATGCTAGATCAGATGCTATGGCTCAACCTCGTGGAGATGTGGGATGTAGAGAAAGTGCGCTTGCACAATCTCCCAAGGTGGCCTTTCGGGTCCCAAACACACGATGTTCATGGCCCTCGTCTTCACGATGGTCAGACATCGATAGAGCCTATCCCTCCAGCTGAGACGAACAGCTTTACAGCCTCTACTTCATTGAACCAAATAAAGGAGGTGGGTTCTAAATCGTCCTCTAAATTGCAGAAATCATGTTCTGAGTGAAAAATAAATACTTAAAAAATAAATACAATTTTGCAGTTTGTAGGGTTGGGGGTCTTTTGCTGTTACTCTTAAGTTCTTCATCATCTCTTTCAGGATTGCCTATTGGACTCAAATGCCCACTCTTAGTCTTAGGGAGAGCAGCAACAGTCCTGAATTTTCTCCATTTGTGGACAACTTGTCAAACCATGGAATAACAAACACGCTGTAATGCAATGTCTTTAGCAATGCTGTTTTCTTAGACACGAATGAAAATCACAACACTTTTTATGAGTAATCAATGCAGAAATCCAGGGCTGCATTTCCCAAAGCATTGTGAGCCAAGTCCATTGTAGAGACCATTAGTTGCTGTGGTTCTACGATCTACTTAAGCTTACAATGCATTCGAGAATAGCAGGGTTTGCTAACCTTTTCTGTAAAGCTCATGTATTGGAGTAAATGAATGTTCCAGAAGTTTGTTCCAAGGTTTCACTCTACCTGCACTTTTGTCCAGGAAGTATGCCAGCAGACAGCGCATGACAGCCTGATGACATATGACCAAAACATTCTCCTGGCGCTCAAGCTCCATGATTACAGGCTCCAAACGCTGAACCAGATCCTCGTAGGACTGAACACACAAACACACACACACACACAAGCACTGAAGTACTAAAAGAAGGATACAAATATATAACCTTTGTGTTTAATGTAAATTGAATTGATTGTGGCATTTCTTTGTTGTTTAGAATCCAGTATTCCCGTTCTTCTTTTGTCTTTTATGAGTTCAGTAAATGACTCTTCTGTCCAAACATACCGCGCCAAAAACTGTTTCCATTGCAGTTTTGCGAAATATTCCTTTTTCGAATTGCCTGAAAAAACACCTCAAAAGTAAAAACTTGTTTGCCATATATGGGAGTTTTTGCGACATTGGCGTGTTTCTATTGGTCGTATATTCAAGTCGCAATTTAAATTTGCGCAATTTGAAGGGTGATGGAAACACGGCTAATATAATCTTCAGGAAGGCTCACTGCAAAACCTTTATCAGTAATGCACTGTGACAGCCTGTGCAACATGCAAACATAAAAAGCATCCAAAAAAATAAAGATATAATTTTTTTTTATCTCCCATCGCTGTTCAGTATCAGCACCCTTGGAATGCTGTTTGGGCAATCAAAATCAAGGTCCAAAAGTGTCCTTTCATACATGGTAGCCCAGGTGAGTTTGAACAAAGTCCCTTTCAAGGCAAGTCACTGCCTTATTCTTCTTGTCGCTTGCCACAATATACTCACCTCCCCCTTTGGATAGCGGTACCGGTATTTGTCTTGGTCTCTGAGTGCAAACTCCTCAGGAAAGTGATCTTGAATCTCTTCGTACATCATCTCCTCACACACACCCTGCACATGAACACATGCACTTCATGACATATATATATCATTCAAAATCAAACACACTCTGCAAAAGAACCAAAACAAATGGCAACTGTGGCTTTTGCCCAGTGGGCACTTCGGTCAATCTCATATTTGCAACTAGAAACAGGACTTGACTCACAGCATCAATCTCATTCAGTGCTTTCCATTGCTCATATGGCACTCCAATCGCCTCCGCAGTCTGGATTGTTCTCCTCATGTGACTGGTCCAGATCTTCAGGTCCAGGATGCACTGACCCCGGATGTATGTCCCTAGAGCTGCAGCAAACTGACACAAATAAAAAAAAGTGTGTCCCAAATCATAGTATGTTGAAATAAGTATTTCAAAGATAACCTGATTGTCTAAGATTTCCAGGGGGAATTCTGAGTGCAGATCAACTCTACCTTAGCTCCTCTCTTTTTATCAATATAGTCTTTACATTTCTGCTGTTTACGTGTCACAGTGTGTTTGATCTCAGAATACAGTATGTCTTCACTTCCGTGCTGACAGGCAGGACATCCAATTTTGTACGCATCTTGCGGCCACGCAGGAGTTCGAAAGGTGTAGCCCCTGTGGTAGCATATACCCACATAGCAACATTGTGACGTCCCAGATCCGGCCCACATCTGGCACATGTGGAAAGATGATCTGGCCCACATCTGGCACATGTGGAAAGATTATCTGGTCCACATGCAGCGTGGAATGACGGCCCTTGGGCGGCTCACTCCTGTTTGCCAGATCTGGGCCACAAGCAGGCCATAGCAATGCCACATGTCAGCCAAGAGCAAAGAAATAAACCACAACTGGACCTTATCTGAGCCACAAAATCTGTGTATAATAAATATGGAGTCATCTCAGCCTTAATAAGCCTGTTAACAAGCAGAATCACTGAAGGAAAGAAGAGAACAGAAAAAGAGACGAGCAGAAACACAAGAACTACAACTGACTTCAGACACAGTCTAAGATGAAATCAACTGAAGAGAAAAGAAGACATTAAATCTCTCTCAGGCTGAGATGACTCCATATTTAATATACACAGATTTTGTGGCTCAGATAAGGTCCAGTTCTGGTTTATTTCTTTGCTCTTGGCTGACATGTGGCATTGCTATGGCCTGTTTGTGGCCCAGATCTGGCAAACAGGAGTGAGCCGCCCAAGGGCCGTCATTCTTCGCTGCATGTGGGCCAGATCATCTTTCCACATGTGTCAGATGTGGGCTGGATCTGGGACCCATCTTTATGTTGCTATGTGGAAGTAGGTAATTTTGTAACATTTTGAGCCAGAGCTGCCAGACAGTAAAAGTAAGTGAAGGCTCACCAGGGCATGGCAGGAATGGAGCCGGTAGAGGAATTGTAATCGACGCAATCCTCGTCGCCAAATGTGATGTTTGTACATCTTGTAATAAAATAAAGAAGCAAGCACAGACATAGATATCATATATAAACGCTAGATGTCTTATGCGGCAGTCACTTCCGGCATCACCGTTCGGCCATCTTGTCACAGGCAGGCTTAATGTAAAGTGAGTGATCAGCACGCAGACAAATCCTCTTATCTCGCTGAAATCTTGACGGATTTACAAATGGTTTGGTTTCTTACAAACGTTACTAACGTGGCTATGATTCCGAATGCTTGAACATGTATGTCAGGGAACGACAACTGGCGGCCCGCGGGCCAGAACTGGCCCGCCAGCAATATTTTGGAAGTCCTAAATGCTGCACAAAACTCTTCCACTACTTGAGAAAAGCCGTAGTCACGCGGCGATTTCACCGCTGCATACTGTGTGAAACACCCATAGGGAATCATGCGGCGCGGGATTACATTTTAAAGTATAACTGTGCGTTCACACCGGACGCGAATAGCGCGTCAAATTCGCGCCTGCCGCGTCTAGTAATACGCTTGACCACTTTGTGTCCATTCGCGCATCAAAAGACGGTAGCGGTCAGAACTCTGGTGTAGGCTACTTTGGACGGAGCGGTCTGACTGACAATAGCAGCCCACTCCCGACATCTTTTGACAGCGTATCCGCACTTAATTCTGACCACCTGTACACCTATCTCTGAGGAGCTGTTTGGTACTGAAACCATTGTCAGTCAACAACATTCTTTTTTTGCAAGGATGTTTGAAATAGTTCGGCAGAAAATACCCTACTTCATTTGTCAGTAGGGCAATATGATTTTCGTTTATGTTGCTTAGAAATTTGAGTGATAGGCTTTGTCCTATTTAATTTATGTTAGGCTATTTATATTTCATAATTTTTTTCTGTGGCATTTTTTTTCTCTGCTGACAGTACAATGTTAAAATAGCCTAATATTTATATTGACACGAACACAATTTTTGTATAGCATTTATTATAGGCTACTTAATCTCATTCTTGCCGTTAGAGACATTTGAATGTGAGATTATGGAAACGAGATCTAAATTTTGCGGAACCGTCAGGTCGGGAAATAAAGCGGGTGAACACTGAGTGTATTTTAAGCGGTTGCTGAATAGAACCTTGTGGGAGCGGGACAGAAAAAAAACAGTCCCGCGCAGAACTCCTTAAACCTTAGGTGTGTATGTGTGTGTCCCGAATAAATAATAATACAAAAAAAAAGGAATAAAGTTCAAAAGTCGGACTGTAAGCGAATGAGTATGATTGCTATTCACACCTTTATTAAAATGGCTGTAATCTGTTACCACAATAGTAGGCCTACTTGATCTGTTTAAAATGATTTCCTTGATCTATGCCTAAGGTGTTAAATTAAAAATCAAAATTAAAATTTGTCTAATCCAGTAATTATTTTTTTCTATTTTTGATCTGAGCACAATCAGAAAATCAGAAAACCCATTGTTATTCGTTTTTTCATTTTAGTTCAGGAAATAAATAATGGAAAAACAAGTAGTTTTGATCCACGGACGGTGACGGACCCATCATATTCCGCGATTATAGGCCTATATAAAAGTATTTAATTTGTATCCATAGGCCTACTCTGTGTAGCTGGCCCGCCATCTACTGGCTAAAAAAAATATTGGCCCGCGGCCAAAGTTTCTTGCCGACCCCTGATGTATGTTATAATTATTCATATATATGCAGTGTATTTATGTAGTGTCATAACTACATCTCTGACGTTTATAACAAACCAAACCGTTTGAAAATCGGTAGAAAATTGAGCAAGTTATGGTTATTTAAAAGTGCATGCACCATTAAACTAGTGCAAGATGGCCGCCACGTGCGGACGTCGACCTCCATTGGCCAGCAGCGCGCACGAGACATCTAGCGTTTATTATATGATATCTATGAGCACAGACACGAGTGTGGATTTTCTCCCTTCTCTTTACTACTCTTCTTCTTTACCTTTCTTCCACTGCCATCTAGTGGCTACACAATAACTCTGCAGACACAACAGTAATGATCTAGTAAATGTCCCCTTATCAAAGAATTGTGGTTCGGTTATAATAAACATTAATAATAATTACTTAAATCATCATCAATCCAGGATTCATTCAAAGCCTGAAAGTCCTGCTCAACACTCTTTCCATTATTTTAGATTTTAGATAAGATTTACGCTAACCTTCTTTCCTTGTGTAGAGAGACCGGAATCACCTCCGATACGCCCCAAAATGTTGAGTTCACTCTCTCCATGACGACAGAGGTAGATAGTGCGAGGCGTGACATGGATGTTCATCAGGTAGTAGACGATCCTGCTCTGAATATGATCCTGAACCTGATTCACCAGGTACCTGCTGCCCACGTTAAAGATCTTAATGTATGACAGGTTCCTGTGGACACACAGAGACAGGGCAGTAATGATGAGGACTTCCAGTACAATCATGTCAAACAACAGATGTTGGTCAAATTCGTTCTGCACTGTTAACCCTTGCTGTAAAAAATGGCAAAAGCCTTACAGTATCATGCCATTTTCCTTTACAACGGTAATATACCATGGCTGGGTTTCCCGAAACCTTCTTAACGCTACGTCGTTCTTAAGTTACACCTTAAGCTGTACCTTATCGTTAATACGTGTTTCCCGAAACGTTCTTAGTTAAGTACCTTCTGTAAGCCATACGTTCGGAAGGTTGGTCTGGACCACTCTTAGCTTTACCTTATCACTGTTGCACGAGAGAATAATTGATTCTCGAGCCGTCGATATCAACCAATTCAGCACCATCGCCACGGACAGCACCGGGTAACGTCGCACGTAAGAGGGTATATCTTAAGCAGCTTTCTAAGGTATAGTTTGGGGAACACGCCTAGAAATGGTATACCTTTAGTTAAGTTATACCTTAAGAGTCTTCGTAGCGCGCTAAGAGAAAACGTTATCGGGAAACTCAGCCCATAGAAAACAATGCATTCTGGGTAATATTGGTCGTTTTCGAGAAAATAGTCTACAGGAATATACTGTGAATTGACAGCGCTCAAAGTCGACATTCAGAGGCTGTGTGTCCAAATCACACCCTATACCCTCATTCACTATTCCCTATAGTTCACTAATATAGTGCACTTGTGAGAGTGAATGAAAAGAAGTGAGTGAATTCAAACACTGACGAACACCTGATAAGCAGAATCACTGAAGAACAGAGAAACAAGAACAGAAAAAATAGAAACACAGGAACTACAACACTAATGCTCAACAACCACCTACATATTCACTGAGTTATCTCACCGCAACACTGCGTCAATGTTACTTTTTACTCTCTGTAGTGTGGATTTTCCTGTGGGGTTGAAAGGGTTAACAGTGCAAGATAAAAAGACACTCCCACGAAATGTATTTTAACAGTAATACTTAACAAGTAAGTTATAAAACTGTTGCTAGTTTAGAGTAGTGCTGAAGATTGTGTTGTGCTGAAGAGTAGAGCCTGTGCTTCAGTCCAGGAGAAGATCTATAAACGTTATGCTGCATGTTGCATTTTTTTTAGTGGTCTCAAATGAAATACGTTCACAGTAATACTTTGCTCACATTATAAGTGCATTATATATATTAGTTAATACATTTAAATGACAGTTGGTCAATTTAAGACAGTTGGTTTCTGCAAATGAAATTAGTTAACGCGAGTTTTGATTTAGTGCATTTTACAGTTATAGTGTGTTGCCAGTATTTTACAGTAAAAAAGCCTGGTAAAGTCTAACAGTGTGGGTGACAGTGTTTCACCTGTCTTTGTCATCATCTAACGGAACATATGCGAGTTTGTAGCAGTCTATTCTCTTGAGGAAGTCCGCCACTGCCTCCTCTTTATCACAGTCAGCGTAATCAGGACTGCTCAGCTTCACTTGCTGCAGATACACACAGAAAACAAAGCTTTTACAGGATGTAGAGTGTGAACAATACAGTACAATATTCCAATACAGACAAACTCCTACAGACTGTCAAGAAACTACCAGATAATAGGTGAATAATTATGCACCTCAGTGAAAAGCAACTCAGTCAATACATTAATACACATAGATCAATAATCCTTAAAGGGACATTGTGTAGGAATTTCTCCCATCTAGTGGTGAAAATGTATTTTGCATTCAAACGAATAATGCTCTCCAGCGCCTCACTTTTTCAAATGCGCGTTGCATCTACGGTAGTCGTTATGTACCAAAAAGCTATGACAGGATGTCTTATAATAGCACTTCGAGTTTTTCTTCGGGTGAACAGGTTTGTTATTTAAAACAAACTGAAACTTGAAACAACGAAAAAAAGAATGTTACAGTTATCAATACTGACTGTGAAAAACATTAACTATGGTAATTAGTAGTAATGCCTTCTTTACTCGTTATATTTTTTGAAGTATGTGCATTGTTAGATATCATCATCATCATCAGAGCCTTCTCTAACGTTACTTTACTCAATAGCTGCTATTCATCAAAGAGCCTGTTTAACTTTTAACTATAAATGTTCTACTGTCTATATAATAAAGTATAAATATATAGAAATAAGAAATAAATATATATTTTAAACACATCATGAAATAAATCTTATTACCTTGATGTTTTCTGCAATGATTTCTGGGTCATCACAAAGAGACTCAATAAAAAAGACCTACAAGAAGGATAATTTAATTTCAATTTAAAAATGATATATTGAAGAGATATTTTTTAATCCATTTCTAAAGATGAAGTATTCATTTTGATGAATATTGACTCATCAATTCACCTGTTTCACTCACTTTATAGCCGTTCTCTTTAGCAAAGGTGAGAATCATCTCTCTACGTTCTCTTGTTGTGTTGGTCGCATCAAACACCTGTAAGAAATTTCATTTCCAAAACTGGCTTGATTATCATAGAGAAGTCATTGCAACATTTGAGTGAAGCACATCCTAAGCAAATGGTCATCACTTGTAGACTGGGAGTGGGTGTGAACTTCATTAACATACAGACCACATCGGTTACAACAGGAGCAAATTCATTTACAAGTCACACCAGATCCTGACTGCTTTTCTTTTGGTTCCTTGCCACTGTCGCCTTTTTCGCCTTTTGCTTTCAGCTTGCTTAGCTGGGGACATTTAGTTTAATCTTCAACAATAATATTTATCTGCCTGCATTAACACATGAGAACTGAACTGAGCCGGACAATGACATCACGGTTGTCTCCAGAGCGGCTATATATGAACTAAATTAATAACTTTTTTTTACAACAAAAATTAACCATCACTGATCTATCTTACTTAAGCTGGACTTTGATGCTATTTTCTTCAAGACACAAACGTTGTTGCAATATTTTCTTGTTATCTCTGTAAAGCTGCTTTGAAACAATCTGTATTGTAAAAAGCCCTATATAATTATTTATGTCCTTTAATTAATTTATTAAACTAATTAATGTTTATAATTACCTTTATAGGTGACTTGACTTGACTATAATGTGTTATATATTACAATATATTGAATAATACATAAGGAATTGCCGCTTTACATATATTGAAAAATTTATTTACAATATATTTACACTGTAAAATGTAATTAGTTGAGTGTACTTAGAAAATCGATATAGATGATTTATTGAAAATAATATAATTTTACATTCACCGTTATGGTGATCAGTGTTTGCTTTAGCTGGAAAGCAACTAAAGCTCTTCTTGCAAGATTAAAGGGATAGTTCACTTTGAAATTAATTTTTGGTATGTTTTAGCTTACCTCAAGGGCATCCAAGATGTAGGTGTCTTTTTTTCCGCAGTAGTTTCGATTTTGATATTTTTAGGTCAAACCGTTCTTGTCTGTCAGTCATATAATGCAGGTCTATGGTCACTGTCTCAAAGAGCATGCACAGAGTCCAAATTAAACAATTCCCCATCGTAAGTACACATTGATGGCCCAAGACACGAAACGAGCGGTTTGTGTGAGAAAACGAACAGTATTTATATCGTTTTTACCTCTTATACGCAGCCATGTCCAAGTGATCTGATCTGACGTGTACGCAGACTGGTGCATAGATATATACACTAGATGTCGCCTTAAAGACATTCGTTCCAATGAACTGCCGTAGACAAGGCGACATCTAGTGTATATATGTCTATGCACCAGTCTGCGTACACGTCAGATCAGATCACTTGGACATGGCTGTGTATAAGAGGTAAAAACGATATAAATACTGTTCGTTTTCTCACACAAACCGCTCGTTTCATGTCTTAGGCCATCAATGTGTACTTACGATGGGGAATTGTTTCATTTGGACGATGGGGAATTGTTTTAATTTGGACTCTGTGCATGCTCTTTGAGACAGTGACCATAGACCTGCATTATATGACTGACAGACAAGAACGGTTTGACCTAAAAATATCAAAATTGTAAGTACTTGCGGAAAAAAAGACACCTACATCTTGGATGCCCTTGAGGTAAGCTAAAACATACCAAAAATTAATTTCAAAGTGAACTATCCCTTTAAAGCTTATAAAGACACTATGATTATTTGCTTTTTCAATTTCAGCCTCACCATAATTAAAGTTAATTTTTCCGCCACAATATATATGTTAGTTATTTTAAATTTAAATAATATTCACAATATTACTATTTTGACTATGTTTATAATAAAATAAACAGCCTCGGTGAGCACAAAACACTCAAAAACATTTTAAAAATGTTGATTATTTCAAACTTTTTGGCTGGTTGTGTATAAAACATTACGCATTAATCAGAAACTACTGTGATAATACTTATGGCCTTACCAGCTGCTAATTGTTCAGAAACAGAAAAGGTTAAGTTTCTAATCACAGCTCTTCTAAATGAATCAAGATCAGTAGAAACGTAACTATTGTCCGTGTTCAGATGAGTGTGTGTGTGTGCTTGTCACTTACTGCAACTTGTCCATGATCCTGAGTGAAGTAACAACAGACGTCTTTCAACGCCGCCAGTGCACACGCTCTAAAGCACACAATTTACAAGAAAAAGAAAACAAAAATACAATAACAAACACACACACACACACACACAAAACATATATGTACAATATCATTTGTTAGTTCTGGTGCTCAAGATTATCCATGTGGTGTTCAATGAGTACTGATATAGGGCGGATTTCAATCGCAAATGAGCCTCCCTATGCCTTACTCACTACAAGGGGCAGACACTTTCTGTAGGTTACTGACAGTTACTTGCTGCTGGAGCAGTTTTTATGAGTGAGTCCGTCACAGTATCATTACAAATAGACAATAGACACATTTACAGGCAAAGTTGTGTCTAAAATGTAAGTTACTCAATGTAAACTTCATTTTTATTTAACTCTGGCCTACGACCGAATTACAGCAGCGCGTCCCTTAAAGGCAGGGTAGGTCAAAAATGTATTAAAAACTTTCTTCCAAATTTGTTTAAACTTTATATATATATCAATGCATAATTAAAATGTAAGAACTCTGATAAAAAGAGTATAACAATTGATTGACTCTAGACCGTTTAATCTGTATTAAACACAGCTCATTATTTCCATTCGGGACGAAACATAGGATTGGCTTAGGCGGCTGTCACTCTCTCGCAACCATGGCAACCACCCATTTGCCACACAGAACATGCCCACTTGCGCGTACCCGTTTGATTTGAGGAATTCAAGAGGCACCTAGGAATACCAAAACAATGGCAGAGAAAGAGCAAGCAAAATTCACAGTACCGGCCTATGCAGTTAGTGAAGGCAAACCAGGCAAAAAAAGGAAGACAGTAACAGTACAAGAAAAGGCATTGAACAAAAAGTCTTTGGATAAACAAAGAAATAAAACGCGAGTTAATATCGGCGTGGCTTTCCAGCGATGGCGAGAACTGAGGGACCTCAAGGGGCTGAAAAGTGACTCCTCGATGGCTTTATTTCTGCTGGACAGGTAAATCTTTCTTTTTGTATTTTGATCATACATATTTTTTTGTTTATTTTTTCATGAAGCATGTGTCATTAGCACACATAGCTGCATAATATAGGCTAGCTAACATAACATTACTTAGCGAGCTGTAGTAGAGATAATCTATAATCTATCGTAGTATAATCTATTGGTCTAGCTCAAGATGATAGCTATAGTGTTGAATTGTGCATAATTTTGCTTTAGATAACTAAATACATGTTTAACAGATAGTAGGCCTAAGTTTACTCCGCATCTAGGATCTTTTCTTAGAACTATATTTACCCTCTGTCCAGAGCCGCCTTAACCTAATGTTAGGCCCCGGGGCTGAGAGGTTTTGTAGGCCCCCCATCCCCTCAATTTAAAGAGTCTCATTTTAAAAAAGTGTAATAGCCTATCTAGGTAATCTACATCACAAAATGCATTAGTTTCTTTTGAGACCTACAACAGTGATTTTTTTAAATATTGTTTTTCATTTTAATATTGTTATTAACATATCACTGAGCACATAAACACAAGACACTTTATTTAACAACCACACACAGCAACTAAATTTCAACTTTATGCAAATGAGAAGCGATTTTCGCGAGCGACGACCAATAGGAAAGAAGCCTTTCAGTGGAGCTCAGCTCCCGTCACCTTCTCGAGTGCAGTGCAGGCAAGACAGAGGAGTTCGAGGGCGATTTCACTGTTTTATATGATTTACTGTAACTAACCACAAACATGGATATAATAAATGTATGCATGGAAAAGAAACTGTCGACAGTCTCAGTGAGTTTAATTCATACATTTATAGTTCGAGTGTTGTAGTTTTATGATGCAAGTTTAGCACTGCTGCAGTTCATTTTACAGTGCATTATGTTGACTATAGGGACAAGAAAATGTATTAGCCTATTTGTCAAATTCGGATGACGTTTTAGTAATTGATGACATGACAGTATGAGTGAGTTTAATTTGTAGATTGATCGATCGTTAATCTAGTAAATGATTTAATCCCTGAACACTGCTGTGTGTAATATAAAAACACTCTCCCAACAGCATACTGTTTCTTTTGAGCCTAATTCCTAGTCAAATTAAAATGATATAGTTGTATAATATCACTTGTGGTGGTGTTTTGTATAGATGTGGCCAGACGAGCAGTCTCGCCTCATTCGCGCCGCGGGACCTCTAGACGCGCGTAAACGCGTCTTTACAACACTGAAATCACTCGCGCCAGACGCTCTATTCGCGTTTGGTGTGAACGCACCTTAACAATAACATTAGAGCGACAGCACTACCAACGCCCACAAGCGACTAGCGACATACAGCGACAAAATCTGACAAGTTAAAACAAAATGACCTTTTCAGCTCATCATGAACCTGAACATGGGAGGCCCCTGAACTTGGGAGGCCCCTGGGCTTCAGCCCAGGTAAGCCCGTACATTAAGGCGGCCTTGCCTCTGTCTAACTCTTTTACCATGTTCACCTGGAAGTTTACCTGCACGTTTTTTTCGCCTTTGTTTTGTTTTTATATTCTCTACCTATGTTTACTGATGTCTTTATCTTGTATCTGTGTGTGTCGTACATACTTTGTTGTATGTGTGTGTTATTATTTTGTGTTCCTCGCACCGACGATGCGGTACTTGTCTCTGGAGTGTAGTCCTCATCAGAGTCAACAATGCTTTCATCATGGAAACTCTTACATGCAGAACACCATATATGTTATGAATCTTACACGAAATTCATCTTCATCACAGTGTAAATGATGGTAATGGAAAAACGTGTATCATGCAACCTGTTTTTAGCTTTGCCTTATAGATAACTAGCTCGTTAGCGAATCAAAAAATATATATTTTAAACTTTACCAATATCAATATGCTAGCTTGATAGTGAGTACTAAAATACATCTTATTTGTTTATATTCTGATAAAGTTCAATTTTTTTATTACATGTGATTCTGACATGATGTCACTGCATGCACTGCGCTCCTTCCTCTCCGCTCGTCTCAGGTAAACAATGCGTCTTCAGCTCAGCTGTCGGAGTCGCGCGTTCATGTGTTTTGGGGGCGTGGCTTTGGAAGGAGCCCAGAAGGGAGGGGGTGGAGTGAATGGAAATAATGAGCTGTCTTTAAAACAGTCGTGAGAGGTCTACAGACACTCGATTTTTATACTTTCTTTTTCAGAGTACTTAGATTTTAATTATGCATTGATATATATATAAAGTTTAAACAAATTTGAAAGAAAGTTTTTTTATAAATTTTTTACCTACCCTGCCTTTAAGGAACGGAAGTATATTTCCATATATTTATGATCAATATATTATATGGTGTAAAAATACAAGAAAAATTATGAAATAATATATTGCGTTAATATACTGTGTTATATATTACAATTTATTGAATAATGCACAAGGATTTGCCTGTTTCCATATATTGCTAAATATATTTACAATATATTTACACAGCAAAATGTCATTAGACGAGTGTACGTCGAAAGCGATTGCCTTAAATTTCTCAAGGATGTTTTACCCAAAGCTGGTTCTAATATAAAAACATACAAAAGAGAATCAGGACAGTGATAAACTACGCATTTATTTTTATTTATTAAACTTAAAATAAAATAAAAGCATCAAGTTAAAGAAGTTAATAAATCTTGGGATGAGATCTGGGACTCAGTATAATTAATGATGACTGTGACCTCATCAATAAGTACCCAACTGATTATTTCTCACTGCTTTTTTTGCCATAACGACTGTTTCTTAAATACACAGTTACAGCAGCCAGAGAAAAACTAACATGATAAAGTCAAGAGCCCAACTAAAGCAAACACTGATCTCCATAATGGTGACGGTAAAATTCTTTTATTTTCATTAAATCATCAACATCTAAACCTCTGTTAATTCTCAATAAGAACTTCTGTAGACGTCTGACAGAAATAAAGTCAAACTGTTAGTAATAAGTGGAGCTGGTAATGCTGTTTTTGTTGTTTACTCCTCCTCTGCTGAGATCTTGAGAGATCTGTTAGTGTGAGTTGTGTAGGTCATCATTGAGCTGGAGAGTAGAGCCTGAGCTTCAGTCCAGCAGAAGACCAAGAAACACTGATGATATGCTGCATGTTGCTCTATTTAAGTGGCATAAATCTATTGCAGTCATTTCTATTCACTTTTTGAAGATGATTTTATTTAGTTTCAGTTTAATAAATAGAAATAAATACACAGTCTATCATTGTCTTAGCACTTTTTTCACTCTTTTCTGTATTTTTACAACTTTGAGTAAAACATCCTTGAGAAATTTAAGGTAATTGTTTTCCTCATGTTTTCTAAGTACACTTAATGACATTCTACAGTCTGAATATATTGTAAATATATTTTTCAATATATGAAAAGCGTCAATTCCTTATGTATAATTCAATATATTGTAATATATAACACAAAAAATATTAACACAATATATTATTTCGTTACACTTTATTTTAAGGTGTCCTTGTTACAGTGTTGCAATACTAGTTATATATTTGAATTATTATTCAAGCAACTACATGTACTTATAGGGTTAGGGTAGGATTTGGTTGAGGGTTAGTTGCATGTAATTATCCATAATTTACTGTTCTTACTATGGTAAGTGCATGTAAAATATGTAACAAGGACACTGTAAAATAAAGTGTTACCATTATTTCATATATTTTTCAGTATATTTACACCATAAATATATTTATCAATATATTTTCGTTCTGTAATGGTGAATATTCAGAACAATAGCATAATTGTGAGTGTGATATTGCTTTTATACAACAGTTCCATAAACAAGAACTTAATATTAATTTTGGAGAAACAGCACTCTTTCTCACGTGATATTACTTAAATGAAGCACTGTTGTGTAAAGTGTTTCTCACTTGCGAATCTTCATGGCCTCTTCGTTGTCTGGGAGGAAGAATTCGTAACTCTTATAGGTGTGAACGGCATCCCTTCGGTACTGTCCAACGTTAAACACTGTTAAAATAGGTTCACATCAGTGACTGTTTAGTGCAAGAAATAATGCGCTATGATTTTATTCGGTATTACAAATACATCTTTTAAGACTTATGTTCTTTAAAGACTACTCAATTTGGGAAAACAACCAAAACATTTAGCCAAAGTTGCCCAATTAACATTGAAAATGCCAAAAATGACCATATTGCCAATAAAAATGTACAGAGTTCAATATATCGGACTGCAATGACCTGTATTGACCAATAAGAGTACAACAGAAACATACTAGTGCCTAAATCTACCAATAGCCTTGACATTTTTTGTTTTTACAGAGAAAGGCTAGTCGCGACCAGCGTGCCGACCGTCGTTCTCATGATGACCACCCAAGAACGCCATCTCAGCTTATACCCAGGCATGTGAGACAGCAATCGTGGCCATCAGATGAGGACAGGAAACGACCACATCCAGAAATGCATGGAGAGAGAGGTGTCTTTAAAAAGACGCTCGCTGTCCGCTTGCTCTTTTAGGGAAAAAAACTCTCTCTTAGTGCTGAAGCGCACAGGGGAACAGTTGCTGCAAGACCTACCTCAGGAAGTCTGCAGCGTGCAAAATACTATTTTAGGAGAACTTCAATGTATGCAGAGAAAGCTCTTTTAGAAGCGACCATCGCTGACGAGCCGTCACACACACTCACTGAAGAGCTTCTTCCATGTTTGTTGCACACACTCGAACGATGATTGCTGAGCACAATCATGAGAAACGCTTGGCTTCAAAGCGAAAGCTTGAACGAGTGGTTAAAGCACGCTTCCTTACATACCCGTCTCACAGGGAGTGGTTGACGATGGAAATCTCACTCGCCAATGTCCATTGGCTTGTTTTTTTTACCACTCAAAACTGGCTATTCGTCAGTTCACTTCTGACGTAACGTCGAACGTGACTGACTGAAAGGGAACCACAAGCAAAACAACTTATTCCTTTTTTTTTTTCTTGAGTGCTTGAATGTCTGAGGGCAAAGTTAGCTTTTTCAGCAAAATTGAATGGTTTTGAGTGGAGAGCTTCATTTTGATCTGAAAATAGGAAGTTTGGGGAATTAGGTGAGAAGTTAAGGATTTGTGTTTAGAGTTTTGAGAAAAGGAAGCATAATTTCAAGAAATGTGTTTAAGCAGCAATCAAGAAAAACTGTATTGTGTGAGAAGATTTTGTACTTTGATCAATTGAAATGTTTGTATAATGTTTCCATGAATAATAATTCTCACCCTTGGTGGGAACGCCAATCCAGTTGAGGTAGCGTGTGAGTTTCTTCGAGATGTAGGTCTTTCCACGGGCAGGAAGACCAACCATCACAATCATGGTGGGAGAGTTGGTGAACTGCGGA